>NW_024424452.1:3139818-3144435 GCF_017311325.1 Ursus maritimus | reverse complement strand
TTAAAAAACAGAGTGAGGGACGCCTGGGTGGCACAGCGGTTGCGTCTGCCTTCAGCTCAGGGCGTGATCCCGGCGTTATGGGATCGAGCCCCACATCTTAAAAAAAATCTTAAAAAAAAAAAAAAAAAAAGAAGAAGAAGCAGCAGCAGCAGCAAGCTCCCAGAGGAGGAGCCTGATGTGGGACTCGATCCCAGAACGCCAGGATCACGCCCTGAGCCGAAGGCAGATGCTCAACGACTGAGCCACCCAGGCGCCCCTCTTCTTGGGTTTGTTAAAAACATATTTAAAAGTCTAGCTTGCTATAGTGATGGCATGTTTTAATTTTTATTACTTTTCTACTATGCCTTTCTAAAAAGTTAATGCTAATGAACAGGAAAGCTGTTAATTTTTTCCATGTTGATCTCGTATCCAGGCATCTTTCAGGGCTCTCTCATAAATCCTAATTCCCAATAGATTTTCTTAGATTTTCTGTGTCAGCAATCACATTGCCTGAAATGATGATACTTTGGCCTCTTTATAGTATCTGTAACTCTTTTCTTTCCTGTCTTTCTGCCCCTCCCTCTAGCCCTCCATCCCTGTTATTTCATTTACTGTCCTCAGGATAATGTAATAGCTGACATTCTCGCCTAGATCCAGACTTTAAACTCAAGGCTTCTAATAATTTATGACTAAGTTATTTCCAGATTTTTCTTAGATACCCTCTATTTGGTTAATATGCTTTTCTTCTATTCCCAGTGGCTGATTAACTTTGACAATGAATGACAGTTGAATTTTTTCATAGTGTAATTATGAACCATCCTTCCATTTTTAGGTGCCCAACCCACCATATTAATTATGACTGTCATAGTGTCTTGGCAGATTCCTTCTCAGCATGAAATATTCTTTTTTTTTTTAAACATTTACTTATTTACTTTAGAGAGTGTGAGCGAAAGAGGGAAGGGGCAGAGGAAGAGGGAGAGAGAGAATCTCAAGCAGACTCCATGCTGAGCATGGACTCTGACATGGGGCTTGATCTCAAGACCCTGAGATCACAACCTGAGAGGAAACAAAGAGTTGGACACTTAAATGACTGAGCCACCCAGGAGCCCCCTCCTTTGTTCTTTGTAATACCATTTGACCTGAGTTCTAATTTCTCTAATACCTAACATAATATTGTTAAATCAGATTGATTATGGTTAACATTTGTCTGATATGTCTTTGTATCTGTTTACTTCAACCTTCCTACATAGATGAGGAAATATTTCCTGTAAATCACATATAATCAACTGCTTTTTAAAAACCCAATCTGAAAGGCTTTGTCTTTCATTAAGGTGAGTTTGAATCAGTCACATTTACTGAGATGACTCATCTGTTTGTAGTGGTCCTAATATATTGTTTCATATATTTATTTCCCATGATTCTTCATGGTTTTTTTAAATCCTCTTTTCCTGTCTTTCTTGGATTGATCTGATTCATTCCATTTTTTTCTCCAGTGTTTGGAAGCTATGCATTCAGTTCCTATTCTTCTAGCGGCTATCCTTAACATTTTAACATTTACTTAAATGTACTTTTTCTTTATCTAGACTTAATCAATAGGTATGTCCTTCTCCTGAACAAGATAAGAAAATTAGTATACTTTTTATTCATTTCTTCACCACCCCCTCCCTCTCTTCTCCCCAGACCATCAATACCTCTCATTGTTGATGATTCTTGGAATTTTGTTCTGTGTTGATAGTCAATATGAAACATCTTTAGATTTAATAGTAAGGTTTAGCAAATTCTTTATTCATTTTTACTTCCTTTGTATACAGTTTTCTTACTGTTGGAGTATATCCTTTATCGATTCTTTCACAATGAGTAGGTGGCAAATTTCTGAGACCGTGAATGTCTACAAATGTCTTTGTCACTCGAAAGACTATGGTACAGAGTTTTACATTCAATGTGATTTTCCTTCAGAATCTCGACTAGAAGTATTCTATTTTTTCCTTCAGAATACTGGGTCAGGAGGTTTGTTGCTGTTTCCGCTGGCGCCCAGTGACCTCTTTAATTTGCTTTGCTTCAATTATGGAGATTCCCTAATATTTCTTTGCATAGCACCTCCCCCACCTTCTCTTAACATGAAACACCTGTTACTGAATAAATTCTGGCTGTATTTTCTATGACCATTAGCTTTTCCCCACTTCATAATAGCTCACTGTCTGTGGCACATTCTAGGGGGTTTCCTAAGCTTGTTCTCCAATTGTGTCCACTGGTTTCCTCCACCCATATTGAATTTTTGTCTCAACAGTCAATCTTTACTTTCCAGGACGTGCAGTTTTTACTGATGAAATCTTTTAAGGATCTTTCCTAAAACAATAATTTGTGCCTTCTCTATAGTTCTTTTCCACTTGCTCTCTTCAGTGCTTCCTCGAATGAGTGTTCTTTGCTGAGTTTGTGTCTCTCTTTCCTGGGGCTTCCCAGCTGCCCAGTGACTCTGAATGTTATGTACATCTTTGTCCTGGAGACTCCGTGTGCGAGTCCTGCTGTGGGAGAAGGTGCGGATGTGCCGCTGACCAGGATGTTCACCTAGATGCTCTTCGGGAAGAAGCACTCTCCTTTCCTCCTAGCATGTGGCGGAACCAACCACTCTGACTCCAGCCCCAGTACCCACAGCTCTCACCTGCAGGCAAATGCATCTGGGGCCGACTAAGGAAGTACAGCACATGCGGACGCCTGTGGATGGAGCCACCAGAGCTCAGTCAGTCTCCCTGCACGGGCCCCGGGCCCCACCCCGCTCTCCCTGTCTCCCACTCCTAGTGCTTCTCCTACTCTTTGTAGGCTTCCTCTCAGGCACTCCCACCTGCTTTTGTCCTCCAGGAATTTCTTGTAATAATATATCCGTTTATGTCCTATCTGTGCTATCGATCTATCTACCTATCAATCATCTACCTGTTTTCTTTTTTGTTTTTATTATTTGGAGTGAGACAGAAAGACTACGGTACATTCTTAGTTGGCCATCTGACCTAACCCCTCATATATTCTTCCTGTATTTTCAGAAGAAAATATTGCAAAATAAAGCCAAATTGTCGCTTTTATGTTTTCTAATAAATACAGGCACTCGAAATTACGTGACTCATTTTTAAATTTCATGAGCAAAATATTTCTTAAATTACATTCCATTCTCATTGTCTGTATTCTGGGATATGGTGACCATCTTACCCTAGGATATCAGATCATCTTCAACAGTTAATAATGGGTACTGGTAATAAGTACAGAGACTGCAGGCAAGGAGATGAGAGGGGGATGTAATTCATATTTACTGAATGTCTCCTGTGTTCTAGGGGCTCTACTTATATAATCTGATTTCATTTGCACAAATACGCTGTAAGCTGTGGATTGTTATGTTTATTATTCACATTTTACAGATGAGGCATCCAAGGCTTGAAGAGCTGCAGTAACCTTCCCGCACTCACAGGACTGGGAAGAAGAGTTGAGATCTGAACAGAGGTGAGATGACCCAAACCCTGCTCCTCCACCAAAACCGGGCATCTGATTGGGCTCCTACTAGTTTTCCAGGAAAGTGAGATTCGCGATGTCACTCTCGAGTACTTTATTCCTTGGAGTTATAATCCATATTGGCAAATTAAGAAATTCATAAGGTTGGGGAGGAGTTAAGATGGCGGAGGAGTAGGAGACACCTTTTTCAGCTGGTCCCCCGAGTCGAGCTGGATAGGTACCAGACCAGCCTAAACAACCACAGAACCAGCCTGAGACACAGGAAGATGCATCTGGATCTCTACAAATGAACATCTTCAGCGCTGAGTATTGAGGTACGAAGCGGGGAGCCATGAAACCGCGCACAGATATCGGAAGATAAACGGAAGGGGGAGGGAGCCGCCGCCTTCAGGCGCCGGGAAGCGGTAGCCACTTGCACGGGGGAGCGGGCGGGCTCGTGGTCGGCACCCGCAAAACAGCAGACTGAGACCGTGAGCCGGGTGCACGCGCCACCAGGCATCTCGTGGAACACCGGAATCCCGGTGTGCTCACTGGATCCAGACTGAGACCGGGAGCTTCCGGAGCGCGCACGCGGGGCGGCTGGCGGACGGCTGGCAGTGTTAGAAACACAAAGGACAGAGACGCGCCGGCCCTGGAAGTGAGGGCTGGGACGCCGGGTGTGGGGCGCACATCCCGGGACACTGCAGGGTTGAGCAGCACCAACAGTAACAGAGTTAAAGTGGCCAGAACATTAGTAGAGAATGGGCCGCGATCCCTCTGTTCTGTGACAGAGGCTGAAATTCGGCCGCTGCTGCTCTGACCCTCAGAAGAGGCACAGCAAACTGCCAGGGAAAGCCGCCAGAGAACAAAAACCTGGAAATACCGGCTCACAGCGTGCCCATCCCCATCCCCCCTCGCAGGGGACACGGAGACTCTACCCAAACAGGGCTGCCTGAGTATCGGCGCGGCAGGCCCCTCCCCCAGAACACAGAAGGCAGGCTGAAAAATCAAGAAGCCCACAACCGGAGGCGCCTGCGTGGTGCCGTCATTGAGCGCCTGTCTCCAGCTTAGGGCGTGATCCCGGCGTTCTGGAAAGAAGTCCCTCATCGAGCTCCTCCGCTGGGAGCCTGCTTCTTCCTCTCCCACTCCCCTGCTTCTGTTCCC
>NW_024424452.1:3081458-3139808 GCF_017311325.1 Ursus maritimus | reverse complement strand
GTATCCAGTCATCGTTGACGGGCATCTCGGCTCCTTCCATGATTTAGCTATTGTGGACATTGCTGCTATGAACATAGGGGTGCATATGGCCCTTCTCTTCCTACGTCTGTATCTTTGGGGTAAATACCAGTAGTGCAATGGCTGGATCATAGGGTAGCTCAATTTTTAACTTTTAAGGGACCTCCACACTGTTTTCCTAAAGTCGTTTGTACCAACTTGCATTCCCACCAACAATGTAGGAGGGATCCCTTTCTCCACATCCTCTCCAACAATTGTTGTTTCTTGCCTTGTCTATTTTTGCCATTCTGACTGGCGTAAGGTGGTATCTCAGTGTGGTTTTGATTTGAATTTCCTTGATGGCTAATGACTTTGAACATTTTTTCATGTGTCTGTTAGCCATTTGATGTCTTCATTGGAAAGTGTCTGTTCATATCTTCTGCCCATTTTTTGATTTGTTTATTTGTTTCTCGTGTATTGAGTTTGAGAAGTTCTTTGTAGATCTTGGATACCAGTCCTTTATCTGTAGTGTCATTTGCAAATATCTTCTCCCATTCCGTGGGCTGCCTCTTAGTTTTTCTGACTGTTTCCTTGGCTGTGCAGAAACTTAATCTTGATGAAGTCCCATAAATTCATTTTATCTTTTGTTTCTCTTGCCTTTGGGGATGTGTCATGAAAAAGGTTGCTTTGGCCGATGTCGTAGAGGTTGTTGCCTATGTTCTCCTCTAGGGTTTTAATGGATTCCTGTCTCACATCGAGGTCTTTCATCCATTTGGAGTTTATTTTTGTGTATGGTGTGAGAGAGTGGTCAAGTTTCATTCTTTTGCATGTAGCTGTCCAATTTTCCCAGCACCATTTATTGAAGAGACTGTCTTTTTCCCACCGGATATTTTTTCCTGCTTTATCAAAGATTAGTTGCCCAAAGAGACGAGGGTCCATTTCTGGGCTCTCTATTCTGTTCCATTGGTCTATGTGTCTGTTTTTGTGCCAGTACCATGCTGTTTTTGTGATCACAGCTTTGTAGTACAGCTCGAAATCTGGCATTGTGATGCCCCCAGCTTTGTTTTTCCTTTTCAACAGTTCCTTGGAGATTCGGGGCCTTTTCTGTTTCCATACAAATTTAAGGACTATTTGTTCCAGTTCTTTGAAAAATGTCCTCGATATTTTGATCAGGATAGCATTGAAAGTGTAGATTGCTCTGGGTAGCATGGACATTTTAACTATGTTAATTCTTCCGATCCATGAGCATGGAATATCTTACCATCTTTTTATGTCTTCCTCAATGTCTTTCAAGAGTGATTTATAGTTTCTAGAATATAGATCCTTTATGTCTCTGGTTAAGTTAATTCCAAGGTAATGTATGGTTTTTGGTGCTATTGTAAATGGGATGGATTCCCTAATTTCTCTTTCTTCGGTCTTGTTATTCGTGTATAGAAATGCAACTGATTTCTGAGCATTGATTTTGTATCCCGCCACATTACTGAATTGCTCTATAACTTCTAATAGTTTGGGAGTGGATTCTTTTGGGTTTTCCATATAGAGTATCATGTCATCTGTGAAGAGAGACATTTTGACTTCTTCTTTGCCGATTTGAATACATTTGATCCCTTTTTGTTGTCTGATTGCTGTTGCAAGGACTTCTAGTACTATGTTGAATAATAGTGGCGAGTGGGCATCCTTGTGTGTTCCTGATCTTAAGGAAAGGCTTCCAGCTTTTCCCCATTGAGAAATAATATTTGCAGTAGACTTTATTAGATGGCTTTTATGAGATTGAGAAATGTACCTTCTATTCCTACACTCTGAAGGGTTTTAATCAGGAAAGGATGCTGTATTTTTGTCAAATGCTTTTAAATCCGATTGAAGAGGATCACTATGGTTCCTGAGTCTTTTCTTGTTGATATGATGTATCATGCTGATTGATTGCGAATATTGAACCACGCTTGCATCCAGGTATGAATCCACTTGATCGTGATGGATTATCCTTTTAATGTACTATAGTTCTATTAGCAAGTATCTTATTGAGGATTTTGGCATCCATATTCTGGGAAATCGGTCTGTAATTCTCCTTTTTGAGGGGTCTTTGCCTGGTTTGGGGATCAAGGTAATATTGGCCTCATAGAATGAGTTTGGTAGCTTTCCTTCTGTTTCTATTTTTGAAATAGCTTTAGGAGAATAGGTATTATTTCTTCTTTGAATGTTTGGTAGAATTCCCCAGGAAAACCATCCGGGCCTGGGTTTTGTTATTTGGAAGGTTGTTTATCACTGACTCAATTTCTTCATAATTAATTGGCCTGTTTAAGGAATCAATTTCTTCCTGTTTCAGTCTTGGTAGTTTATAGGTTTCCAGGAAGGATTCCATCTCTTCCAGATTGCTTAGCTTTATTGGCATATAGCTGTTGATAAAAAAAATTTCTAGATAATTTCCAATTTCAATGGTGTTTGTGGTGACCTCTCTTTCATTCATAATTTTAATAATCTGGGTCCTTTCTCTTTTCTTTTGGATAAGTCTTGCATTGGTCTGTCAATTTTATTGATTCTCTCCAAGAACCAGCTTCTAGTCCTGTTGATCTTCTCTACTGTACTTCTGGTTTCTGCTGATTGAGATTTCAGCTCTAATTTTGGTCAAGCTGCTTCCACAATCGTCGTGGATTAGGCCTGCCCCTCTGTTGCTGTTTAGCTTCTTGAGGTGAGAATATAAAAATGCATTTTAGATTTTTCTATTCTTTTTGAGTGAGGCTTGGATGGCTATGTATTTCCCCTATAGGACTGCCTTTGCAGTTATCCCATAGGTTTTGGACTGTTGTATTTTCATTCTCATTGGTCTCCATAAATTGTTTAATTTGATTTTGATTTCCTGGTTTAGTCGAGTCATTCCTGAGCAGGATGGTTCTTAGTCTCAAAGTGTTTGAGTTTCTTCCAAATTTTGCCTTGTGGTTTGAGTTCCAATTTCAGAGCTGTGGTCGAGAATATGCAGGGGATAATTTCAATCTTTTGAGTGTCGGTTGAGACCTGTTTGTGTAATCCCAGAACATGGTCTTTCTTGAGGAAGAGTTCCATGGGCATTAGAATAGAATGAGTATTCTTTGGTTCTGGGGTACCCTAGTGTTCCTATATATATCTTGAGGTCCAACTCGTCAGTGGCATTCAAAGCCTTTGATTCTTTGCTTAGTTTTTTGCCAGGGGGTGTTCTGTCTATTTCTGATAAGCGGAGTGTTGAGGTCCCCTACTAGTTAATGTATTTTTATGTATATGTCTCTTTATTCTGGTTAAGAGTTGGCTTGTGTATCTTGCTGCTCCCCTGTTGGGGACATAGATATTTATAATTGTCATATCCACTTATTTGAATACTTCCCTTAAGAATAATATAGTGCCCTTCTGCGTCTCCTAACTATAGTCTGTAGTTTAAAATCAATTTATCTGATATGAGAGTACCACGGCTTTCTTTTTTGAGGTCCATTTGCGTGAAAGATGGTACTCCATCCCCTTACTCTCAGTCTGAATCATCTTTGGGTTCGAAATGAGTCTCTTGTAGACAGCAAATGGATGGGTCATTTCTTTTATCCAATCTGCAACCCTGTGCGTATTATGGGATGGTTCAAACCATTTACATTAAGACTGATCACTGAGAAATGATTTTAATGATGCCATGTTGCCAGTAAAGTCTTTGTTTGTATTGGCTGTGACTTTCTGTTCTGTATCACTCTTGGGAGCCTTTTACTTTATAGAACCGTAATATCTCCTGTAGGGCTGGTTTTAGGTGATTCTGAAAATTGGTTAGTGACTGGCGATTCTGAAATGTATTTGTTTCTCCATCAATTCTGAATGACAGCCTTGCTGGATAAAGGATCCTTGGCTGCATGTTTTTCTCTGAAAGAGCTTTAAATACTCCCCCAACCCTTTCTCTCATTCCAGGTCTGTGTAGACAGGTCTGGCAGTAATTCTGATGCCTTTGCCTTGATACGTGAGAAATTTCTTTGCCTGGCCGCTTTCAATACTGTGTCCTTGCATCTAATATTTGCGATTTGCACTATGACGTGACGTGGCGTAGGTTTTGTCGTGGTTGAGCTTGGGAGGGGGTCCTCTCTACCTCTTGGACACGAATGTTTGTTTCCCTCACTAGATTAGGGAAGTTTTCATACAATTTGTTCAAATATCTCTTCTAGACCTCTGTTTTTCTCCACCCCCTCAGGGATGCCGATGATTCTAACATTGGATCATTTCATTAGTCAGTAATCTCCTGTAACCTACATTCGTGGGCGTGGATTTTTAAGACCATCTTCTATTTTCATTTTTCCTCTATTAACCCATCCTCCAATTCACTAACCCGTTCCTCTGCTTCTGCGACCCTGGCCGTCAGAGCCTCTGGATTTTACTTTGGCTCATAGAATTTTTAATTTCTGTCAGATTCGGTCTCATTTCTGTCCTTAGGGATTCTATATTCTCAGTAACCTTTTCATTAATAGTTTTTCAATTCTACTCATCATTTTGACCATCGTTACTCTGAATTCCATTTCGATACTTTGGTTACATCCATATCCATTCCTTTCTGTGGCCAGAATACAGACTCACTGTCTTTTCTTTGCTGGAGGCTTCTCCTTCTTGTCATTCTGATGAGGAGGTTGCGGGGTTGTCAGAGCCCAAATTGTGTGGAGTCCCAGGCCGTGCCCCTTGTTTATAGGGATCTTAGGAATGTATTAAGAAGTTGTGGTCCATATATACAATGGAATATTACTCAGGTATCAGAAAGAACGAGTTCTCAACATTTGCTATAACATGGACGGCACTGGAGGAGATAATGCTAAGTGAAATAAGTCAAGCAGAGAAAGACAACTATCATATGGTTTCTCTCATCTATGGAACATAAGAACTAGGATGATCGGTAGGGGAAGAAAGGGATAAAGAAAGGGGGGTTAATCAGAAGGGGGAATGAAACATGAGAGACTATGGACTATGAGAAACAAACTGAGGACCTCAGAGGGGAGGGGGTGGGGGAATGGGATAGACCGGTGATGGGTAGTAAGGAGGGCACGTATTGCATGGTGCACTGGGTGTTATACGCAACTAATGAATCATCGAGCCTTGCATCGGAAACCGGGGATGTACTGTATGGTGACTAACATAATATAATAAAAAATTAAAAAAAAAAGAAATTCATAAGGTTTCTTATTTAAAAATAAAAGTGATGTGTACGTATACAGGTACATATACAAAATCTAATTAGAAAATTTTTCTAGCAAAGTCTTTCAATATTAAAATCACTTGATCAAAAACCCCACAAAGACTGTGAAACTTAAGACAGAATAGACTGTGAGGTCCCTGAGGACGTCATCTTTACTGCTCTGTCCCCAACAGCTGCCGCTGAATAAATGCTCTCCAAAACTGTTGAATGAACGAACAAACTCATTCCAGAATCTACACTCAGGACTGCAAATGTTTCCAAGATTAGTCTGAACAGCAGACTGCTTTCCATCATTCCCACCAGCAAAATCAACATAAGCATGGGGCATCCTCCAAATGGCACACACCTCTTCTCCACGCTGTCGTGCAGGAGGACAGAACTAGTTAGTGTCACCACAAGCTAATCTGCCTTCACACGAGGTGATTCCCTCACCTAGGGCTCTAGGGTCGGTGACTACTGTGACAAGGGTACACAGTATTTAAAGACAAAAAAAACCCATGTTTTTCTTTCCTTAAATAGCATGTCTTAAAGGTAAATTTCAAGAAACAAACCCAAAGGTACCTCTCTCACCTTTTTTGAGACTCCTACAACTGATGTATGTCCAGCGGTGAGCCTGTACCCACAGCAAGGCAACCACAGCTTCCAAACCTGCGGGGTGTCCTTCAGAGACATTCTGCCCTCATCACTCTGGGCTGGTCATTTCTATGCTTCTACAGGACACTGGCCAGAACCATTTTTAGAATTGAAATTTCAAAATGACTTAAATAATTCCAAGAAAGAGCAAGAGTAGACCCCCACTCTTACATGTCGCTCATCGTGAACAAGAGGAACCACGAATTCTTATTTGGCTGTCCAGAAGACACTCTAGGAAAAGCAGAGCTCTGGTCCGAAGCAACCCTTCCTTCCCCTTTTGTTCAACCAGATTAACTCCACTTCAATTCCACAAGCAAGCCCTCAATGCCCCAGCAGCATGAAGTAGTTCAAAATATACCGCAAACACATATTTCCTATTAGGGACACATTTTTCTCTTGTCACAATCTGCCAGGGGTATGAGAATGAACTGCTTTACTTATAGATCTTGTTCTTTAATAACTATGCTTTAAATCTTATTTTTCTTCCTCTAGGGGGTGTCTGAAGCAATTCAGCCATTTAGCTTCGATGTCCAGTCTTTCTCCAAAGGCCACATCTTCCACGCCCACCACGGCCACCTATGAGGGCAGTCTCCTGGGAGACCAGGTAAAACCATGCCAAGGCTTCCCGTAATCACGTCCACCTGCCCAATGCCAGTGACTGTCACTTAGCAAATGAGGCTCTTCTTAAAAATACACATCTTCACGGTACTTGTATGATTGGCAAGTTTTCACATCAAAGATATTACTTATTTCAATTATTATTTCCTTGGGATTGGTATTTTCAAAATAGAGCTCCATTAAAGGAAACACTGATGACAGAGCGAGAGTGATACACACATGATACAAAGAATCACATTATGCTTCTATCTTTATGGAAATATGAAGCATAAATTAGCTTTAACTGAGATTTTGAATATGTTAAATACTTATAACATCAGTAACATGAAGCCGAAATTAAATATCAGTTTCTTAAGAAATATGAAAAAGGGATAATTCCTTCATTAAAATGTTAATATCATCCAAATAATTCAATTTCTAAAAAAGACTGTATCATGTCTTCAGAAAGACATTGTCTCCTAAAAGCTTATTATTCATGGTAGATAGCATCTTTTTCTGCTCTTAACAAGCTTTAAATGCATTTTAATAAAATGATAATTTTTACTCCAACAAGTGAAACTTCCCACGTGTATTGTATAATTGTGAGCTACTAATAATGCGCACTTTTTTTTTTTTTTTGTAGTCAGCCCATCAGACAATTTTTGGAAAATTTTTTAAGTGTCTTATTTTTATTAATAATAAAAACAATAATATACAATAATTAAAATAAGACAATAGTAAGATAAGTAACACTGTACTTAATAATTCTGTAAGAGTAATAATTAAATAATAATTAAAATAGGAATCACTTTACTACATGTCAGGCCCTGTTACACATTTTACATGGACCTAATGAACACTTCACACACTCCCGTGAGGTGGATGTCACTGTCCCCAGCGTGAGACAGGGGAGGTGCTGAGCAGAGGGGGTGCTCAGGAGCCATGCCGGGCCACGTGCCTGCTGGCGGTGCGACCAGACTCAGGCAGGCAGCCCGTCCCCGGGGCTGGTGTTCTTCAACCCAATGGGCACCTCTGCTTACTGGCTTTGCTGTTATAGGACAGCAGTTTGGAAGAGTGCAACACAATTATAGAAGGATATGCCTTCCGTATTTTTTAAAAGATTTTATGTATTTATTTGATGCAGAGAGAGAGACAGAGAGAGAGAGAGAGCACATGGGGGAGAGGGAGAAGCGGGCTCCCCGCTGAGCCAGGAACCTGATGTGGGGCTCGATCCCAGGACCCTGGGATCATGACCTGAGCTGAAGGCCTGGCTTAACCGACTGAGCCACCCAGCTGCCCCTGCCTTCCATATTTTAACTTGCTAGGCAACATTGAAGAAACTGTGCTGTGCCTCCAGTTCCTACCCAACTTGTGAATTATTGGTAATTTCAACTTGTGAAAATACATATTATTATTCCTAACTTCTGAATTCTCTTTTTGTAAAGCTAATATGTTATTGTGGTGCCAAACACAGCCTTCATAATTAAAGGTCTGTCGGCTTCTCTAGTATATACTCCCTATGGGAGCCTCCACACAGCTTTCTAAAAAAGATTTACTTATGATTTTTGAAAGTTACATAGATAGGTACGATAACAAGAAAAGAAACCAATGATCCCACTACCCAAAGGACTGTGTGTTTGTACCATAGATGATGGCTGCTATCAGCAACATTCCAATCTATTATCAAAATGTGTGCCCTGTCAGAATCATCCGTCAAAATGAATTCTACTTCCTGCTTTAAACTGAAATTCCCCAGTCAGTATAAGGCTCAAGAGATCTTCCACATTCATAGTATTTTCTTGCCATATTCTCTCAAGTCAAAAATTACTCTCAATCAATGAATACAATTCAAACTGTTTAAACAGATTTTCCTCAAGAAAATGATCTTCCTAAATAATAATAAGTCAATTTTCTTACAAATATTCAAGAGGTTTAGTTTCTTGGCATCTGAAACTATCAATTCCATTCCAAGCAGTATACTGGGCATTGTACTTAACCTGGGGACCCAAGGTCAGAAGGGAGGTGATGTCTGGAAAGGAGCTCAGGCCTTGAGAGGCAAGGCAGGTGCGCGGACCTCCATGTGGGAGGCATTAGGACAGAGGTATGAATGCACCCAGGACTAGATACGATTTCACAACAGAGGGGACATGTGAGCCATCTTAAAGATGTTGAGGGCAGAAATAAAGGGAGTGAGCGCACTCCAGGCCAGGGGACTTGTTCAAAGAAGAGCAAGCAGGAGACGGGTGCATTAATCTGGGGAGAAGAGGGAAAATTTGGAAAAACTGAAACTCTATACACAGGCTGGGACAGGTGTAAAGAGTCTTAAATACCAGGCAAGGAGCGAAGATTTTAAGTTCTGAAGAAGGAAGTGGCATAGAAAGTGAACTCCGTTGCCTGGGGTTGGGTACCTGCCGGAGGAGGCCACTGTAACAGTCCAGAGTGTGGTCTTCAAAGAAGGGCACCTCTGCCCCGGGAGTAAGATGACGCAAGGAACGTTCTAAGCACAGGCAGTTTTAAGAGAATCAATTTCCAGATCTTCAACTTCCATATGTATTTTTCCCTAAAACTACCTGCCTGAGGAGTGTGAGCTCCAGGCCCTCCCTCTCCTAACCCTAGCCCTAACCCTCCACCACTACCCTGCCACTTGAAAAGGAAAGGCTAACCTCTTTCCATACTGAATCCTAAGGACTTGCCACGTTGAGTAAAACCCTTCTGGTTTTGAGTTCCTTTCATTAAGGTACCAAAACATAAATACCCTTGAATCCATCTCATTAAGAGATAATGCTTCCATTAAAATTTTGTTTAACAATTATTTATGAAATTTGTAATATACTTAATGGTATTCTGATCGATCTTTGCAAGAAAGTATGATAGGGTGATCAATGACAATTTTTGAAGCATAAAAGAACATTATATCGGGATAGAATTCAGTGGGGGTGGGGGGAGCAGAAGTCAATAACGTACCGAGCCACCTCCAACTCCAAGAAAACAGTTTTCACGTACTCTGGAAATAGACGTCGATATCAAATCACTATGGTAATCAGCTATTCCAGGGGATCCGTTCAGAGGAATGAAGTGACAGTTTTACTTTTAAATGTCAATATTTACAATAATGTCCCTTGCAACTATTTATACTTACGAAAGTCATTAAAAACGTGCAAGGAGGTAGATGGCTTTCGCATCAGGAGGAAGAGCAGCAAAAGTGCCCGGAGCTCCCCTCCGGGGTGGAGACGATGAGAGCGTGAGCATGGCTATCAGGACGCAGCAGGAACCGCGAAGCCCATGGGAGGTTAAAATATTGGGCTTTGCAGCTGCACACCAGGTTCGAATCTTGCCTCTACCACTTACTAGTCTTGTGGCCTTGACTAGCCCTACATCTGCGTGTTCCTCTGTAAAATACCTCCCTCCGCGTAGCATGTTAAAGGCCCCAGGAAATGCTAAATAAAATTACTACTATTTCAGAAATAGAACCGACGGAGTTTGGGACTAGGTGAGGAATGTAACATGATCCTCTGGTTTCCAGTTTTAAGAGGTCTCAGTGGCTAGTGAGAAAGCATTGGGTCTGGGCAAGAAATGAGGCCTGGCATCACACAGACGTTGGTCTGAGGAGTTCATGGGACACCTGGCTGTGTGAGACCCCAGCAGCGGAGCGCACAATCATGAGAGCAGACCTGGGGCTCCAGGCCCAAGTGAGCCACACTAACAGGGAGAGCTGTGAGGCAAGGACAGCTCCCCCAGCAGGGCACTGAATGGAGAGGAGGTGTAAAAGAGAAAGAGTCTAAGAGAAATCCTGAGCAAGAGCTGCCTGTGAGTTAGAAAAGCTAACAGGGGGCGCCGAGGAGGGTGGCCAGCCTCATCCAGAGGCTGAGGAGACCAGCACAGAGCCCAGGATCTGGAGATGAGCAGGTCACTTCTGACCCGTCGGTGGCAGTGCCAGTGGGGACGAAACCCCAGAGGACCACGAAGGGCGAAGGTCCAGGGGCAGAGAGTCTGAGGGTATCTCATAGCAACTGGGGGTTCAGAGATGATGTCAAGAAGAAGGCACTGGGTATGCCTACAGATGTGCAGGGGCAAGTGAGGGGACAAAGGAAAGGTGGAGACAAGCTTCTGGAGAAGACAGGGTCAGGGAAGTAGTGGGGGGCGTCTCAGGTTTGAACAAGAGCAGAAATGCCCTTCTGGGACAGGAGGGAAGCAAATAGGACGTGTCAACGCACATAGATTTGGAGGGACTTTACAGAGGGGTGGCTGGCTACTTCTCAAAGAATCAGGGAGGTGAGCAGGGAGTGGGGGTTTGGGGAAAGAGCATCCAAACATCAGCTCTGCTGGGTGACGGGCACTTGCCATTATGTTCAGAAATGACCTATCACAGATAATCCAACTCCTTAAAGAAACGTCCTTCTCTTTTAAAATCAGAGGGCAGAATTCCCTTAACCCATTTAGGATTCATACCTTATGCTCTACTTATTTTTATGCAATAAACATAATTTATAGGAAATCTTTATTGAGATCCCTTTAAGCACTATATTAACTACATACCCAAAGGGACGTGCCAGCACGTTTTTCTTTTCCTGTGCGTGTGTGCGCACACACATGTGGCTGGGTGGGGGTCCCCTGAGAGCTCTTTTATTATTCAGCTCATGAAAATGAGAGTGTCATTTATCAGCAGCCTAAACTTAAAGTTAACAAAATTTCTACGGCTCTCTTTCCTCCTGCTATGCGCGAGTTACTCTCATTTACTTCAAACAGAAACGCAAATGCATTATCAAGAAATACAAACCCACCCTTCATCTTTAAGTAATTGGGAATATGGTCTAACATGATTAAATTGGATTTCTGTAAGGTTGTATACAGGAGAGCAGTTCAAATAAAATATCATTTCTACCAAACTTATTCCAGAAACCACAATTTCAATCTGTTTATACTGATGATCCAGTCACTTTCTAAATGTATCCAGTAATTTTCTCTATCCACTCAAATATGTTATTTTATTTGTATTATTTTGGGGCTTGTACTGCAAGCAACCTGTTCAGTGTTAAATAAATATTCACAGCAAACAATTTCTTTTTAATTGACTTGGCTGCATTTGTTAAAAAGAAAAAAACCATGTGTTTGAGAGAATCCTCTCTGGGATGCTGGAGGGGGACCCGCAGCTTCAAGGACACTGAATCAAGAGCTGGGCTTTTTGGGGGGCAGATTGGCGATCTGTTTTCAAGTCTGACCAGCACGCCCAGCATCTGCCAGCGTGAGGCCCTCTGACCAGCTCTGCAGCTGCTCTGGCCTCCATTCTGCTGCTGGGCTTGGTGAGGACTTGGGGGTCTCCGATGAAGCTTTTCCTCTCCTCCCACCCTCCAGCCTGAAGTACCTTCGTCTCCCAACTCTGTGCCCCTCCCTCTCTGCTGTCCCCAACTGGGCACGGCCATGAGAACGTTCTGGGTCATTGCTCTCGAGCCACCCTGGCTCTCAGGACCCCCTTCTCTGCCTTCCCTCCCTGGGCCAGGCCCTTGAGCCCGTATCTGTGATAACAGATGTTCTGCTGAAGCATAGATTCTGACTAATAAAGTATTATGTTAAAAGCCCTCTTCTTAAAACAACAACAACAACAACATTTATTTGGTAAGTAATGAATGGATTAATTCAGGAGGGTCTACTCATAATGGATTTTGAATACAGGATCACCCATTTTATTAAAATTAATGCTCTTGTTTAATCAGACCAAATCAGAAACATGGTAGGTAAATAGATTTGACTTTTGTCTCCAAGGCCTTAGGCAAACAGCGATGTCAAATGCATGCTGAAGAGCTGCATTAAGTTAAGTGGTACTTTTTAAAAGTGGTTTTTTCCCCCCCCCCTCTCTAAATTCTTCATTATTGAAATTACAGTTAAGGTAGTGGATTTTTCTTTGGCTTAGTGACATTTGGTTTCACAGTTGCCTGTTGCAGAAGAGGTTAAGTTGCACAAAGCTGGCTATCTGGGGGAAGATCAGCAAAGGTGTAGACTTCAAGCCTGACTGTCCCCTGACAACCAGGGCAGCACATCCGGGGGCCCCCCTCCAGGGCAGCACATTTGGGGCTCCTCTAGGTCTTAGTCATTAGCTTGGGGTGGACCTGATACCTGATTGAGTCTACTGTTCTTCTCTCATCTGCACTTTTTCCTAGGACTTTACGGCTTAGAATTTTGACTGCCGTTCTACATTGGGCTAAGAAAATGTTTAATCAGTATAACATAACCTTTGCATAGATTCTTCATATATCCTATAAAAATTTAATTTAATTTTGTTGGGCCCATGAAAGTTTAGATAGGGCTCGCCTGGTTCACAGTTTCACAGATGAGAAAACTGAGGCCCAGATCACCAGCAGCAAAATGCCTACAGAGCTACACCCTACGGTGGGTTCTCTCTGGAACAGACGCATGCTCTGGACCCTGAGGCTGGCTTTATAATAGGGCCCTTTCGTCAAACACTGAGTGCCCGTGGTAATATTGTTTCAGTTCTTAAAGAAACTAATTAATTTTCATCAAAAGCATTATGAATAAAAAAATCAGATGTGCTTAAAAATGAATTAAAACTAATGAAAGAATATCATCAATTGAAAACAGGTTGATTTTAGTTAATTCAGAGAAGAAAGAGCCAAGTCCTACCTGCAGGTGATAGGGTTTTAACAATTTCTTCTTCACAACAAAAGCTCTTTTCTTAAATAGCTAGAGACAAAGTTAATAAATCATATCCCGTCTGTAGTCATAAAGAAGACAATCCGAAACCAGAATATTCAACTTGGTCCAGAACACAGAGCAATGTGAGCCCATGCGATGCGGAATTCTGAAGTAAATATAAATCAGCAGAAAGTCGAAGAAAGTGGTTCTGGTTTTCCCTTTGGGGCTAGCTAGCATCGGGCTCCATGCTACCAGGAGGACTGGCCTACAAGCCTGTTAGTCCGCCTGAAGCCGAGCATGGAGGAAGTCAAGAACACGGGGAAGGCACGGCCGCCCTGAGCTACGGAGTTCCTCCATCACGAAGTACCTGAAGGCTGCTCCCGAGAGCCACTTTCTCCTCAGTCCAAACGGACTAGGGGGTGTAGGCAGGTGCTAGATGCTTCTCCACCAAATAGGACTATGAGTTGGGCCACCTTCCTTTCCATCACTGACCTATGCTCTTCTGAGAATCCTTCTCCGACAGGACGCGTCTGGTTTACGGGACCTCCACGAACAGCACGGACAAGGTCTTGGCTGCCCCTGTGGTGACACCACAAGTTCTCTGTTCAATCTGGTCAGACAGTTCCATCTGCACCTGCATTGAGCACTGTGAGGGAGGCAAATTTCAGGGGCACCGGATGGTGGGGAATGGCTGTCGGGTAAGGTCTGCTGGTTAGTCTGGCACGGTGACCCAGAGCTCCCTCAGAGTGTTCAGTTGACTTGCCCCACTTGCTACAGCTGCCCATTGCCTCTGATTGTTGGGTATGGAAGCAGCGGGGACATGCCAGAGGGTCACCCGGGGCCAGATTCCTCTCCACCCCTGTCGTGGGGCAATGGCTCAGGCTCCTCATGGTCATCGGTGCCAGTTCCTCCATCTCTGTCCTCGTCTGTTGGTCCAGGGAAGCTGGGTGTACGTCCTGCTAGAGGCACTGTCTCCCACGATGCAGGAGCTCCAAGAGGGCAGAGTTCCGGGTTTAGGGACAGGAAGACCGCAGGACGGGGTCGGGGGTTGGGAGGGTGAGCACTGCCTGCAGCTCTGCCCACTGGGAGGATTCCCCTTCCCCCGTGTCTTCACGGCCATGCACTACTAAGCACATGGTCCTGACCCGCCTGGGAACCAGTCCCGGGGCTTTCACTCTTTTGTCAATTGGTTGTAAGGACCCTTTCCCATGGTGGCTATGCTCATGAGATGGGGAAGAGCTGTCAGTGCTGAAGAGGTGGGTGCCAGGGGAGTCTAGGGTTACCTTTCATGTAATTGCTGCCTTCTCTATCTGCTTGGGCCTGGCCACAAAGGTGCCATCTCCACCTGACCATCCTCATGACTTGGAGGGCCTCACAACACCTGGCTTATGATGGGCAGTTCCGGGAACTGGTCCCCTGGTGCTCAGTGTCTACAAGGGCCCAGAAACTCAGTAGAGCGAGATGTCTGTCCTTCTCAAGTAATGAACAGTGCTCTGCTCCAGTCTGGGCCCTGCCACAGACTTGCACAGCATCCCTCCCAATGCGGATGCCTCTGGTACCATCAGATCTGCCAGATCAAAGGAAGTGAGCCACTGGGGAAGTCTGCACCTGGATCTACTGGACAGCCCTCTCAGATCTGGCATCTAGCCTTCTGAATCCCCCAGTGCATGGCGAGGGGCCGTGTTTCCAAGGGCTGTGTGTGCATATGGCACAAGGGAAGATGGAAGGCGCTATCGGGTCACGCCTGCATGAAGTCGGCCGGGGCCTGGGGGTTAGAGACAGGTGGAGCTCATGATGGCAGTAGAGCAGCGACTCTCTCATTAGGCTGGGCCTCCGGGCATTCAGCTCCTAGCCATCTCCCTAAATCAAGCTGAGGCTCAGAGCTGGTCCATGTGGATTCTCTCTAGAACAGTCCTTCCCAAATTTTAGTGAGCACCAGAATCCCCTGAGAGTTCATTAAAATCCAGATTCCCGGATCCTACTCCCAGAGATTCTGGTCAGTAGTCTGGGGTGGGAGCCTGAGAATTTGCATGTCTACCAAATGTCCAGGTGATGCTGATGCTGCAGGGCCCTGGACCATCCTCTGAACAGCTCTGCTCTAGAACTCTCCTATTCCTGGGAGCTTGGTAGAACTCCTGGCTTCATCAAACCTGAACGTGCGTATGAATCACCTACGAATCTAGTTCAGATGCAGAATCTGACTCAGTAGGACTGAGGTGGAGCTCAAAATTCTGCATTTCTAACAAGCTCCCAAGATGATGCTTACATCCCTGGTCCAAGGACCACACGTTGACTTGAACCAAATAATTCTCAGCCCTGGCTATATAGTAAGATCACCTGGTGCTTAAAGAAAAGTCCTGAACCAGTCCAGGTGATTTTCATGGGCACTTAGGGCTAAGAAATTGTCATATACTTAAAATATTTTTATTCTATTTTGTCACTTTTCATACAATTATTGTTCAATATATTGGCTCAGCACTTTTATAAATTTGGCAAGATCTGTCCTCTGTTTGACCTTGTGGTTTTCCCACTGTCCTGGCGCCCTTGGCAGGACCGTGTGGAGGGTCTCGTATCCCATCCCCTGCTTCATCTCTCATTTGTAAAGCCAGCATATAACTCTCATGGGGTATTTTTGCCCATTTATTCCATAAAAGAATTTTGAAATACTATAGCCCCTCACACAAACTTTACATTTAAATATTTACATTTAATTCTAGTGTATTTTAAATGAAACTTTAGATCACTCTTTTAAATGTATCCAAAGAGACCTAGACATGATTGTGATTTCATACCAAATATCTTTCATTCTAAAATCTCTTTTTTAATACCTGGAAATACTACATCATTCCTTTTTCTCAATCCATGCATAGAATTTTATTTACTATCATATATATTATGTGAAAGTCTTTTATCACACTTCTCTACACAAGAAAGGATAGATATTTCAATTTTTTTTTTCAAATTCCATGACCCAGAAACTCTAAATGTTAAAAAATTCTGGTTGGTCATCCATTATAATTATTAGTAATAATAATCACACCAACATTCATCATTACAATTTTGACGAATATTAAACATGAAAAAGTATACTTTTATTGGAAATACATCTCTTAGTGGATGAACGGAACTTTTTTAAAAATTAGTTCATGTATTCATGGATGAATAGTACTTCCAGCTAAAATGAGAAAGTGTTCAGCATCAATTTCTATTTTTTGTTATTATAAATGTATGCATTGAGAAAACTTATTTTCATACATAAGCATATGGGAATGGAAGGAGTTTTGTTAGAACAGTGTCAATTCCTTGACATCATTCCAATGACTATGCCCCAAATTACACAGTAATTTATCATCAAACATTATTTTTAATGATCTATTGGCTGACAACTTGATGCGGTCCTCCTTCAATTTTGCTGAAAGCTGGGAATTGTAGGCCACCTGACTTTAAATAGGATTTCTTACCCAGTTGTTAAAATAACCCACTTTCTCAGCACTGGCCTCTCTGGAATTGTCCTTGGTCTGGCAGGTGGAGGGCTCGATAGTCCAGAGCAACGCCCCAGGGAAGGTGACGGGGTCCTGGGAGGAACGCCCCTCTGGGCTGTGAAAGGACGTGGGAGAGGACCTTGCAGCGGGAGGCACGTCCTCGGGCATAGCCCTCTGGGAGACAGGACGTGTGTCCGTCATGGAAGCCGAGTTCAGTAGAGCATCCATCATGGAAGGTCCCTGCAGTGACAGTCCTGACTGGGGATCCCCGATCTAGATAACCCCACATGTTCCTGGTGAGCAGCGCTGACATGCCTTCGCCCAAACTCCTGCCTGCAGGCACCAAGCTGACAGGCAGCACAAATAACCCCATCGGCAGTGTGAGCTACTCTCCACCTTCCTTGTCTAACTTTTATTTCCCTATTTTGGATACAGACTGGGGAGAGCAAAAGAGTTCTCTATTATAAGAAAAACAACAGTATGAACATTATAATAAATCATGCCTGGCTGCTTTCCTTATTAGGGACACAGCCCGGAGAGTTGAGGCCATGGCCAGAGGAGTGCATGTGCATGGAAAGTGAGCCACATCTACTCAGCTAAGCTAACTGTTGTCTTGAGGGGGATGTGGGTCCAGGTCACCAGATCGTCAGTGTTTTGTGGAGTCCCCTGGTTTTCAAAGCGTTGTTCGTATTTCCCAACAGTTATGTTCGGGCCCTCTGCTAGGGCAGAGCTTTGTTCTTCTCTTGGAAGTTGGTACGTCTAAATCTGTGAATACAGGAGCTTCTGTGGACCCCAGGCAAGGCTGTTACTTTTATTGAGGTGGCCTTCCTCCCCAGCTCTTCATCTAACTGTTCTCACTCAACCTTAAGGTCACAGTTAAATCTCAGTTCCTCAGGGAAAACCTTCCCGGTCCCCCAGACCTGTGTGGGTGCCCCATGCTGGGGTTTCCATAGTGACCTGTGCTTCTCTGTCAAGAAAAAAGAGACTTAATTTCCCACTCTAAAACACCTGTCCCTTACAATGCTTTAAATCTGCAATAATTTAGGGGTTCCTAAATTTTAGGGTGGCTCAGTCAGTTAAGCATCTGACTCTTGGTTTCAACTCAGGTCATGGGATCTCAGGGTTGTGAGATTGAGCCCCACATCGGGCTCCATGCTGTGTGTGGCACCTGCTTGATTCTCTCTCTGCTGCTCCCCATGCACCCCCCAACTCTCTCTCTCTCTAAAAAAGATAAATAAAATAAAGAAATCTGTAATGATTTAAAATCCACAATGAATATTTTCCCCAAACAAATACTGCACTCCACAGGAAAATGGAAGCCTCGGCCACCAGAGAATGTTCTCAAATACAGACTGTCCAAGCTGGGAAAGCGGGCCCAGTGCGGTCAGCTCGTCAGGCATCATTTAAAACTGGAAGAGGTTCTCTCGACTTTGAAATACTGGCTTATGTATTTTTAGGGGTATTGTGTGGACTAAGTGAAACAGAGTCCACAGATGGCTAAGTGGACATGTCATCTACAGCAAGATGGCACTTTAGGAAAGAAGCCACAACAGGGACGGGGCAGTTGTTACGCACGGAACTGCGTCCCCCTAAAAGTCATATGTGGAAACTCTAATCCCCAGTATGTGTTTGGAGAAAGGGACTCTGATGAGGTAATTAAAGAAGAATGAGTTCATAGAGATGGGGCCCTAATTTGATGGGACTGGTGTCCTTCTAAGAAGAGGAGAAGACACCAGACCTCTCCCACTCTGCACGTGCGTAGAGGAAAAGCCGTGTGAGGACGTAGAGTGAAAGCCTCCAGCAGAAGAGGTCAACCCTACTGGCACCTTGTTCTCGGGCTTCCAGCCTCCAGAATCGTGAGAAAACAGACGTCAGTGGTTTAGAACCCCGGTCAGTGGTATCCTGGTGTGGCAGTCCAGCGGCCCAATGTTGTAGTTTTAACTTCTCCGTCTGAGTTATTTTATGTATATGTATCTAAGTTATATGCATAACTTAAACATAAGTTATAAGGAAATCAATTTTTACAAATCACATATTGGATGGCTTAGAGATGAAGAACTCTTATTAACAGTCCATTTGTAAAGCAACTCATCTTTTAGAGTAGTGTCTGACATACTGGGCTCGCGGAGCGTGGGTGCTGGCATTCTTTCCAGTGGCTCAGGCAGTTTTGCCCATGAAAGGGCCCTGCTCACGAGAATAATGAGGCTTGAAGGCTGTAATTCTACTGGCTGCTTCTATTTCTCACGTAATCCATCTCTTGAAATTTTTCCCTATTTTCTGTATATAAGTGTACACCAATGGCCACATAAATGAGATCTATCAGAGCTCTTCCCCTGAAGGGTTTCTTCAACGCACAGTCTTGCGTGTCTTTATATCAGCCAGCCCAATCTTTCACAGCAGGCACAGGGTTAGAAACGGAAGTGGCAGACACTGAAGATGAATGGGAAATTACGATTCCCTAACTTAGGACATCCCATACCATATTATACAGGCTTGCTGGCCTTTCTGTCACACCAGCATAAGCTGTGATGGCAGAAACCAGTCCACCTCGATCACTGTTGTATTGCCAGCACCCAAAATGCTGACGTACTAAGTGCTTAATAAATACATGCTGAGTGAGCAGATGGATGGATGGATAGATGGACCGATGGACAGATGGATATGTGTTCTGGAAGAAGCAGGGATTCAGCTGAAATGTTCAGGGAGAGGGAAGAGGTAGAAACATGGAAAGGCAGTGAGAGGACTCCCTCGGGAATTGAGGAGATGAGCCTGATTTGGACAGCAAGTCTAAGGAGACAGGCTAATTTAATTTCCAAGTGAAATCGTACAGCAACACAGTAGATGTCACTCTCAGGGCACAGTGTCCCGAGCACTGTGTCAGCCTGGGAGCAGCATGACCAGCTGCATGAGCGACAGTGCCACACAGAGGGAAGCTGGCGACCAGCAGGCCAGGTGGTCCCAGCATAGGAAGAAGGGAAGTCAGTAACTGAAGAGATGCTTGGGGACATGCCTTCTGTTTCAGGGCATCTGACTAAATGAAACTGGTAAGTTCAACAATTAGGAGACAATCAGAAAATCGCAGCCATCGAGGACTTACACCATTTCATGCAACTTTTCACTTGAAGGCTGAATGCTCAGACTGGCACTGAGGTCTGGAGATAGCATTTGATCAAAGTGATACATAAATCATAAGAATGAATGAGTTCTCTGGGGTGAGAACAAAAGAGCAGAAAAACAAAATGAAATATTGCACCTAAGGCCTAAAAACAATGGGGAATCCTCACATTTAGGGGTAAGGAGAACCAGAGGAGCTATGAACACCAAAAGAGGAGCTGGTGGAAGGAGCGGGACAGAGCTGGTGAGCAGGAGCGTGAGGAGGTGGGGACAGGGGGAGATCAGGACGGGGCGGGCCTGAAAAGTGGCGCGCTGCCCAGGGCTGAGCAGCGAAGATGGGAAGGCAGTGCGCTGGGTTCGAAGCACTCTCGCTCCCTCACTGAACGAGAACTTACGAGGCCCCACTGTTTGTCATGAGTGCCTCTCTCTGCTTGGGGAATAAGAACAAAAAGCCTACCCTTGTGCAATGTGCATTCTGGTAAGAGATCGAGACGGGTCACTTACTGGAATGAGCACGTGGGAAACGCAATCTTGGCAGGGACACTGGTATTGAAAACTGGGAGCAGACAACAGGACAGCGGTTGCAACCATCCTTAGTCGAAGAGAGCGTTGTTTCACCCCAAAACTCCTTGCTGTCATCGTGTCACTGGGAGTGCATCTCTCCATAAATGAACGAAAAGATGATAGAATTCTGCTAAGGATGCTTTTCCAACCTGGCAGCAGTAAATTCTGCTCCGGCCCTGCACTTCCACAACACTCCCACCTACGTCCATTCCCCGGGCATTCCACACGTCACATCCTGGCCATTCACTCATGGTCTGACTCTCCTTAGCGAAGCCCGGGCTCGTGAACGGCAGGAACGGGTCTTACTCGGTCTCCTCAGCGTCAAGTATAACGCCGGTACATAGGAGAGATGCTCAGCGTTTTCTGAATGAAATAGCAGAAATGAAATCTGAATTTTTAAAAGGAAGGGCTATATACTGTGGGACAACAATGAGATACTCAGACCCTAAACGTGGAAGGAAATCACACCACAGCACTTCCAGCTGCCTGTTCTGTGGGATGGACAGTGGTGCATGCAGGAGGATGGAGGAGGGTGCCAGATGATTCCAGAACAGCAGGCGAAGTATGCAAGGTGTTTCCACGATGATGGTAAGCTTACTTCTTCATGTGTCCTTGAGTATTCTTGCAGGCTGCACTGATATTCAAAATATAACTGACTGGCAGTCAGAATGGAGGCCGGCGGGGGCATAACCGCTTAGTACTCATCCATCAGGTACAAATTTATAGGTGGATACGATCCAGCTAATCTTCACGCCAGCACAGGGTTCAAGCTAACTAGAAATTCCTGGATTTTTATCAAGAACATGCTTACTGTCATGATATCGTGAATACTGTAACATGAACAAAGACACAAAAGGCTCAGAACATTGCCTATTCATTTTATATTTCCTTATAATAGTAACATTTTTGCATATTTTTTTTCTGAGGCTATTTTCTCATTTCAGGAGAAGTTTTCCTACGTAGGCTAAAAAAGTGTGAATCCACTTCAACTTTCTGAAATGAACTGATAACCAAAGGTCAACTTCTGCATATGGTCTCATGCATAAGTCTTCTGAGGAGGGTGATTCCCAAAGTCTTAAGGAACGGAAAGGGAAAAGTCTGAATTCTGAAGCAATTTTGTGCTGGAAACCTTCCCACCGGAGAGCAAACTTGGGTGTAATTCAGCCCTGTCTCCATTAATACAGCCACAGAGGGACTCCCTGATGGGGAAATAAATTAGAGTGCGCTACGGTCTGTCCAGGAAAGTGAAGGGAGCAGCACAGCGTGGGGCCTGCCGTACCCGGTGGGATACAGTCCCCAAACCCATTCTCAGTTAGACAAGCAAACAACCAACTCACTCCCGGGAGCCAGCTGGTGGGTTGCCACTGCCAGCTTCCTGCTTCTGCACCTCTGACGCTGACTCCTGAGTCCACGCCAGGGACCAAATGGAAAAACAGTCAATTGTTTTTGGGGTTCCATTAGGAGCTTTTGCACCTTTGGGTTGGTGTCTGAATCTTGTTCCCTAAGAAAATCACAGAACTGTGACAGCTTTCAGACTTCCCAGATGGTCGTTCAGGTGTATAGCCAGAGTGGACCAGGAAATTCTCAGCTCACGTTTTCCTAATCTATAGAACCACGTAAAATAATAGCCTTTGGGATTCCACCTGAAAAAGCTACACTTGCAAATGCTCCTGGGCAAACAGCGAGTTACGCTGACAACCAGCAGTCATGTTTCTTACCGCCCTAGGACTTGCTTTACCAAAGACGGAGCTACACTAGGCTCTGAGGGTAGGAACTGACTTTGCGCCAAGGAGGGTATTCCTGGAGATGGTAAAAGGTCAGAGGGTACACGTAGAATTATTACCTGAAAGGTCAAAGAATCACAGGTGGGGCTATTGCTAAGAACTCGCTAATTAGAACATAGAGGGTCTACATCTTAAGACAAATTTCTGGTTCCCATTATTTCTGATATCAATTCCATTGGTTTTCACACGTCAGATACAGTGGAGAAGCGGTGAGTCCAGCTCTCTGGATTTGGTAATGGTCTTCAGAGTTGCTGAGTGACCTTTAACTTTAACAGATGCTTTATACCTGATTTTCTTAAGGCTTGATTTAATATTCACAAGCACACTGTAAAGATCTACAATTCTAATTACCTGCTATAATTGCCTTCTATAAGAGCCAAAAGAACATCATTTACAGCGATCAGCAATAAAACATTATGACTAAGTTGTAAAGGAAGAACGGAACTGTTATCAGAAGGTGACCAGTTGTTAGGCAGCAAACAGAAAAGCAGCCACCGGAGTAAGGCCTTTCAACGTGAGCTTAAAAGCCAAAAATGATCCGCAATATAAATAATCTCAACAAATAAAATGGTGAAAATCTCTCTGGGAGGGGACAGACTTGGGATGAAAGTAAAACACGTAATTAAATGTGTAGCCTTGTGCACGCTATTCATTCCCTTCATTTGCTTCCGCATTTGCAACATGGGGATAATACTGACCCCCCCCCCCCAGGGCTTTTTTAAAAAACGAGGCCTGAGATTACGTATAATAGTTACACACTGGACACGGAGCAGACACTCAGTGAATGACGACTGCTTCGCCTACTGCAATGCCCAGCATTATCATGTCCCCTCAAAGTTTGTAGGCTGAAATCCTAAGCCCCAACGTGGAGACGGGAGGGGATGGCGTCAGGAGGCGGGCCTTCGGGGGATAATCAGCTCATAAGGATGGAGCCCCGTGAAGGAGATCAGTGCCCTTATAAAAGGGGTCCTTCCCCCGTGTGAGGGTACAGTGAGAAGTCTAGAGCCCAGAAGAGGGTTTTCACCAGAAGCTGACATGCTGGCACTCCCAGCCCCTGGAACGGTGAGAAGGAAATGTCTGTTGTCTATGGCATTTTGCTACAGCGGCCCAAACTACGACAACTACTATCACACGCTTTCAACCCACGTTAGGCCAGATCATGTCTTCCCATCCTTACCTGCCCGCTCGAAACCAACATTAGCACCTGGGCTATCAGGCCTGCCCTCCTCAACACTGGCCATTACTAAAGGGGCTGGTTCCACACTCCATATTCCCTCCCCTCCAAACCAGAAAATCACATATTCTCCTTTTTCTGAAGGGTGAGCTACGAAGACAGTCCAGCCCAGCAAGTTGGTAAATGTGGAGCTTGCAAACCTCAGAAGTTCTGAAGGAAGACAAACCTAACAGGTGTTTCCTGATCAGCGGCTTCGGAACACCGAGCCCATTCATAAAAGGAAAGGGGACACCAGGAAGAACAAACAGAGTGCGGTTATTTCGTCCGAAAAAGAGTGAAAGCTCGAACGCCAGGGAACTAACCATGGTCGTCATTTCTATCCAACTACTGAGTAAACACAGCTTTTCACAGAAAACTCTATTTGCAACTAACAACCGGTTCTGTGGCCTCATCTCAGCTGATAACCATGACTTTGTTTAGGGTCTCCCCAGACAAGTTGTGTGATGGATGGATGTTAGAGCTGATAAAATGACTGCAAGGAAAATTCAATTTTCCATCCCCCTTGCTTGTGCCCTCTAAAAATTGCTTATCTTTTCATATCAATTATAGCAACAGGGAGAGCAGACGAAGTACTTCAGTGAGTGTGGCATCTGAAGGGATCTGGGCTGGCAAGGTACTTACTGGATGAGTGAGTCACAGTGTTGAGTCCCTCCCAAACCGTGACAAGTTCTGAAATGTTCCGTTTAATTATTAAGAGCCTGCAATGACAGGATGTTAAGTCCTCGGTCACCTGAATGCGGGCATGCGGCTGTTTGTTGGCCAAGGTGAAGAAATGAGATCCCAGAGTTAAGGGTAAAATTATCGGGGCTACTTCTAGTTGCAGCCCTAAGACTGCCACGGTCAGGAGACTCCTGTGTTTAGATGTCTGAATATAATATTTTCAATTGGTGTATTTCATGAGGGGGCAGGAGGAGAGGTGGTTTTGAAAAATATTAAAGATGGGCATTGGGGGAGTTTTTTAAAATCTGATTATGCAAGTCACTACCGGATGACAATTTCTGCCCTTAAATAATCGTCCCATATTGGGAGAAGCAAACGGATACTGATGCTTTGTTCACTGAATCCACCTGGCCCATCACTCTGGGATGTGGCTTACTCCCGGGGCAGAATCTGCCACAGCAGGTCCCCAGTAGGGAAGACGAGGATGGCTGTGCATGTCACCGGGGCAGGCCAGGTCTCACTCGACACCCCGCGTGGTGCGTAATGCATGATGGGTGACAACACACGTGCTGTTAGGGACCGTAAGTTAGCACTGTACCACTCCGTTAGTTAGCGCTGACTCTCACCTCTCCCACCTCAGCCTTCGGCAAACCTGTGCTCTGGTCTCATCGCAGCCACCCAAGCGGACCTCTGTTGGTCACTGACTCCAGGCTGCTGTGGGATTTAACAGGGAAAATGTCCATGAACCGCCAATCTAGAGCTCCAGGCTCATCAGGGCCCTGCTTCTGCCTCTCCCTCGGGGAATCACTGAACAGCACACTTATTTATAAATCATCATCACATCTGCATACAGCTCGGAACAGTTTTTGCTCCAACATCACCTAGAAGAATTTTGCAAAACTCTGTGTTGTTCCATAGCTGATGTTAACAACGTTAAGACCTCACGTTTTTCAAGACCGATTTGAAGGACTGCAGAGAATAGAATTTCTCATGTATTTTAATATTTGACTAGGCTGGTGTATTTTAATAAAACAGAAGTCTGTGGCACTCTTTTATCTGTGTCCAAAGGAATCTAGACACTTGATTGAGTGGGTCTAAGGATTTGATACACATCACCACGCACTGAGGAAACACATGAACGAGCTCTAATTTTAGTGGCTGGAAATCTGACCTCATTCCTTTTTCTTCTTGAACCTGTATTTTCATTCTACACCTCCCACAGAATTTTATCGTAATTTATTACATTTAATGATGCAAAGTATTTTATTGATCACCCTATCACAGCCTCTGATAAAATGTGCATATAAATTAAAATTTCCCAGCAACCATACGGCTCTGGGGTTATAAAAAAAGTTCTCTTGGATTGAGTTACTGTTATAATTATTATTTGTACTCAATTAATCAAAACAAATGTATAACCAGTTTTGATGAATTTTACCTATAAAAGAAAAAAAATCACTGAAAATGTATCTCTCCCTGAAATGAACAGAGGTTTACCGTGATTCTCATCCTACTTCCTTTTTATAGATTCAACTCCTGTGAAATTATGTTCATGTAGAAAAGCAGATGAGGATGGAAGGAATTTTATTCAAGGATATCTCTCGATTCTTTTAGTCCCTTCTCAGTTCCACACGGTAATTTACCAGCTAGGATAGACCGCTTTTTGCTCCAATCACAAATAAAGCCCGGAGTTGCAGTGCTTAGCACCGAGGTTTATTCCCTACCCTATAACGCCCCACACCATCGGGGTGACTCTCCGGGCTGCTCTGTCCACGTGCCGATTCCGGTATCTGGGCAGCTTCCCGCCTGTGGCTCTGCCATCTCCAAACGTGGCCTGGCCACAGGGAAGGGAGAGCGTGAAGGTGACTTGCTGCCTCTTACATCCCTGGCCTGGAAGTGACATGCTTCATTCCACTCACATTCCATTGACCAGAGTTAGTCACATCACCCCCCAAACTGCAAAAGGGCTGAAATGTCTTCCTGTCCTACAAGTTGATGCCGCACTGTATTAGCCATCTTCAAAAATTATTTGTGATAAAATGTCAGCTGACAATGTGTGTGGGTCCTGCCTCATTTTGCAGACCGCAAGAAAGTGAAAACACCTAATTTATAGAATGATTTATTTCCCAGTTGTTGGAGTACTTCCCTTCCACAACTCTGACACTGACGTTTAGAATTCTCCCTTCGTGTGGCGCCTGGACATTTACGCCCTCACACAAGGCCTGTATTAAAGGTTCAGGATGTGTGTGACTCACACCCTGTTAGAGGGGCAACCGGGACAGAAAGCCCCTGGAACTCAGGCATGCACACACACCTGATTTTAGGAAGAGCACAGGAAAGCACCTGGAAATAGATTCCCTGAAGATGCTATGTGCCTGCTTGCCCCCCAGAAATCCGTGTGCCCCCCCCCCAGAGGTCTGCATCACCCGGTGTGAAGATGGCTGCTTTGGGAGACTGGGGATACTGGGCTATCCCAGATTCATTCAAAAGTGGAAGGTAAATTACAATTCACGGTATAACCTGATTCCCTAAAATTTACCAAGGGGGAGATTAGGCTGAAATCTGGCACAACGGGGAAAAAAGATGGGCAGCGTGGGAAAAGAAGACGGGTGAGAGCAGGGGTAGGGAACAGAAATAACCCCGTCTTGTCCTGTGGGCTGGAGAGAATTACGGACTTATTATTGACTTCCTCATCTCTGGTCTTTTTTTTTTTTTTTCCTTTTAAGCTGAAGTCTGGTTGGGAATCACCAGTTCTACTTGATTCTAAGCCTGTCACAAATCCATATAAACATACATCTGGGGTTCAGGAACAAAGTGTTAGAACTGGCATTTTTATCTATGCTTTTAAACCAGAGCCACAAGAAGAGAACTGATCTTTAATAATGCCATTTACTAGGCAGATGAGTGTGTCAGTGGGATGGCCCGATGTCACACACTGTAACTCACGTGATCTTAGGAGGAGAGCTAAAAATGTTCATTTTCAGGGAAGTGGACAGGATGCCTCTGTGTATGTTTGCCCTCAGAACTTGCCAATGGGCGGGTGTACTTGTGTGGAGTGGACCTTGAACAACACGTGGGTTCGGGTTGCTGACACCTCGCACAGAAGAAGATTTGTGTGTAACTTCTGATTCCCACAAAACTTAACGGCTAATAGCCTACTGTTGCCAATTACATAACAGTCAAGTAACATACATTTTGTGTGTTAAATATAGTACATACTATATTCTTACAATAAAGTAAGCTAGGGAACAAAATGTTATTAAGAAAATATATTTATAGGACTGTACTGTATTTATTGCAAAAATTTGCATATCAGTGGGCCAATGCAGTTCAAACCTGCGTTCTTGAGGGTCAACTGTATTCGGTTTTAACTAGACTAACTCTCACAGAACGGATAACCGGATACAAGTGACCGTGGGGAGGAGCACAGATCCGAGTTACTCCGAGGGGAGCACAAATGAGGACTTTGTAACCAACGGCAGCATCAAGGCCTGTGTCGGCTGTGCGGGCTATTCATCGGCAATGACACCAGATAAATCACTCTCCTTAAACAGAAGTCATAAGAATTTGTCCAAAAAGCTAAACATCATCAGGACCATGTAAAATACAGACTTCCAGTCACAAAGTGTCTGTTGTGCCATGAGACATGAACTAAAGATGGGATGAATCGGAAAATTACTAAAGGGGACCCTCACTGAAGTGGGCTCGGGCAGCTAGAAGCGGGAGGCTGGGAGCAGGGAGCCTACACTTGACAGCGATTAAAGGAGGAATGGTCAATGCCGGACCCGAGAGCAGAATGGTCAACAGGAAGGAATCTTCAACTGCAGGCCCCAACAGGGAAAGATGTGCAAACGCATCTCCTCCAAGAAGTCAACCACCCCTGCGCCTGGGAGGCCCAGTCAACTGAGCGTCCAACTCTGGGTTTCCGCTCAGGTCATGATCCCCGGGTTGTGAGACGGAGCCCCGTGGCAGGCTTTGTGCTCAGCGGGGAGTCTGCTTGGGATTCTGTCTCTCCTGCCCACCCACCTCCACCGCTCACACTTGCTTGCTCTCTCAAATAAATAAATAAATAAATAAATAAATAAATAATCTTTAAACAACAAAACAAAAAGAAATCAACCACCCCTGCGACTCAGCCACTTGGGAACCATCACCACCATGAACTCTTGCTTTTCTCCAACAGACTTTTGTCCAAAACCCCCTGCAACTTCCTCCTTATTCTCCAAAAATAACATTCCTGTTTTGTTTCTTGGACTTGCCTATGGCTTTGCCATAGTTTGCCTGTCCTGAATTGCATTCTCTGTTACTCCTGAATAAAGCCACTTGTACTGGAAAAATAACTTGTTTTATTTTTGAGATTAATAAGATGTTCGTGATTAGCAAGATACTTAAGATACCACTTACTTCATCTTTATCTCTTTTGTATGATAGTTCTATGCTTATAATTTATAACTTATAAATAACTGAGTATGCACGTATGAGGGGTGAATGCACAAGGCTTGTTGACTGATGGAGTGCCTACAGAATCGCTTTAGAGACCCCAGTCTACACTCTGATCTGCTCGCGACCAGCTCCAGGATGCCGGGACCCGAGCATGCCTTATGCTTCATTACACACCCCACGTGGAAGGTTCAATACATCCTAAACGATTAACTCATTATTCTACCGTGAAGTACACTTCCTATTTATGTTTCCAAAAATTCTGGCAGTAAATTTCCATCCAACGTATAAAGCTATAGCTGGATTCTAAATTCCTCATTTGTGGTATGGACACTGTCTCTGGGTAGGTTTCCAGTAATATTTCAAACTGTTCCTATTACTTTGGGAATCCAGCCCATGTCAGACTACACTTGAAAGGCTTCTGCCTCGCCCCTTTCTCCCAGAAATATTTAAGGCACAAAGAAAACGTGAGAGAATTTTATCTGGGCGCACAAAAGCCAGGTTTTCCAGGGCAGTTCTCTCAGACGGCTGTTCCTGGACATTATTCTCAGGAATCCACTTTCAACTACTACACATATATGAGGTCTGCAGTTAAATTAGCATTATAGAGGACAAAAGAATGTTAAGTGGTCTTCAGAATGAAAAGCAAGGGCTTGTCAGCCTGAAGGAGGATCAGCTGAAATGATATCCTATCTGTGGATGTTGTTTGAAGAGGAGGCATTAAAATGAAAGAGGTGAAAACACAGGAAGGAGACGGGCACCTCTTCCTTTCAATCCTGCTCCCCGCCGGAGGCTCTCATTACACCAGACATCTTGCACGTTGGGCCAGGACCGAGGACGTGTCAAGGTGTGCACAGTGGCATTTACACAATGACGGACTCATCATCGTACAGAATTCCTCTCATCTCCCGACTCTACCCTTTTTTCTGATTTTAAGAAGAGACCCTTATTCACATATTAATTCAGTTCAGAAGATCTGATCCACCAAAGTTAACTCGATGTAAAATCTTCAAAGTGAAAACCAAAAGCAGGTTGACAGGTGTATAAAGCTTGCCTGGGTCTGACCTCAGAATAGAAACGTCTACTCTCGGGTGAGTTCAGCCCATTCTTTCTGTGGCGCGCACCTGAGCTGCGGGAGCCAGCTATGAAAAATTCATGCAGGACGCTTCCGCAGTCCCACCTATGTCCTTAACATCTGCTGGCTTCACGTCACATTAAAACTTCAAAGTGAGTCCACCCCTGAGATGGCAGCAAGCTTTCGCTGGGGAGCAGAGAATGGATAGTTCAGAGATGGCCTCTCCTTCTGGGCAGGAGGTGTCTGTGCAGAACACGCTGCAATTTATCTTCGGAGCCACACGGCGGGGAGAGGGGAAGAGATGAGGACGCCATCCACTAAACACGAACAGAGTAGCGGGAGGCGCGGTGAAGGGGCTGCATCTCCCTTCTAATTCTCACGCTTTTTGAAACATTTATTATTTATTTTTATCTGAATCCTCTCTGTCTTTTGCTTCCCATAAGCTTCAAGTGTAGCCAAAACATTTAGCGACTGAAAAGGGGGTGAGGTTTTGAACTCTCAAGCACACAGTTGTTCGGGAAGATACAGTATCTTCTCCCGTGAGCTGGTGTTAGGGCATCACTCACTTAGATGTTTTGAGACAAGGCTGGCCCCTGGGTGCTATTCCACTTCGACACTAGGCTGTCCTGCAGGAGGAACGGGCTTATTATTATGACAGGAAACAAGAGGTGGGGCCGCCTGACGCTCTCCAATTTTAAATTAATTAGAGTACGATCCATCAGGAATTTAATTTCCAGTACCTTACCACCTCAATCGTATTCACTACATAAAGATTCCCTATTTTAGTCTCCTGCTGCCGAAAAAAATTTATCTTTGTTAAATGATAATTGGCTGTAATATCTTTTGATTCTTCAGAAATACTGGCTGGCAAGTTTTTAAGAAATTTCATCAATCTTGTTTGGTGTTTTTACAAAGCCTCCATCAGAAGAAAAAAAAAAAACAAAACAAGATGTCTAAGACTGCAGCACACACCGTGTCCTACTACCAGCACGGACGGGTCCTGAGGACGCCTAATCCCACGATAAACCTAGAGGTGTTGCACCTGCGGCCTTCCCAGGCCTCAGCCGGCGCTGGCCGTGGTCCCGAGAGCAGGCTCTGCTGCTTATCGCATCCGCTGTGGTCCAGAAAGGAGCAACCGTTAAACATACAATACTGGGGGTTTCTGCAGATTTATCAATATTTCTGATCTTTAGAGGTTTCAAAATAGAATTTTTAGTGAGAAAATGCATAATAGAGTGCCATTTAACTTTTAGCTAAATCCAATATGTCAACAGAATGTTATCCCGAGAATCAAAATAAGGCTGTTTCCTCAAACTTCTCACTCTTCCCATGTTACTTGGTCCCAAATAAAAAGCAAAGAATATATAAGGGAACAGTATGCGGGTTTTCTCCCAAGATTTACAATAAGTCCATCCACATCATCAACCTCTTTACATCTCACCTTCTACACATTTTACCTGGTGCCAATGAAAAGATAAGAATATACAAGAGAACAAAATGCAAGGCAGTTAATTATAATATTTATGAGCTGCTTCCAATATACTTCTTGGTTGGAGTAGAAACTGAAATTATTGAAAAAGAATTTACATATTCCAATTATCTAACGCCATGGTACTGCATTAGGATGGCAACTTGCAAATTCACTGTATTCGTTTTGTTTCCTACTGGCCCTTCTAGAGCAGGCATGTAGGAAACTACAGGAACAGACTATTCCGAGTTCCGTGATGTTAGCATCATGGTAACCAGACTACTTGTGGAATTTATCCCCCCTCTTTCAACAGGCTAAGGCCAATTTCCTTGTTTCTGACCTAGAATTCTACCAATCTGACCAATTATTATTATCCTGGTATGTGTATTATAATTGAGTGCTAAATCAATTTTCTAAACAGAATAAATGTCTCTAACTGTAAAACTCAGAAATCACTAAAGTAATCAATCTATTTGATAATACAATTTCCAAAAACTCTTGATAAGTCACATTTATTTCTATTATGATTCTCGATTCAAAGCGTCCTTTAAATAGCACATCATGGCCTGTATTTTGTGAAGCCCACACCCAGTCAATGCACGTAACTCTCCAAGGCACTAAAAAGGCCATGGCAACAGCCCAATCCACACCCAGTCTGTGGTCTGGAGATCAGAATTCAACTCCTAGGAACGGAGCTGCTGATGGCAGAATGACGACCACTTAGGAGCACTTACCAGGAAGGGGACAGGCCCGAGACAGCACACTCATTTAGCCCCGTGGTCTCCTGCCCCATGTTTGCTACGGACATTCACCCATCAGTCCTACTCGGCTTCACCCAACTGTATCCCTCAGGGAGCACGGGGAGCAAACACTGTGATCCCATCCCGTGTATGACACGAAAATTTTCAAACCACCGGTAGGGGATGGCCATCCCTTCGAGGTGTTTCTTAAAAAGATGACATCTACTACCACACAGACAAACCCGTTTAATTCACCCTTGTTTGATGTGATCATCAAATTTTTAAATTTACAACCATTTCCCAACTGTATGTTCTCAGAAGCGGAGTCACTGCATTTCATCGCGTGAAACTTCACGCCGCCAACACCTGGTGACCTGCCCTGTGGGGTGCACATTTTCATCTCCTTTAGCTCAGAGTTTTTGCTTCTGGCCATTTCCCCCTTCTTCAGCAAAAACCAACTCTGGCACTAGACTTTTTAGAGCCTTCTTTCAAAGGCCAAATGTTTAAACTAAGTTTCCTCAAACTAAATTTTCCTTAAATAAACTGAAGGTGTAACTGTAATTTATGTGTATTCTCTTCATTATTCAGTTAAATCAGGTAGAAAAAATGGTCAGCGGATTATAATTAAGAAATACTGCTAATTAGGGGCACCTGGGTGGTGCAGTTGGTTAAGCATCCGACTCTGATTTCAGCTCAGGTCATGATCTCAGGGTCATGAGATCAAGCCCTGCATCAGGCTCTGTGCTGGGCATGGAGCCTGCTTAAGATTCTCTCTCTCTCCCTCTCCCTTTGACCCCTGCTCTCTCTCTCTCAAAATAAATAAATAAAATTTAAAAAAAGAAATACTGCTAATTTTAACACAACTTAGTATATATATTTTCTCAAAGATCTTATTTTTAAATTAAACATAACCTGTGCTTAATCTAGTCTCAAATAAGGTTCATAGATACAACTCCGTATAAATCAAGATTTATACTGTTAAAAACAGTATGCAATAACAGTGTGCAAAAGCAAAAATATTTTAAATCCCCAAAACAAATAAGATCCAGCACTCGGAATTACCTGCTGTGCTCCCATTTTCTGCGTACCACTTCAAAGAAGGCAACTATTGACACCGGATCAATATTAAACCATGGCCACTATCTTAAAGATTTATTGCAAAATGTCCCATGTGTCATATATTAATTAAATCAAGATTTTATTGCTTTCAGAATTATCATTTGGAATTTCAAAACTCACGTGCTATGTTCAAGTGAATGAGCGGGCTGGTCTTGTTCTCTCCGTTACGCTCATTGACGGCCTGTGCGTAGTAAGCCCCGGCGTCACCCACAGTCGCGGCAAGGATCACCAGTTGATTTTCCAGCGTGATGGCTCTGTGTCAGACAAGAGACAGTGTCAAAGCCTCTCCACAGGACTTCTTGTTTGTAAGGCAAATTAATTTATTAGGCTAACTAGAAAGGAATGTCCAGGATTTAAAAAAGATCTGGAAGGACAAAAAACAAACGTACAGGCCGACCTCAGGAATACGGTGGTGGCTAAGCCTTCCCTGGCCCAGTTCACACTCCTGGGGGGAGAGTCTGAGCCCTCCGACCCTTGGTTGTGAGGAAGACACATTTTAGAACATATATACCCAAGGCGTGTTGGAACTGTAAGCCTCCTCTGGGAATTTGTAACAAGTTAGAAGAAATTCTAGAAGAGCTGGTCTTTTTCCTTCCACTTGATCACATAATGGTCACGAAGCTCGCAAATGGAGGGCTGAACCACCCCAAACCTGGACTGGGGGCAAATGAATTCACTGCAACTTCCTCCACTTCCCAAGGAGTCTCACGAGAGCCTCTGTGCCTCTATTTCTCTACTAGTGGGTAGAAGAAAAGTTGCCAGTGGGCAGTGCTGACCCCTTCGACTTGATTTTCCGTAACCACTAATGCTAGGACTGCACATTCTTCACCTGAGCCACCTCCCCACATTCCAGAGGTGCAAACAGTCTAGCCCATCATCACTGAGACCTTCTCGTATACCGCAGTTCTGCTGCACAAAGGAACCTTGGAGACACATCTGAGCCACCACCTTCTCTTTAGAAACGAGAAAACTGAAGGTCAGAGAGGTTAAGTTATTTGTGCAAGGTAACAGAGCAAGCTGACAACACCAGAGGGAGGCTCTGTCTTCGCACATGTGGGCTGGTGCTCTGCTGGGCAGATCACACACAGACTCACCAGATTACTTATTTAAAAGAAGAGGAACAAAAGTCACAAAGATACAACTTCCATAAATCCAAGCAGCTTTTGATGAAAATAAGTGTCCTAGTATCCTTTGCTCTTGCTATAATTTGCAGAATTTGTTAACAAAGCAAAAAGATACAAAGGACGGACTGGGCGTTGCAGGTAAGACCTTCTGAGCACCCCGGTGCCCTTCAGTCCCTGCTCTTATCCAAACGCCGGAAGCACCCGGGATCTGCAGTGAACTGCGCCGCTGCCCACAGGTTGTTACTCTACAGGGAACGCGTTTATTTGTTCATTTTAAATCCTAGACAGTCGCAGCCCATCCAAATTCAGATAAGATCTCTGTTCTGGTAACATAAAAAAACATGAAAACTGCGTGACCGGTCATGAGGAATTTTACTATAATAATAATCTTTTTCTTCCTGCTACTTCTAGAAAGCTTCTTCACACACTCTCGACTTTTAAACATTATACAAGATTATCTTACGAAGTTACTGCTTATTCAGGGTTCCATAGGATATACTGCAGTTTGAGGTCTCTGGGACTAACCTACCTCCTTTCTCACTTATGAATATTTCCCTATTAACAAGTTTTCAATTTTTAGTCCCATAAAAATATCTCAAAGAAGTATTACTATAATTATTTATGACTCCTTTATAGATTCCTTTATAGAACCATAGAAATTGTTCCATTTTATTTTAGTATATGTTACCCTGGCACCTAAAATTAAATATGAATATTTATTACACATGAAGTTACACATTTAATAGTACAATTTAAAAAACTGAATATGTCATAACTTTTTTCCCTAACATCTGATTTTTGCCATAGTAATTTCAAATATGCCTATTATTTCTCAGAATTATTCTCCAAAAATGCCTATTAATTCTCTGTATTATTTATGGCATGGTCTCAAGGGTATTGAAAATAAAAAGTACATAAAGAATAAAAATATTAAAGTTTACATCTATTAGAATTTGTATCATTAAGCTCATTTTTTTCCTTCTAGGTTTTAATTTCTAGACCATTTTAAGTCAAAACTTATGAAGAAAAACTTGTCTATGCCAAAAAAGCGCAAAAACGCCAAAGCTTTAGAGAACATTAGATTAATGAGGATCAGTTCCCCAGAAGACTTTATTCTTTCTTCCCATCCAACTCTTTCTGAACAGAGCATTTCTACAAAAGAAACTGAGTTTTTAAAATGAAAATTAAACCATCTGAAGACATTCATCTTAATTTCAGATAATTCAGATAATTGTTATAAAGCTTTAAAAAAGAACAATTTTTTAAAGACACTGAAGCAGGTACCACGCATTCATTCTCTGAGTCTTCTTCCCTAACAGACCCCGATTCTGCCGTGCCCACGCCTGGCCCAGGCCGCCACGTACGCCAGGAAGTTGGCCCGTGCCCAGCACCAGTTTGGCTCTTGGTCATCAGAGTCCAGTACAGGTACGGGTGCCACATGCAAGACACAAGGAACTGGCATGGGACCCAAGCTGCCTGGTTGGACAAAGGACAGGAGCACGCCTGGGGGAGAGCTCTCACCCCTGCAGGAGCCAGGCAGGAAATGTGCTGCCCCACGCTTGGTGGCTGGCAGCCACCCTTGCAAGCTGGGGAAGGTGGCCTGCAGACAAAAGCAGGAAGAGAGACAGAATTTTAAGAGTCAGAGCAAATTATACAATAGCTTGAAGGTGATGATGAGAAAGTAAGCTAAGTGATCCTTTAAAGTGACTCTTCTATGTGCCATAAAACGTTCTGTGGACTATCAGGTTACTGAGGTGGGGGCTGACTTCCAACATCTATTCCACATCCCCACCACTTTATAGTAGCAATGTGGTTTGGAGAACTGGCCCCGACCAGTCTAAACCAATCATGGTAAGCCAATCCGTCTTGCCAGGGACTGACAGAGGAAGCCAGGCTTGGGCCAGTTGGCCTATGGCAGGTATCTGGTGGCTGTCCTTGCTCTGGGGCAGCCACGCCTAAGTTCCTCTCACCAGCCAGAAGGGCAGGATTTCTATTCCGTGGTTGGTGGAACAGGATTTTTCTCCCTCTACCAGCTGTGAATAAAGAAGCGTGTTGTCCAGATGTTCACAGTGGCAACTTTATGGCCACGAAGGGAACAACCTTAGCATGAAGCTGATGATGCTGGTGGCAGGACAGAGAGATAAGAAAGTAGCTAGGTCCTTCGTCTTGATAACCTGACCGAGTCAATGAACCAACCATCCCGCAGCCCAGATTCTCTCCGGGCTTCCTGTCTCATGAGATGTACTTCACCCACGTTTAAACTTAAGTTAGGGCTTCTGTTTCTAGAAGTCAAACGAATCCTGATACAGATGCAAAACGGCCTATGCAGTAGCATCCATTTGGGGTTCAAGAAAAGAAGAATGTGTCCTCAGTGCACAGAAAATCATCCTATCTGTGTGTTTCTCTCTCTCTGTGTATATATAAAATGTTAACAGCAGTTAACTTTGAATGGCAAGATTATAACTTATTTTCTTTTGATTTCTGTAATTTAAAATGTTTTTCCACAATGAATCACTTTTGTTATAGGAGAACAACTTTCAAAATGAACACAAGGGCGTGCATTTAGTGCTTTGCTCATCATACAGACTACTTTGCTTTTTTATCGCATAATTCCAAAGTACTAACTTAAAACTTTCACTGACTTTACAGGAAAATTATAGCATTAAGCCAGAGAGATTTTTCCTTTATTTTCACTTTATTCAAATAAATGTATGTATGGTTTTATATGAAATTATTTCCTCAGCCTTCCCCATTTTAATTCTACATTTCCAAATGAAATCTTCTAACTTCAAATTCCATGGGATAATAATAAAGAAAATAATACATAAATGTAAAAGTCAGCACACCACAGCTTGGGAAAGCAGAGTGCTGGACTCACGAAGAACAAGTTGAAGGGTTGCTTGCTGCCGACCATAAGCACAGAGACGGTTCTCAGAGAGAAATCTATAGGCTGTCCTGAGTAATGGGGCTTCACTAAGAAGGAAAGGCAGTGGTTCAGAAGGGAACTCATTTGAAAGGGCAGGTTCCAAGAGCTTTTGGCTCTGCACTTGATTCTCCCAACACTTTCCTGAGGCAGTTGGCAAAATAAGAATTCTCTATTTCAGGAAAGTTAAAACCTCAGAGGAGATCCCTGGGGTCTCTGACCATCAGCTCTGATCAAAATCAACCATGAGGGGAAACTGCCCCTGGACACCTAGATCCAAGGGCTTACGCACTGGATGCATAGGGCCGGGGGGCCAAGCAGGGGGCATATCTACAAGTGAGCTTCCTGCCATGCTTGCCAATGTTCGGGGGACGTCGCGTTCTCAATGCCGCACAGAACACTGACTTTCCAACCTGGGGCCCTGACACGTTAATTATGGAAGCACCAGCTTGGTGGTTGATGAAAACAGCCTCGCTTGCACCTCCCCCCTCGGAGCTGCCCGAGACCAGGAAGGAAAGCAAGGGTAGGCATTCGCCCGGACTGCCTAGGGAAGAGAACCAAATAATGATATTCATTATTTAGTCAGATTTGAGTCCCCAGGCCCAGCTCAGAGCAGAGGGCGTACAAACCCGAACCAGGTGCACACGGCCCATGTCCCATGGAGCTTAGAGTCAGTGTTTTCATGAACTACAAGAAGTAATAGGAAACACTTTATTGACTTTCCCTTAAGAGTGGTAAGATACAGAGCCAAGGAGGGGCCGTTTAAGCTTTCTACCAGCTTAGTTACCACTGTGGTCCGTGTCTTGCCAAATATTTCAGTTTAATCCATGCAGGGAATCTTTTCTATAGCACGTATGGTTAATTTCATTAGGGCAAGTGTATGGGGAAATATAATTAAATTTATATAAATTCTTCAATCTAATCTTCCACATTAGCTGTCGACTCTTAATTACAGATACAAGTGGGGGTACATTATAGGACAGGATTTCTAAAATGATAACTCCCTTAAAGCTGTTTGGATCTGAAGCACACATGTTCTGCCTTAGACACAGCTGCCCCCCAGGAGTTAAGCACAGAGCCTGACAAACAGAATGGAACCAATATGTGTGTGCTGGCTGAACAGAAAGAAGAGAACACACACACGTTCATATTCACGTATTTTCTCTGACTGTTCATTTTTGAGCTTGTAACTCCATCTTGGTGCTAGAACCCAGGCAAGGGAAGCGGTCACCCAACCATTCAGTGAGTCTGTATGGAGCGCCTGTGGTGTGCCTGGCAGCGTCCAGGGACGGTAACCGGGGAATACGGTTACTGAATGCAAGGATGCTGAATATAAGGATGTAACTCAATCCAAAAGACAGAAAAAGAAAATAGTAGGTCTGTGAAGTCCCAAACATGCATTTTATAGAATATTAAAGGGGCAGTAGAGAAGCCACAGAGGCAGCTGAAAATGTGGAGGTCTGACCACATCTATCTTCCTGGTGACAGCTTCTTAAAAAGTAAAATGCAGATGAGATGTCATATTAGACAGATAAGCCAGGTTCTCTAACCCAGAACATACCTAACAGCTCAGGGGTAAGAGGGCTGCTTCTGGAGGTGACGCGGAAGGAAGTACCACCCTCACTTCCTACCCACGTGTCTCTGGCCCTCCACCTGAAGCTCCGGTCAAGGGCTCCTATTTGTCCTGCCCCAAAGGACAAAGCGTCCACCCTTCCCCCAAACTGTGGGCGTGGCCTGGGGCTTCCCAGACTGCTCGCTAGGAGCAGGGCACTGGGTGGGCATTGGGGTCAGCTCGCCTAGCAGCTGAGAGGGAAGAGAGGGAACCTCCGTGCGCCATAAAGAGAAGCGAAGAGGGACGCCCTCCTGAGTGCACAATGTCTGTCTCTGAATAAAAGCAGAAGGCACGCCAGCGCTCAGAGCTCATTCATCTTCTCCAAGACCAGTTCCTGGTGGGTTGAGGTAAAACATGGCCCGCCTTCACATTAAAATCTCAAAGGGTCTACAGAGAAGACGCTCCCTCTTTCTACCAGTACAAGATGATTACAGATGACAGGCAGTCACTCCACGGGTAAACCCAGGCTGAAGTAATCACAATATCCTGTGTTGATATAGAAAGGTCCTGGAAATGCCCAGACAAGTGTGGCCTGAATGGGTCAACAGGCCTGGAATCAGGTCTGGCTCTGGTTCGTTCCCTTAGGATCACTATTTGGTTTTGTCATCTGTGAAACAGGGCTGACAGTACTTATATCAAAAGGACCTTCATCAAGAGCAAATCAGGCAGTGACATGAGTGGGGATGACACTAAGTCCTCCGCTCGGTGTTTGCCGGATCTGAATCTGGCTCCTCAGGTGTGGTGCGTACGGATGGCAGGTAGTCAGATAATAAGTGTAGTCAACCATCCTCCTAGAAGGGCTAAATATGAAATAATTTTTAGAGTTTTACTGAATAGACTGCCATACGAACATGGCCAAGTCACTGAATTACCAGATTTATATGATAAAACACTCCGAAGCTGCTACTACCTAAAGCCATGTGCCCGGAAGCCAGAGTAATGCTCTAGCAAAGAGGTCTAGAAAAGCCTCATTTTCAGGTACCTCCCCCCATATCCCACTCCAACAGCAACACCTATGATACGAGACTTTCATGCTGGAAAATCCCTGGCCTCTTCTCAACACATGTTGACGTGTCATAGACAGAACCTATCCTTTCCTCTTGGAAAGATACTGCACAACAGGAGAGATGGGAAAGAAATAAAGAAATTTCAGGGTAACATGATACAACCACTAAAGGGTATATTCCATTGGGGATTTTCTCCCAGGAGAAATGTATTTATTTATAGCAGTGCTTCTTAAATTTTCTAGCTACTTTTACTTATTTTTTCTAGTCCACTCATTTTGTTTTGCCTTTTATTTTTTTTTCTAGCTACTTTTAAGAAGCATTTTAATCAATGTATACTTTGCCCAGGGCCTTTTGTTATTTTAGCTAATGGTTCCAGCTCTGGGCCCAAATAAGAGTCTGTGCCCCAGTTCTGGCCTGGTCGTATGCGGAAGAACGAAGTTGACTGAGGAAGGTTCAAACAGTTAAGGTTCAGGCATAAAAATTCCCAGCCACATTTTTTTTTTCTGCTAAAATAAAAAAATCAGAAAAAGAAACAAAACTCAACAAAATGTGTAGAACGTAGTCAGGTCCTTAAACACTGGAACTCACACAGACCGCAAAATCCACTCAGACTAGAAACCATTAAAAAGGACGACAGAAAGACGTCTGGAACCCAGGTAGGCCCCAACGAAATCCTCCCCAGAGGGGGCTCTCCTGAGATCCTCTCCAAATAGTGGACAGATCTGAAAAAAGTTCGCTTTACATACGGCATTATAAAAACAATACGTATGTCAGCCCAGAAGTAAATGAATATTGCCATGGCCAACGGAGACACTCTTCCCCGAACTGATGGTGTGCAGAGCGGGGGCTGCCCAGGCGGTGGATGTGAGAACCCCTCGTGAAGGCCCCACAGGGCTTGTGTGCACCTGCCTGCAGCCCCTGTGACCACCAGTCATTCCTGAAGCAGCCATCCTCGCCCAGCGGACTATGTCTGGAAGGCTGAGGCTGGCAATTCCAGCATCCGGACAAGTGAGACAGTTTCTCTCTGAATCTCCGTTTTTTCAGCACAAGGCACATGGAGGCTTTCTTCCTCCTGCAGAGGAAGGGGCAGTGGGCAGGCCACTTGACCCTGGCTCTGCATGGTAGTGCCTGTGTGGGGTCATGTTTTGTGGCAGGATCAAGCACAAGGAGTAGCGGCCATGAAAGAGAGTGCTTCTTGAAGAGCAAACAATAGCGAGGAATGCTGGCAGATCACTGGGGGACAGACTGCTTCTGGAATGTTCTCTTCCTTGCAAGTCAGTCACAACATTAGTTCCTCTTTAATGGAACGTGATTATGACAAAGAGGTTCTACTCTTTGTTAAACTGTCTTTGAAAGCTCAGGGACAAAGCTGTGCCCGCAAAGCACACGTGGCTGTGGCAGAGTCACAACACCTCAAGTACTACAGCTGCTGCTCCGTGGCAGCGCCCCTCCACGCGCTCCTGGAAGACGCGCGCTTCCCTGACTGTGGCGCGAGAGCCTCGTGCTCAGGGACAGAACGCTGTCAGCAGTGACGAAGAAAATAAATCCAGAAGAATACCCAACTTCCTTTTGACTCTTTTTCCTTCTGGAAACTACCAGTAATGGCCGTGGCATTTGTGTATAAACAGAACGCTCCATCATACAGCCCACGAGCCTTCTGCGCCTACGCACACAGCCCGGCAGACAAACGCGGGGAAGTGGTGAACAGTCAACACAGAGCAACTAATTTATAAATAAGGCTGGGAGGTATTAAAACCCTGGGCTCCTAAACTAAACCTTCAAGAAGGGTTACCACATCCCTTGTTAATGTGAAATGAAAGTCTCGTCAGGGAGCGCAGGCTGGGCTAAGGGCCCGGAAGACCTTGCATTATTTACCCCGCGCTGGGAGTCATTCCAAAGGCGCTGATCAGCAAATCCAACAGAACCATTAGCCACGGCTGGGGGGTGGACAGTGGTGCTTTTTCCTGAGCTCTGACAGATTTCTCCAAGCTCCACTGCAGCAGGGGTGAACCTGTTTGTTTCGGACGTGTCTCCCTGAGAATGGGCCCTGGGGCACCCCCCTTCATCCCACTATCTCGGGCTGCTTACAGTTCCACAGAAGGAGCAGGAAGCCCATTTCAACCGTCCTCCTCTGCCAAGCTGCTCTGCCCTCCTCACAGAGTGCTAAGACGCAGACTTCTCTGGGCACGTTCCGTGGGCCTGGCATGTGCTCAGAGCTCTGCACACATCGCCACACCTGGTTCTCCCAGTACCCGGTGGTTGTGACCAAGAAGTGGCTCGAGAGATCACTGCGGGGGCCCCTGCTCTGCCCCGACCCCCCCGGCTGCGGGGTCCGAACAGGCTGCTTGTCTGTCGGTGGGGATAACAAAGGCACCCATTGCTTAGCGTTGGCACAAGAAACAAACGAGGTAACAGACTGGTTAGCGTGATGCCTGGCATATGCCCCCAACTCCAAAACGCTGAGCTACTGTTGTCATGCCCAATTTACAGATAGGAAACAGATGCTGTTAGAGGTGAAGGAACTTTCCCAAACAAAGGGGAGGAATCAAGACTGTAACCCAGTCCCCTCCACTCCACCCACCCCAAATTCTCTCGAGTTCCCTCACCTGAGTCTAGCTGCCTTTCCTTTCCCCAGACCTGGTGGGGCACAAGGCCAGGAATAGTATTTGACACAAACCTTTGTCCTGGCATTCAAAAACGTTGCGGCCTGGGTGTGTGCCTCTCACACCCTCTCGTCCTCTCTCCCTCCTTCCCCCTGTCTCCATCTCTCTCTTTCTGTCTCTCTCCCCCACTTCTCTAGGACTCAGGTCAGGCCCCTCAGTAGCTAAGACAGTGCCCAGCGTGAAGCAGTGACCATGGAGCTGGTGATGCACTTGGGTTTGTCAGAGTCCCATGTGTTGACATTGCCAGGAGGACAAAGGCTTCACAATAGGCCAGAGCCTGGCAGGGGAGCCCGGTGCCTCTGAGGTATATAAGCTGGAGGTGAGGGGTTCCCCTTCCTCTCCTGGCAGAACCCAAAAGCCAGGCCTCCTTGGTGACTCTTACAGGAATTATCTTCCCCACTAGGTTCAGCCATTGCTCCTGCTAACAAGAGGCAGAAATCGGAGGCCGGGTCCGCTGTGAAGATTAGTGATCTTTTCCTTCGGAGACAGGCTATCTTTTTTCTCAAGGACTACGCACTTCGGACTTTTCCAGGAAAAGCTTTATAAAACCATTTGATTTGGACATTAGGATGTGTCTAAAATGAGAAAATAGGCAGGCAACTTCAGATTTGCCAGGGTAAATGGTGATATGCCCAAAACATAGCCATAAGTAATTTAAAGAGGACCATTTTGGGAAAGTCTAAGTATATTGAAAACATTATTAACCATGACAATACACCTGTGAGATACAGGCAGTATGCATATTTAGGTAACATCACTCACAGTGCCTAGACACCCCACATGAAAACAAAATGAAGAAAATGGATAAAAATAGAAAAAAGGGTAAGAGCCGCTTTTCCCAACTGTCTCCACTTGCTGCCATTGTTAATGATCATGCAGTTCATTTCCATGACGAACATAACACGATAACATAAAACGTAATTGCCTCCATTTGTCTTCGTGGAGAACCGCACTGTTGTTCGTTAGGTGCTGATGGATTTGCTCTCGGTCCTTGGCCACATTTCTCAGCAGGCACTCTAGGTTTGCCCCAAGCAGTGTTCAACCCGCACCCTGGCCCAAAATGATTACAATGAACCAGGCACTAGTCCGAAGGAGTGAAAGACCACGGCTGACTCCTTGCCAGAGCTCCCCGAAGGTAAAGCCATCTGAGAGGCCCTGCAGGAGAGGCCAGCCTTGCGGGGTGCAGAGGCAGGAGAAGGCACAGCCCAACTCTCAGCCCCTGTGCCTAGCGTATGCACTTCCTTTGAGTCTACAGAATAATGGCCCCAGGGCTGGCCACGTGCTAACCCCCAGAGCCTATAAATATGTTACCTCACACGGCAGAGGAACTCTGCAGATGTGACTAAGGATCCTGAGATGGGAAGAGGATACCGGATTATCTGGGTAGGTCCAAGTAATCACAAGGGTCCCTAAAAGTGAAAGCAGCCAGGAGAGTCAGAGCCAGAGAGAGATCTGAAGGTGCAACTGTTGGCTGGAGGATGGATGAGGGGCTGCAGGTGTAAGAACACAGGCTCCTCTAGAGCTGGAAAGGCAAGAAACAAGATTCTTCCCCAGACCCCCAGAGGGACGCAGCCCTCCACACACCTTGATTTCAGCCCAGTCAGACTCATGTCAGACTTCTGACCTCTACGATGGCAAGAAAATAGATCTGTGTTGTTTGAAGTCACTAAGTTTGTGGAAATTTGTTACAGCAGCCACAGAAACTCCTTAAAAACGTTAGTTCTCTGGGTTCTGTGTCTTCATCTCTGAAATGAGAGATCTCTGCCTAGCTCACAGGGCCACCCTGTATACTAAAAAATAAGTTTGTGGGGTGCCTGGGTGGCTCAGTTGGTTGCGTGACTGCCTTTGGCTCAGGTCATTATCCCAGAGTCCTGGGATCGAGCTCCGCATGGGGCTCCCTGCTCAGCGGGGAGCCTGCTTCTCCCTCTTCCACTCCCCCTGCTTGTGCTCTCTCTCTCTGTCAAATAAATAAATAAAATCTTTTTAAAAAAATAAATAAAAAAATTAAAAATAAGTGTGAAGTGTGTACATGTGCTAAGCATGGGGCCTGGCACTGTCCACATTCAACAATGCGTGTCTCAGAATCACACCACAGGACGGTCTCAGACTTTCCCCTGACTGAGTATTGGCATCCATGTGCTTATTTGTGGTGAGTAGAGAAGACTTTCAATCAAGAGCATTTGCAATCTCTCTTCCTCTCCTGTGGGGCCCTACCAAGCAGTTTGGGGTGGCAGCAGAGTCTAGAGAAGGGAGAGTCTTGGGAATTCACACCAAGGAGAGAAACAGGAAGTCTGGAGTGGATCCAGAAAGGAAGAGGGAGAGTAAAGAGGCCAGGCTCGGGGTGGCCGGGTGGGGGGGCGGGGAGGTCACTTGGAGGAAGGAGAGAGGGTGGAAAGAGAAGTTGTATGGTTTGCAGGAGTTTTGGAATTCTTTGAAAGACTGGTAGTGATTTGAATTGTTTTGACAATTTTCTTCTTGGATGGGCCATATTTTTTTGTTTTGCCACCATTAGACACTAGCACAAGATGTGTTTCATTCATTCATTCATTCATTCACTCACTCAGTTATCTAACAAACGATTATTGAATACTTACTAAGGAATTTCCTGATAGATAAGAGAATATCAAGCGGTTTAATTAGTCACCACATTCCAGCAGAGAACTGTGGAGTCGGGCAGTCTCTCATAGTGGTTAAAAGTGATAGTTCCAATTCCTGATGCCAGATGTGGTCTTTAAATGCCCTTTCTACATGAAGAAACCAGTTTCTTGTGGAGAAATGGTTGATGATGGGTCTGTGCCAGGAAATGTATGAGATAAGCCTTGAACATGGTGTATCACACAGGCAGGAAACAATCAAAGGCTAGGTCGCATCACAAGGACTCAGGATTCAACTGAGGAATTTCCCAGGACCCTGAAAGGCCATGACCTCAGCATCATAAATCAGAAAGGAAAGTTTCAGGATAGAAGATAAGCACACAAAAACCAACTGTATATCCATGTAATGGTAACAAACATGTGAAAACAAAAATTAAAGATATAATATTCACAATCACTCAACAGATGTGAAAATTATACTTATGTGAAGATCTGACAAGTATGACTAGGACTTATATATGAAAAACTACAAAAATATTGGGGAAGAAAAAAAGCTCTAAATAAATGAAAAGACATATCAATTTCATAAATTGGAAAACAACAAAGGTATCAGTTTTTTTCCAAACAGGTATATAGACTTAATGTGATTCCTATCAAACTCCCAGAACTATTTTTTTTTTTGGTAGCTATAGTGAAGATTTTTCTAAAATTCATGAAACAGTATGGTATTAGCAGATAAACAGACATACAGATCAATGGAACAGAATATAGAACTGAGGAACACACCCACAGAAGTCTGTCCAACTGGTTTTTGACCAGGGTGAAGATGCAGTTCAATGGAGCAAGAAGCACCTTTGCGACAAATGGTGTTAGAGCAACTGGACATTCATGGGGGGAAAATCAACGTGGACCTAACCCTCATACACCTTATGCAAAAAAATGATTCATAATAGATCTAAGATTTCTTTTTTTTTATTATTTATAATGATTTTTATTATATTATGTTAGTCACCATACAGTACATCCCCGGTTTCCGATGTAAGGCTTGATGATTCATTAGTTGTGTATAACACCCAGTGCACCATGCAATACGTGCCCTCCTTACTACCCATCACCGGTCTATCCCATTCCCCCACTCCCTCCCCTCTGAGGTCCTCAGTTTGTTTCTCATAGTCCATAGTCTCTCATGTTTCATTCCCCCTTCTGATTACCCCCCCTTTCTTTATCCCTTTCTTCCCCTACTGATCATCCTAGTTCTTATGTTCCATAGATGAGAGAAATCATATGATAGTTGTCTTTCTCTGCTTGACTTATTTCACTTAGCATTATCTCCTCCAGTGCCGTCCATGTTGTAGCAAATGTTGAGAACTCGTTCTTTCTGATAGCTGAGTAATATTCCATTGTATATATGGACCACAACTTCTTAATCCAGTCATCTGTTGAAGGGCATCTCGGCTCCTTCCACGATTTAGCTATTGTAGACATTGCTGCTATGAACATTGGGGTGCATATGGCCCTTCTCTTTACTACGTCTGTATCTTTGGGGTAAATACCCAGTAGTGCAATGGCTGAGTCATAGGGTAGCTCAATTTTTAACTTTTTAAGGGACCTCCACACTGTTTTCCAGAGTGGCTGTACCAACTTGCATTCCCACCAACAATATAGGAGGGATCCCCTTTCTCCACATCCTCTCCAACAATTGTTGTTTCTTGCCTTGTAAGGAACTGTTGAAAAGGAAAAACAAAGCTGGGGGCATCACAATGCCGGATTTCGAGCTGTACTACAAAGTTGTGATCACAAAGACAGCATGGTACTGGCACAAAAACAGACACATAGACCAATGGAACAGAATAGAGAGCCCAGAAATGGACCCTCGGCTCTTTGGGCAACTAATATTTGATAAAGCAGGAAAAAACATCCGGTGGGAAAAAAACAGTCTCTTCAATAAATGGTGCTGGGAAAATTGGACAGCTACATGCAAAAGAATGAAACTTGACCACTATCTCACACCATACACAAACATAAACTCCAAATGGATGAAAGACCTCGATGTGAGACAGGAATCCATCAAAATTCTAGAGGAGAACATAGGCAGCAACCTCTACGACACCGGCCAAAGCAACCTTTTTCATGATATATCCCCAAAGGCAAGAGAAACAAAAGATAAAATGAATTTATGGGACTTCATCAAGATTAAAAGTTTCTGCACAGCCAAGGAAACAGTCAGAAAAACTAAGAGGCAGCCCACGGAATGGGAGAAGATATTTGCAAATGACACTACAGATAAAGGACTGGTATCCAAGATCTACAAAGAACTTCTCAAACTCAATACACGAGAAACAAATAAATCAAAAAATGGGCAGAAGATATGAACAGACACTTTTCCAATGAAGACATACAAATGGCTAACAGACACATGAAAAAATGTTCAAAGTCATTAGCCATCAAGGAAATTCAAATCAAAACCACACTGAGTTACCACCTTATGCCAGTTAGAATGGCAAAAATAGACAAGGCAAGATCTAAGATTTCTATGTAAAATGTAAGACTATAAAATTTCTAGAAGAAATTCTTTGCAGAATCCTCAGACATGACATCAAAAGCACAACCCATAAATGAAAAAAAAATCAATAAACTAGACAAACAAAATAAAAACTTCTGTGAAAAACCCTGTAAAGGAACAGACATGTTACAGATTGGGAGAAAATATTCGCAAACCACAAATCTGATATAAGAACATACACCTAGAAGATATAAAGACACTCAAAAGTCAACAGTGATAAAAAAAAAAATCCAATTAGAAAATGGGCAAAGGACATGAAGAGACATTTCACGAAGAGGATATGCGGATGGCAAACAAGTCCATGAAAAGATGCTCAACATCACCAGCCATTAAGGAAATGCAAATCAAGACCACAACGAGCTATGACTACATAATTATTAAAACGGCTAAAATTAAAAATGGTGATGTGGAGAAACTGCATCTTTCATTCATGGCTGGCGAGAACATAGGATGGTAGCCACGCCAGAAAATTGGCTGTTTCTTAAAAATGTTAAACATATATTTACCATTTGACCCAGCAATTGTACTCCTGGACATTTATCCCATATAAAAGGAAAATTCACATTCACAGAGAAGCCTATAGGCAAATGTTCACGGCAGCTTTGTTTGGAACAGCCCAAACCTGGAAACAACTCAGATGGCCCTCAGTAGGTGAAGGGTGAGACGAACTTTGCTGCTGCTACACTGGAGAACACTCCTGAAGCAATAAAACAGAGCTACCTGGGGACACACACAACTTGGACAGACCTCAAAGGCACTATACCGAGTGAAGAAAGCCAATCTTGAAAGGTCACATACTGTATGGCTCCACTTATATTACTGTTCTTGAAATGACAAACTTACAGAGATGGAAGACAGGTTAGTGGTTGCTGGTGGGGACGTTGTAGGGGAGGGAGCAGTGTTTGGGAGATCTCTGAGGTGGTGGGCAGCGCTGTGTCTGGACTACAGTGGTGGGCACACAGATCTGCACACGTGATAACACAGAACTAGACACACACAGTAGCAATGCCAGTCTCCAGTTCTGAAACTGCACTGTAGTTACGTAAAATATAACCACTGCATGAAAGATACACGGAGCCTCTCTGAGGAAAGATAGGATTTTTGCAACTTTCTGGGAACGTACAATGTAGGATTATTTCAGAATAAAAACAAACCAAAAACAAAACCAAAAAACCATGCCAGAGAAAAGCAAAAGAAGGAACACTCCTAACTCATTCTATGGACTAGAACGGTTTGGAGATGAAAACAAACAAGCCATTTAACCCTCCAAGAGCATACCAGAGGTCCACAGTTCTCGCTACAGTTTTCTAGGACAGACAAATGCTGGACAGTGAGAACGGAATAATAAAACAGGATGTGCCACATGAAAGCAAGGTTAGAGGATCCAGACAGAGAGCACCAAGTGCAAAGGCCCCCCCCCATGGGACAGGCTTGGGGTGTTACAGGATGTCCAAGGAAGCCAAGGAGGTAAGAGGACCCACGTCATCCGGAACTTTCCAGACCTTATCAATGGGAAGCCCATTTCCTGCTTTGGTCAAGCTTGAAGAGAGACCTTCGGGGCCAAGGAGGGAGGATGAAAGGGACAGAGGTACTGTCAGCACAGTGACAATCAACAACAGACATAAATCAAGTACATAAATGTAGCTACAAGAATGCAAAATGCACAGCTGAGGCCAGTCGGTGAATTTAAGAAAAAAAAGGGACTGAACAATTCAGTAGACTCTCAGAGTCATGAAACAGGAATTTATGCTTTTAATTATAACCTTGCGGTGATATTGAAAAGAGAATAAATTATATGCACTATGCTCCAAAGAAAGGTAGAGACATATTAGAAAAGTTTTCATTAAAGCTACCACAAAGAAAAAAAAAGTTATGGTGATAAAATATGACTTTCGGCTATTTAAAAAAAATCCTATTAAATGAAATAGCTAATTACACAAGAATGCCTCCTAAATGGAAAAGGGATGTGTCTTATGTTATTGTCTGCATCTGTGTCTTCCTTTGCTCCAAAACTCTCAGCTTACTATAATAGTTCAACTGTGCTTTGGAATGTTTTAGTAAAATAAAGGAATTTGCTAAACACTACATTTCATTGTACAACTATCTGGAAGTTTGAGACACTTCAGTTAGGGCAGGAGGAACAAAGGGGCTGACAAGAAGAGAAAGCTAAAGGGAGTTAGCTTAACCAGAACCCAGACTTAGGACAGGAACAAGTCTACAGAGTCAAGGAAAGGTGAGGCCAGCCTGCTGGTATACCCAGGCTTCCAGCACGCCTCTGCAGGTGGATAAGATATCTCAAAGGGCACAAAAGACTTTCCTCTTTTGATGCAGGAATAAGCTGTGTAGGAGTGATACTGATAACTCTGAACACTGTGGTACTTTATGAATCATCTGGTATGTGATAGCAGAGGAAACAGCACTTTGCTTCACAAAAAGAAAAGATAACTAGTAGTTAGTCAAGAAGACATCAATGCGGCTGGATGTTTTCACCAATGAATAATAGGAATAAAGATACGTATATGTCATTACTCAAATACCAAATTGGCTATAGGAATAAAGATACGTATATGTCATTACTCAAATACCAAATTGGCTAAGAGGTGACGGGACCCGGTTCTTTTTTTAGAAATAAGAAAATAGAATCACTCCCTTCCCTTCGGTTCATCAGACTATAAAGCAGAAAACCTACTGTACTGAAGCTTGCTCATAGAAGGTTGGGGATCGAGTGCTAAATCCACACTCCTGGTGTAATCTAACCAAAAAAATCTGGTTTTTATTGTACATAGTTGAAGGTCCTAATGAAGCTCCTGCAAAAACCTAACTAGCTACATCACTGTGGGAAAGGTATACTGCTCCATCTCACAGAGACGTGGAACCACAGCTTAACACAAAAAAGGAAAAAAGAAAAGTGTAGAATAAAGTTAGAAAAAACATGAACCAAGCACCTAAGATATAGCAATCTAGTCAATAAGATAAATGTCTAAATAGATACCAAAAGCAGAGAGCTCCAAATTTGCCATCCTGCAGAACAAGTAAACCCAGGCAAGGGCAAAGATAAGTTATAGAGTCTTGTCTGTCAATCTAGAATAAACGATATCTAAGACAGTCCTGTGTCTTCAGCGTGGAGAAGGCAGAAGGGGTCTCGGGAGAAAGAGTGAGGACACGGAGAGGTGTGCCACACGTCCAGGTAAGATAATGACTGGATCATAACGGATATAATTTCTTTCTAGATGTAGTTGAAAAGTTTAACAAAGCTCTAAGGAACACCCCAGCTGAACTTTCTGAAAATGGAAAATAAATATTTTTTAAGTTTATAAGAAGAATGAAAAAGTAATAAAAGACCCCAAATTGTTTTTAAAGGGAGAATCAAGATCCTATCAGTTATAGAATGAAGTTAAACCCTATGCCTCTCCCCCACCTTTCTCTCTCAAAAAAGTAAAAAGTAAAAGACTGAATTAGAGCAATACAAGTTGAGTTCAATGATTTTTTTAAGTATTATTGAGTGTGAAAAGATACAGAAAAGCATATAAAATATCGTCCAATTTTTACAAATGGTGGCAATAAAAACTGTGTGTGTGTGTGTGTGCATACACATATCTTCATTGGATTACATGACTATACAAAAAAAAAAAAAAGAGAGAGAGAGAGAGAGAGAGAGAGAGAGAGAGAAGATACAGATTAGGCTACCAATATGGGTTGGACGAAAAGAGAAGCAGGGAAGGAAGCAGCCAGGAAAAGGGGGGGGGAGATGAAACGAAGAACACGCATATGAGCGTATTTAAAATAATGTGTGTGGGGCACCTGGGTGGCACAGCGGTTAAGCGTCTGCCTTCGGCTCAGGGCGTGATCCCAGCGTTCTGGGTTCGAGCCCCACATCAGGCTCCTCTGCTATGAGCCTGCTTCTTCCTCTCCCACTCCCCCTGCTTGTGTTCCCTCTCTCGCTGGCTGTCTCTATCTTTGTTAAATAAATAAATAAAATCTTTAAAAAAAAATAAAATAAAAATAAAATAAAATGATGTGTGTATGTGTTTAAAGATACTAAATTTTAAGAATTAAACGTTATAAAACAAAAACAAAATTTACTAAGTATTTAACTGTTGAAGGTAAATGTGCTTTTTACAAAGCGTGAAAACTATGTAACGTAAGAAAGAAAGAGATTTATAATAAACCTGACTACATAACATCTGTAATTTTAGTTTATCTAAAAAAGAAAAACACCAAGAAAATCAAAAGGCAAACTGGCAAGAATGTATAAAACAAACACAAAATTCATTAAAAGATTAAAAACGAAAACTGCGCACTTGAAAACTGCCCAGCATGATGAATAGCCAAAGGAATGCAAACAAAACTAGTGGGTACCACTAAGGTCATCAAATCCAGAGGGGCACAGAGCCTTCCAGGTGCTGGGATGCAGGTGGCCATGGGGAGACAGTCAGAAGTGCTTGCATCCAAAATGTCTGCTGCAGGTGGGCCCCAGGAATGTTCCAGGCAGGGTGCCAGGTGTCATAGAGCGAGGAGGCCAGGATGAATGGGACCAGCACCACGCTGGACAGGAGGCACGAAGGCATACCCGTCTCCAGGGAGCTCTGCTTCCAGCAAAGGACACCAACATGCAAACAGGAAAGTAGCCTCAAAGGCTCGCTCTGAGACCCACTTCTATCTTCTAGTACCTTCTCAAGTAAGAAACGCTTCTTCATTGCCCAAGAAACCTCTTCGTCTATTTGATGCCTCTTCCATTTTATCTGATCATCTGTGGGCATCCCATTCTCTGGTACTTAAAGACCTCATTCGTCTTCCCTTTATTAGCCTATACTAATTGCAGAAGTATTTTCTCCTCCTTTCATCATTTTTTCTTCCTCCCTGACATGTCACAGGAAGCAGAGCTTAGGCCTTTAAGCAAATCCAGAGAGGGAGAGAAAGACTGCACAAACCGTCCTGCTCCACATTCCCGGCCCCCAGGCGGGCAGCCTGGGCCCACAGAGCGGTCCATGGTTTTGAAAGCCAAAGGTTATGAATTCTTCACGCTCTTGTGATGTCTGTGAGCGCATCTGATTGTAAGTCATTATCTTCCCAGAAACACACTGTCTGAGCGCTGAAGCTAGTCTATCGTCCTCACTGATACTATTCGGAGTGTAATCAGTCAATTTCACAGGTCTTACTACTTGAGTCAAGAAAGGACACAAATGGGTAGAAACCCATGCCTGTGACTCTATCCTGTAACTGTGTGGGGTGGAGGGAACACCTGCCACTTCCTAGAGCTGACGCTTCAGAAAGGACCCGTCACGTCAGGTCTCAGCTCCCGATCTACCATGATGGGTTAACGCATCTGTGTCACTGCTCAATTTACTGTAATTTAACTTTTCATGACAAATACTAGAAAGGAGAGAATGCCAACTGAAAGACAGACACATAACAACCAGATGCCCCCAGTGAGGGATGAAAGAAGACTTCCCTTGAGAGCACCTCCCCCCCACCCCGTTGCTCTTTGAGGACACCAGCGTCCCTCTTGGGCTCCATTTCTGAAGGAGTTCTATGTACTCTGTATCTGTTTCTAGGCCCTTAAACTGCCCTCTCTGTCATAAACTCACAAGAGGATGTGTGAGACTTGGCTGGCCCTTCCTACAGACAGCCTGCCAGCGGACATCAGTTTACAAGACACCATATCCAACAGCTCTGTACAGAAGAACAGTCAAAGCACAGTACATCGTCCCAAGGCAGTATGACGTGGGACCGAGGAGGCTGAGTCCCCACTAATGAAGTCCATCTCCTACACGAGGACATTTGGGTGTGTCTGAGAGGCTCTGGAGACCGTTCGCTGTGCCACCAACCTTGGACAAGCTGTCTGAGCTCATCAGGGCCCCAGCAGATGCCTCCCAGGACTGCTGCAGGAAGGGCACGGGCCAGCCCATGCAAAGCTTCGGGGACAGCGGCTGGCACTGAGTTCACACTCGCAGCGTAATAGTAATGACCACAGCAATACAATTCTACCAGTATTTTTTATAATCAGCCCATTCATCTTTCCTTAAAGGACAAATTTAGTGCCTAAGAATTCACGTAAGGCAACAGAGGGTCTAAAGCAGATGTGATGTCTTCTGGGCCTGCCACACAGAGGAGTGAGGATGAGGTCCACACCCTGAAGTAGAGTGGGGTGCGCCCCAGAGCTCTCCCCCTTGCTACATGTTATTTTCCTGCCTTCTTTCCTCTTTCTTTTCTTTTCTTTTCTTTTCTTTTCTTTTTTCTTTTCTCTTCTCTTCTCTCTTTTCTCTCCTTCCTTCCTTCCTTCCTTCCTTCCTTCCTTCCTTCCTTCCTTCCTTTTTTAACTTTTAAAAGTTTTCTGGCCTTACTGAGATATAATTGGTATATTAACATCTTTATTTAAAAAATTATCAAAAAATGAAAGCAGCAGCAGCCAAAATGGGAATGTTATGTAGGAAATTTGGGACAGCATCTGTGACCTGAGGCTGGGAGACCTCACACTGGCAATGCTTTACACCTTCAAACTGCAAGCCGGGTAGGTGGGCATTCATGACATGCTCCTTTAAATTTTTTTTTTTTTGTAAAACAGAAATAATTTATAACATTTTTTAAAGGAGGTAAAATTATAAAATATAAAATGAACTCAAGGTACATACTAGAGAGATTTTATAAAGCTAACATGTTTATATGGAGAACACATGGTTTCCAGAGGGGAGGGGGTGAGTGGTGGGGGCACAGGGGTTGGGGATAAAAGAGTACGCTCATTGTGATGAAATAAAATAAAACGGTAAAAAAGATCACATGTTTATTAAAACCAGGACAGGTGGGCTTGTGCTAAGTCTGGGGACCCCACTTCCACACAGAAGCTGGAGGGCACCTTCAGAAAAAGAGGCTTCCAGAGAGGATTTTCTTGCTCTCCTGAGAGCAGGTCAGGGAGGGCCCTATTTCCAGACATCCCTTTTAAGACTTCACAGGGAGGGGTCCTAATCAGGCTTAGGCAGACCGAACTCTGGTTTCCAAGGTGACTGCAGCCGAGCAAGAATGCTGCCCCCCCACCCCGGGCTCCATCCATTCCCCTTCTGTGATCCTGGGATAACCTAACCGGATAACTGCACTGCACAGCCATTAAGGAACCGGCATTCTGAATGCTGACACCCATTTATACTTTAAATCTCGCTTCCAACAGCTCAGTAAGTGGCAGAGGAGTGGAAGGTTAAAAAAGATGCAGTTTATAGCTTCCCAAATCTGAAGAAAAAACAAGATTGCTTAGTTGCTGACAATAGCTATAGAGCAGACAGACAAGGAGGGAGCAAAAGCTGTAAAGGGCAGAGGCTCAAGGGTCTACTTAAAAAGTTCGCACGCAGAAAGAAACCTGAAGACTATCTAAGGCACAAGGAAGCCTTTCATAAGCTAAAAGTGACCGTCATTGTGTGCGGAAAGATTCGACGTTAGTCGCGTCAATGGCTGGGCAGGCTTCTCTTTGTAGAGCATGAAGATGTGCCTACACAGCTTTTCTGTCTATTAGAAAATACATCTTCTGTGTAGCTGATTAATCCATTAATAATGATCACGTCTTTTCAAAGAGGAATATAAGACGACAAGATTCAAAGCTAAATAAGTGAATCATTTATAGGATCTTACAATAGTGAAGGGTTGCCTTCAAATTTAGAAATTTTCTTTTATAGAAACAGACCACAATATTAAACCTATACCCCTCACATGTTACTGTAACTTTTTCTAAAAGGATGCTCGGTAGAGTTTTTCATAACAGGACATCATTCTTCTTAACAGAACGAATTTTATTATCATCCTGTTGGTGGGATTCCAGCCTTTGACCTTTCTTCCGTTATCTCCCACAAAATTCTGTGTATTATTGTGAAGTGAGTTTTTTCTTTCCCCTGTATGAAAGGCTTGAGTTAGTACAATGTTAATATTTCATTGTTTCAAAGCTGCACCTAAATGTATTCACTAAGCTCTCTATGTCAAAAGCTAGGCTGGAATGTATGCTAGAAGAGGTTACAGTGTCTCAGAATCTAAGCAGGGGCCAGCAGTGGTTCTGAGGTTAAGTAAACAAGCTCAGAGTGAGATGTATAGAGAAACAAACAGGATGGATAGATGGACAGACAGACAGATGGACAGACAGACGGATGGATTGGTGGGTGGATGGGTAGGTAGATTTGTGTCTGGATGGGTGGTTGGGTGGACGGGTGGGTGGGTGGATAGTTGGGGGGTGGGTGGCTGGCTAGCTGGGTAAATGGATGCACGGAGGAGTAAGTGGATAGATAAATGGATGGATGGATGGATGGATGGATGGACGGACAGATGGACGGACGGGAGAGAGAAGAAAGGACATTCAGTTGGACAGTGGGAAAGAGTAAGATAATAAAAGGCGGGTTTGTATAACTCATTTATTCATCAACAAACACGGGTCAGCTCTTTGCTGGGGCTGCTTGGGAGGGAAACACTGAATAGAAAGATGTATAAGATACAGCATGTCTTCAAGAACATACACCTTAGTGAGGCAAATAAAAAAATTAAGCCTTTAGTGTTCAGTAGAAATGAGTAGGAAGAAAGGGAGGAGGACTGCAAGAAGGGACAGAGGGAACGGTATACAGGCAGGCGCCCAGGCGCCCTGTGGCTCAGAGGTACAAGGCTCCCACCCCCGGAGGCAGCTGCGGGTCAGAATCTGGCCATTATCGGCATGAAGCGGGGACCAGGACAGTCTGGAGCCAGGCAGCTCTAACAGGCCTACTTCAGGTATCTGGGAGCTTTGCTCTGTGTTTGGCCAAAGGACCCAGAATTGAATACATCCCTGGAGCACATCTTGCACTAATCACCCTGGAGTAAGGTCTATTTCACAATGGAGTCCCCCTTAAGAAACAGGGGATCAGAGGCGTCCTGCAGCTGAGAGGCCACTTGGTGTGAGTCCTGCCTCCCCACTCTCCCAAACCACCAACCCAGGGAGCTGCTGACATCATCCCACTCAGCCTCAGACTGAGTCTTGACGGAATGCAGACCAAGCAGGAATCACATCAGCAGCCTTATTCCATTATCTAGCAGGATCTGGAGCACTGTACAGCTTTGGGCTCCTGACCAGGGGGCCTGGAGGAGTCTTTGAACAACAGCTGTCACAAGTCTTTCCTCACGTCTATACCATGACTCAGTCCCTAGGACATGGTTTCTGCTGTAATTCCCTCATATCAGAAGCCCTGACATCTGTCTCATTCAAATCAGTTCCCAAGGGTTAACTCTGCTTCTGGACTCCCATTTCATTAGCTGTAGTTCTATTAGGTAGGTTGATCTAGCAACTTGGTGCCCCTGCTCACCTAAATTTTGGTTTTGTCCACCAGCTCAGCCGTCAGCAATACAAGCCATGGTTGGGGGGCGGGGGGAGGTTGCTTAACCAGCACTTAATGTAATATTTACCAAATGTCAGATACTGCTCAGCCCTACAAACACGAAGTAATCCTCACAACATGCTGGAGCTAGGCGCTGTTAATAGAGACCAAGGCTCAGAAAGGCTAAGTAACTTGTCCAAGGTCACACAGCTAGCGAGTGGTAGGGCTGTGATTCAAACCTGAGCACAGGCTCCGCCGGAGCAGAGCTCCTCTGACCTCTGTAAAAACTCTAGCTAGTTCCCCCAACACTTCCAACTCTCTCTGACCACAGCAGTCCCCTGTCCCACCTCTCCCCAGGTCCCCAGGCCCACTTTCAGAGGCAAACACTTTCAAGTCTTTTTGCCTTGGCATCTGTTATTTGCCTCTGTGTAGGCTGGTCACCTATGATCTCCCAGCCCCAAACTCACCCTTGGATGGTCTCCCGCCCTGGGTGCTGGGCCGGGGTGCTGCAGACTAGCTCAGACTCCTTTGCCAGCCAGCAAATGGCTCAGTCCTATCAAGGATCGGCCACAAAGACACGGAAAGGCAGCAGGAGAGCGGAAGGTATTCCTTCCCCTAGCCAGCTATTGGGGCTCTTGGCCATGACAGTGCTTCAGGAGCTGACTGTCCTCCAGGAGCACTGCCACTCCAGACTCTAGCTTCCTGTGCAGCCTCTTCCCAAGCCTTGTTCCCAGGACTGGCCAGGAGGCCCATGCAGCCTGAAGATCCAGGCCCGACTTCTACCTCTTTATCTTGTACTGGGAGATACCATGTCCTTATAAAGCGATGCTTTCTGAGGGGCATTTAGAGAGCAGCGTACAAAAAAACCTAAAGGTATAGAAATAATGACATGAAAACAGTGCAGCATGCAGATTCTAATGGAAAACCGCATAAAATATGGCTTATTTGCCTATAGGAGCTAATTGCATTTCAAATGCAGATAAGGTGGCTGATATCACAGATGGCTGCCCAACTCCATCCCATCCCCCTGTGGCAGACCATCTTGCTTGGCAGAAGCTAGAAAGCTCAAGAACACATTTGCAGACTCCGGGTTTCACACATCAACTGCGTGCACTGTTGCAGGTGGTGGAGAAGCTTCTCCTGACAAGCGCAGACACGGGGGTGTCCCGCTGGGGGCGGCAGCAATCGGAGGTTCCAAGGACCCAGGAAGTCCTTCGCTTCCCGAGAGGCAGCCTATGTTGCTGCAGATGTCGGCCCCTGAGGTGCTCTATCCTGGAGCCAACAGGCCGCACAGGTAGCTTCCTGCTTCCCATGCCAGCAGAGGGAGGGTGGTCCTGGGGCCGGCACTGGTGGCCCTGCTTTGAGACTGCCCACCAGGAACCCCACTCCCCAGAGAAGGCCAGTGCCTTGGCATTAATCTGGGAATTGTTCTCAAGCTCAATCCAGGGCCTGTCCCTGCAGTCCTCCTGATGGCTCTGAGAGCGTCTCGCTCTCCTTCGGTTCTGCTCCGCTGACTTCAGAGAACGGTTGCTATTTGTCCACCTCTGACAATGGCAGCAGCAAAACCTCAGTCCTGAAGGAGGAAGGCCCCAAAGAAATGACCTCTAAGGTTTAGAAATGCTTTTATGCAGCACTTCTGAAAGCATCTAAGTGTCTAAGGGATAGCAGAGAGACCAGACAGGTTACACTTCTGCCAAGTGGGTCAACTTCACTGGGGTTTTAAGAGAGCATCTCTGAGTTAACTGTTTTATGGTGAACTGGCCAACATCTGTAGAGAAAGGACAACTGGTGATAGGGCCTTAAAAAAAAAAAAAAA
>NW_024424452.1:2787542-3081448 GCF_017311325.1 Ursus maritimus | reverse complement strand
AAAAAAAAAAAAAAAGGAATCCTTACCTAGAGGAACGAGTCTTGCTATTGTAAAAAAGTACTTTGGGAATCCTGGAGATACAGAAATCGGGGGAACCAGAAGAGATTTATTTTGCACCAATGCCTCAGAAAAACCAATGTTTTAAAACTCGTTTCCATAAGTACTTATTTCTTCTGTTTATATCGGTTCATGTCTAGGCTAAGAAGACGCTCTTCAAAGCAGTGAAATAGGAAACACAAATAGGTCTTCGGTGAGATCATTTTTACTTTGTTGCTATGCGTTGGCACCCTTGCCTTTCTGCAAATGAAAGAAATATTTTCTTTGTACTTTCCCAAGTTAATCAGAGTTTAGATGCAGATATTTAGAAAACAGAATTTTGTCAAGTATAATTAGCATTCAAACAATGCCAGAAAATTTAAATTAAGTGGGCAAAAAAGGGAAAGAAGATTAAGGACCACAATACATGCAGGACAGTTTTCTTTATGGGATTTAAAAAATGATTTCAATAGTAAGTCTTTTCTGGGATGAGAGAATTTTAATGACAATGGATCGTCAAGAGAAGTCATATATCTTATTTGCCACCTGAGAACAAAGGCAATGTTTACGTCAGCCACCACCAAAGTGTCAGGGAGAGGACTATCAAGTGGGTTTGAGCAAATGGAGAGAACACGGTTTAAAACCTATTGCTACTTCTGTTGTTATTGTTTTAAAACGATGATGTGGCGCTCCAGTGATAAATTCTGTGTGAGCTGGTGGATTTTCAGAGGAGGATAAGAAGAACTAGAGCGGCCTGGAGGGTAGGAATCGTAGGGTAGTACTACTTACGCCATGTTCAAAAAAATCTTCTTAAAGGAAGAGCAAACTGTAAAGTGCTCAGGAAGAGGCAAGCCTACCCAAGCATGCATCACGTCAGAGAGATAAAGACCGTAAAGAGCATTTATTGTATAAAGTTCATTTGTTATTGGGGCAAAGAGATGGCACAGGGCTTCAGTCCACCCACTGGGGCACGGGAATAGCTTCTCTAATCACGAGGCGTCCAGTGGTATCCTTTGCATCTTCACCTGCATCCTCTTACACGGAGAGGCTTATAAGGGCACTTGCTAGACTCTTCTCTCCTCTTGTGTTCCACATAGATGACTGTCACTAGGCCAGAATTTAAGATCCTGGACCCCAAACGATCTGGTATGTGCTTAGATGGGAAAGGAGAGAAAGAGTACTAAGTAGTGGCTATGAAACAGGTGATGTGTTTCACCTGTTAACCGCTGTTCCTCTGTGCTAGGGTAGCAGGCATCAGAAGACCGTGCCTGACCCTGCAGCGGTGGACAACACCAGCTGCTGACTGTCCCCGAAGACGGCAGCTCTACGAGAGGACTGAGCCCCGAGCCAGCCTAGACGTGCTTCATGAACCCTATAAATGCTGTGTACCGGAAGGAGCGAAGGGCGGGGGAGGGAGAAAGACAGTGAGACACACAGACAGACAGACCCCGAAGAAAAGTGAAACAAAACAAGGGAAACAATCTGGCCTCTGAGGGCTCCATTGTGATCCTTGCTTTTCCTGTTGGGCACACGATCACACGTGTGTGTTACACCCATGACCACAGCCGTGTTATCTGACAACACCAGATCCATGACCGAATAAAAGGAAGAATTCACCAAAACTGTGTTTATCTGAGATTCATACCGTATTTACTCGATATTTACCTACGATTCTGCATGGGGAAACAAGATAAGCGTGTGGTCCTTTGATAGGATGGTGATGTGAGTCACAGGGGGAGTGCCAGCCGTGGGGGGTGGCCTCCTCATCTGTGGCGCTTCAGGACATTTTTGAGAGACTGCCTGTTCCTTCCTTACGCTCTTCAGACGCAGAGCTTGGAAGGGTGCTTGTAATCACCGGCGATTGTATTTTTCAAGCTAAATGCCTGCACTTACTGAGTAATTTCCCAAATGTATTCTGTTTTCTACCCCCTTTTCCTCCAGCAGACAATTACTTCATGAAGGATTTACACCAATATTCTGTTAACAAAATAATTATTTAATTTGTAATGTTTCCCTACATTTTCTTTCCTGTTTTCACATTTTCTAAGCAGACTGGCCTTAGCTGATTAACTATATCATTTCCCCCCCAGATCTTCATTCCGTTAGAAGATTCCTTTTAGGTGGTGTTAAAGGAAGAGAGATGTGATATCAAGATCGTCAATATCCCGATACGATAATCAGTTTCCACTCACGGATGTGTACACAGAACCGGCGTGGACTTGTCTGACTCCGGCCTTGACTCTAACATGTATGGGATGCTTGTTTTTGGAAGAGTGTGACTTCCTGAGCAAAAACCAAGTTCTAGTCAGTGCCCCCATCTGTCTGTAGAGTCACTTCTAACTCTGGCAGCTGCAGCAGAGAACCTGGGTCTGCCCGGCCCTTCCCCGCTCGGGAATGGGGATCTACTGCTGGCCTTTTTAAAACTACCCTGGCCCCAGTGGAGTTGTTTCCCAAGCTCTGGAGAGACACGGTGGTGAACGTCAACCCCGCACTCACGCTAGTCAGACTTTCTTGGACCTAGTCTTAAAGGTAGCGTGTTTATTTTTTTATATCAATCAATTCAAAAAAATATAATTAGAGAAAAACTCTGCAGAATTCTTAGCCAAATGATAAAAAAGGAACATCCATAATTCAATACTGTCTTTGTTAATTTCATTTTACTCCAAGGCATTCAATTAAAGTGTCATGCAATGAAGCCGCCGCTGCAGTGGAATCCCAAATCCTATTAAGTGTCAAGGATGTTAAACGTATAAAACTAACAGATTCTTTAGTCTGAAACCATTCAGGTGCTTTACGGCGCTGCCAGCTAGCCTCCCACCTGAGTAGCGTTTGCCTGGAGAGGCGGTTCGCGAGGTGTAATCACCGAGGCCCTTGAAATAATCGACCCCACAGGGCCCTTCAACCTTACTCAGTTTACATTAAATAATTATGAGCTCATCATTTTGTTCCAGCTTATGTTTAAAGTCAGCCGTTCCATCAAGTCTCTTCTGTTAAGCAGCCGTTCCATCAAGTCTCTTCTGTTAAGCTTAAATACATTTTAGTGTATGGATCTTGCTAGATTCACGTGTGATCTAAATATACTTGAGCCTACTAGAAACATACGTGGTGTACCAGACCATAACGAAACCCACACTTGTGTCTTCGATGCATAAATACAGATGCATGCGAGCCATCTGGTCGCGTGTGCAGAAGTAACTGTCGGTTGGAACAGAAACATTCTCTGACTGTATTTGTCAGACGTAACAAGATAAAGAACATGAACTTGAACCCGGCCAGCTAAATGGAGTTTCTCAAGGATGCTTTTGTTCAAAGTCCAAAGCACTTAACAAAATAATTATTTTTAACATCTAAGCCAGGAAGCCTAACATAGAGTATCACCTTGCTTCTTCATGCTGACAGATTTTCTTCAGGAAAATGCTATTAAAATATGGACTAACGTGAGTACAGAAAATTCTGGCTTCAGATTAACCTTCTTTATTAATAGGGAAAACAAAAATTTGCTTAAGGGTAGAAATGTCTTTCATCTCGTGCATGGGTGGTTGTCCCAAAGATGGCGGTCATAATGTCATGGAAAATGCCTGGCACCATTTGATTTCTCTCCTTTGCCTGAAAGGAAAAGGAGAGAATGATCTCAAGAAAGACTTGCAGCTACTCACATAGAGTAACACTGTGTCAGCAAATGCTAGCGACCCAACAACACCGTCCATCATCCCCTGCAGATCAATTCTCAGCAGGAAGCCAGTGCTGGTGTAGACTAGAGCTGAGCTGGGGTGGGGATTGCATCTCTTTTCATACTCTCCTTAAAGGAGCAACCCTCTAAGGACTTCTGCAAAGTCCCTAAGCTTCAGAGAATCAGTGCAAAATAATATGTAAACACACGTGCGACAGCATGAAAAGTGACAGTCCATCAAAAACCTCGGCATGCTCACTCTGGGCTCAGGGCAGCACGTGACACCAGGAGCTATGAGAGGAGACAGGTGGCAGAGAGAGGGCTCGGGTTCTTGACAAATCTGCCGTGGTGGCATCAGCACAAGGACACGAGCCTTTGTCCTGGTTCCAGCTCCACTGTGGATCTGCGACTCCACACCAGACGATGCTCCCCTGCCTGGAAAGTGACAAGCCCACTCCCCGCCCTGACTGCCACGCCAGGTGAGGATCAAGTTGGATTATAGGAGTAAACACTCTGACAGCCGTAAAGTCTTCCTCAAACATTAGACTATTTGTAAAAAGACTTAGGGATATCTATTAAGCAGCATACTAATAAAGGCAAATTAGTGCACAGCCATCTGAATACAAAGGATGGGACAAAAGTCACTTGAAGATCAAACTTGTGTTTCACTTCAGTCTGCAGTTAAAACATTCATTTTATGTGTCAAGTGTTTTTATCATGACACAAAGTTTGCAGCCCTACAGTGACACCTTTATCTTGTCCTACATAAGTGCCAAGGGTGTAGAGAGTAACACCAGAAAGGGCGAGCTATGAAATAGATTTGAGACAAAAATATCAGCATTATTAGCGATGAGGAGGCAGGTGTGTGAGGCACGGGGAAAGCACAGAGATGAAAATGAGCAAGTGGTGAGTGGGGAATGGATACGTTCTCCTGCTGGATTGGCATTCACACAGGTATGCGCGGCTCTCTGTGATACAGCTCTCTGCGTGTTACCATGGAGATTTTGAGAAGTTTCACTATATGGTTATGCAAGTCTACTGCATGACAGTCTCAGGTCTCTGTAACAAAACCAAGGTCAATTTCTGTTGTATGTCCTTTTCAGATTCATCCTTGTCCAGGAAACCGTCTTACAGGTCCATGTTTTAAGTCTCTGCTCTAATACTTCCAGAAAAAGGTAGGTTAGCAAAGTACTTCCTTTTCTTTTTTCCCAGTGGTTATTGCTCAAGTTCTTTACTGTGGGCCGTTAGCACACTTGCTTTGATCAACTTGCTTTTATCACACATAGGACTGCATGCTGAAAATCCATGCCGTGTGTTGGGTGGTTTACACCCAGCCCCCTATCATTTCCATCCAAGCCCCGCAGCAACTCTGCAGCAGGTGGAGGTGGGCGTACGGTGGAGATCCCCTGACCGGTTCTGCACACAGGGCGAGAAATGTCAAATGAGACAGATTTGAGAAGCAGAATGTGGGTATGGTACGTTAGAAAAACAAGTCTCCTCGTGTTCCCAAATCACCTGTGTGGACGGCTGTTACCGTCCTCTGCAAACTGGATTGAAGCTGTCTGCTTATAAGTATATCTCCCCCGAGGACAGAAAGCTCCTCCAAAGCCAATAGCTTTCACTCATCTACTCACTCTCATGTATTCATTCAACAAACATTTACTGAGCACACACGTCTGTTTCCTATCATATTCATGACCCGAGGGCCTGGCACGCGGCCAGATGCATGGTAGGTGCCGAATGAAGGATACTAGGATGGCCACAGGATACCAGGGCGGGACACAGGATACTAGGGAGGATAGAGGGTGGCGAATGGATGACAGCTGACTAGGACAGCAAATAGGAACATGCTTCGTGAATCAGCGCGAAGACTGGTCACAAGCAATTAAGTTGTAGGAGAGGGAGAAGCAAAGACATTAATCAAATAATTATTTCACTTAAAGAGGTAATAATGACTGAGCATAGGATTTAAGCAGGAAAAAATGAAGAGAATAAAAATGTTATGGAAGGCTGAAAACTACCTTGAAAACATCAGCCTGCACGGTCGGGACAGAAGTGTGTGTGTCAAGGACGGGAAGATGTCAGGTGTGGGAAGAGCCTGCCTGCAGACGGTAAGGAAAGGCTTCCTTGGAAGGTTGGAAAAGCCACCCAAGCGAGGCCACAACCCGCTTCAGGTAAAATGCAGAAGATTAGGTTGAACCGTACGCAACTGCCAACGTTCAGCAGCTCCTGACCTACAAACTGGTCACCGCACAGGGTTCAACTGAATAGAATTCAAGAAGGCCTAAAAAAGGCAAAAACAGTGAAGAAAGACTATTAGGAGCTCATAAGAACAAACACCCAGAACTACTTCTGAACCTCTAATTTGACCTGTATTTACTGAAAACCAGCACATGCAGAGCAGCGACCCAGGTAATTCCAAAATAACTGAGACTGAAATTCGTGAAGGAGATTTCCTCCAAGAACAGGACTGGAAGAGCAGGAACAGGGCTGCCTGCAGAGCCGACCCTGCCAACCAGTGTCTGGACACTGTCCAGCCTTTGCAAATCTTCAACTGGGGGACCCTGCAGAAAGGAATTACCACAGAGGCAAAAGGCCTCCCTCAGAGAAGAAAGCATGAGTTTGACAATTTAATAATCTCATTTAGTGGCCCATCTCAGTTTGTCAGACTCTGAGGATCAGAATTACCCAGATATTAATATCACAAAGTAATTTTAAAAGCCCAGGCAAAGAATAGGATTCATAAGATCATAAATCCTGGAAAAATGCATCCAAGTGTTATAACTATTTTTTAGATTATAAAATCAATGCATACTTTTCTAAGAAAACTTGGAAAATGCAGAAAACTGTCAAGAAATAATCTGGCAAAGATACCTATTTCTGAGAAGGTAAAGCATATTGCTTTCCATGGTGGATGGCTTAAACTGGATCTGTTTAAAAACCAAATCCAACCTATGAAGCGAAGAGAAATGCCACAGATGTCAGTTTCCGTAAGCAGCCCCCAGACAAGTTACAGGGATTCAGAACCCAAGAGACTAACTCAATCATTTGTATGGGACAGGGAGGATGAGGTAAATTTATTACAAGAATGGCCTCGATTCTTCATCCCCTGCCCCCTTATCTACGCTCTTTGCAATGACTTTGAAGTGCTTCGCATGAAAAGATGGGACCTATCTCCCCTTCCCTGGGATCTGGGCTGGTCCTGTGACCTGTTTCAGCTGACATGGTGCAGCTGAAGGGATAGGGTGCCAGTTCTGCTGAAAGGTCAGAGACCACACCAAGAAGAGGACTGCTGCCTCAGCAGAGGCCGCCCTCAACTGGCCCACAGCCAGTCAATCCCCACAAGTGTGGTTAAGCCAGTCTGGTTCAACAGAGCCACCTGCCTGACCTTCAGCTGACCACAGCCACATGGGTGAGCCCAGCTTAGACCAGAAAATGCACTCAGGTGACCCAGAGATGCATAAGCAACAATAAATGGTTACTGTGAACCAGAAGGCCAACCAGTCAGAGACCTCAGGAGGGAGAAAGAAAGCATGGGACACTTATCACCACCATAATCAACAAAAGAAAGTGACCCCAGCTTGGAGTTGCCCAGCCCCCAACATGGCAACAGAAGGCTCCTCCCTCACCTGAATTGGACAGAAGTCCCATCAACAACAAAAGGTGAGCCCAGCAGCTCCTATAAACAGGCCAGGGGTCCATCAATAAGGAGCCCACTAAGAAAAAGCAGTCAAAAGAAGGGCCTTCCTTCCCTACCAGGACTAAGATTCCTTTCCTCCTCAAGAGATAGCAGATGGCTGGCAGTCATGACAAGGGAGATCTCTCCACAAGTATCCAGGTTGGAAAGCCCCTTTTTTCTCAGAGATCTGAGACCACCCTCATGTAGCCAGGTGGCACGAACCTGGAAAGTGATTTCCACCCCAACAGGCAGAGGAATCCAACCAAAACAAGAGTCTAGCATCAGAAGTTCTGTCCTCTCCCTCAAGCCTGACAGCGTTCTCCCAAGCCAGAGGTATCAAGCAGTCCAGCCTAGGAGAACTCTTTCTGCCCCATTAGAAAGCATCAGAAAACTAGTGGGAGACCCAGAGACATCAGAAAAACCCAGCAGACTGAAATAACAACACAAGGGCTCAGAAAATGAAATTCTCATTGTCATAAATTTGCCAATGCAAATGAAATGGACCAATTCTTTGAATCACAAATAAACAAAATTCAACCAAGATGAAATAGACAACCTGAGTAGTCCTATGCTATTAAAGAAATTTGTAAAAAAAAAAAAGCCACAAAAAATAAACAAAAACAAAACTCCCGAAAGGGAAGCTCCCAGTCCAGATAGTTTCACTGGAGAATTTTACCAAACACTGGAAGATGAATTAACACCAATTTTATATAATCTCATCAAGAAGATAAAAAAAACATACCAAACTAATTTTATGATGCCAGTATTACCCTGATACCAAAACCAAAGATAGCACAAAAAGGGAAAATTATGGTAAGTATCTCTCATAATCTCTGATGTAAAAATCTTCAATAAAGTATTAGTGAATTGAATCCAAGAATGTGTAAAAAGAATTACATATATATGACCATGGAGGACTTATACTGGGTGTGCGAGGTGTTCAACATCTGAAAATCAATTCATGTAATGCATCCTACAGATAGGCTAAAAAAGCAAAATCACAGAATATCAATTGATACAGAAAATTCACTTGACAAAATCCAACATTCCTGATAAAAACTCGCAGTGAGTTAGTAGAGAGTGGAATTATCGCAACCAAATGAAGAATATCTACCACAAACCTACATCGAACTTGATACTCAAGGGTGAAAGACAGTGTTCATCCTTGAGGCTGAGAGTAAGGCAAGGAGGTCTGTTCTCACCACTGTTATCCAGCACAGCACTGGAAGTTCTAACCACCACAGTAAGGAAAGAAGAAGGAATAAAAGGCATACCGATGGGAAAGGGAAAAGTGAAATCATCTCCATTTGCAGATCACAAGATTGTCTATGTAGAAAATCCCAAGGAATCCAAAAAGAAAAACCTCCTGGAACCAATAAATAAAGTTGAACAAAGTCACAGTATGCAAGATAAACACACACAAAAATCAATTACATTTCCATTTCCATATACCAACAATAAACACGTGGAAATTACAACTAAAAACACAACACGATTTACACTCACTCCAAACTAAATGAAATACTCAACTATAAATTTAACATCTACAGACTCTGTATGCTAATAATTACAAAATGTTGATAAAAGAAATGAGAAGAGCTAAATAGATGGAGAGACATCGTGTTCTTGGAATAGAAGACACCACATGGGAAAAAAAGATGTGGGTTAGCTCTAAAGGGGTCTGTAGGGTTAGTGGAACTCTGATCAAAATTCCAGCAGAAATTTTGTAGCTATATACAGACTAATGTAAAACTTACATGGAAAGCCAAAGGCACTAGAATAGCTACTAACAATTTTGAAAAAGAATATTAAGGTAAGAGGAATCACTCTACCCTATGTTAAGACAATATAAAGCTACTGCAATCAAGACACTATGGTGTTGGCAGATGGAGGAACACACAGAGCAGTGAAACAGAAGAGACAACCCAGAAATACAGAAACATGAACAATTAACTTTTGACGAAGGCACAAAACTAATTAAATAGAGGAAGGATAGTGTTTTTAACATTCAGATATTCATAGGGAAAAAGAAAATTAACCTCAACCTAACCTCACATCTATACAAAACTAACTCAGATGGATCATGGACTGAAACGTAAAATGCAAAACTATAAAACTTTTAGAAAAAGACATAGGAAACCTTCTTTGGGACCTAGGACTCGGTGAAGAGTTCTTAGACTTGACTCTAATAGCATGATCCAAAAAAGAAAAAGAAAAAACCTGACAGATGAGACCGTGTCAAAATTTAAGAACTTTGCTCTGCGAAAGAGTCTGTTAGGAGGACGAAAAGACAAGATACACACCAGGAGGAAATATTTGCAATCCACATACCCAAAAAGGGACTACTATCTAGAATATATGAAGAACCCTTAAAACTCCACAACAAGAAAATCAATTAGAAAATGAGCAAATGAGGGGCGCCTGCGTGGCTCAGTCGGTTAAGTGTCTGACTCTTGGTTTCAGCTCAGGTTGTGATCTCACGGTTGTGGGATTGAGCCCCGCATTGGGCTCTGAGCTCAGCGGGGACTCGGCTTGAGGTTCTCTCCCTCTCCCTCTGTCCTTCCTGCTCATGCTCTCTCTCTAAAAATCAATCAATCAATCTTTGAAAAGAAAATGGGCAAATGATATGAAGACATATAGGAAGGGAAAGGCAGATGGCAAATAAGCACGTGAAAAGATAGTCACATCATTAGCCATTAGGGAAATGAAAATGAAACCACAATGAGGTAGCCCAGCTCCCCTTCAGGATGGCTAAAATTCAGTGACAACACCAAATGCTGGTGAGGACGCAGGGAGACTAGATCACTCAGACATTGCTGGTGGGAATGTGAGATGGTACAGGTGCTCTGGAAAGCAGTCTGGCAACTTCTTATAAAACTCGACATACAGTTACGACACAATGCAGCAACTGCACTCTTGGAAATTTATCTCTGATAAATGAAAGCTTATGTTCATACAAAACTGAAACACGAATGTTCACAGCAGCTTTATTCATAATAGCCCCAAACTATAAATAACCCAGGTGCCGTTCAGTGGCTGAATTTTCAAACACACTGTGTGGTGCATTCATACCCTGGAATATTACTTAGCAATAAAAATGAGTGATGGGTAGTAAGGAGGGCACGTATTGCATGGTGCACTGGGTGATATACGCAACTAATGAATCATCGAACTTTACATCAGAAACCAGGGATGTACTGTATGGTGACTACCATAATATAATTAAAAAACATTAAAATTAAAAAAATGAATGAACTACTGATACACAAAACTGCATGGATGGACTTCAAGGGACTTGTGTGAGCTCCAATCTCAAAACTAGTATCAAAAGGTTACATACGCACCACACGATGCTGTTTATATAACCTCGAAATGACATAATTACAGAAATGGAGAAGAGACTGTGGCTGCCGGAGGACAGAGGAGATGAAGTGGAGTCAGGGCAGGCGAGGTGGCTCTGAAGGCAACAGCAGGGCCCCCTGTGGTACGGCTGTGTCTGACTCCTGACCATGGTGCGGTACAAACCTACACGTGATGAAATCACACAGATCTAAATACACACGCACGGTGAGTACAGGTAAAACTGGGGGGGAGTGAATAAGGCTGGTAAGTTGGATCAGTGACAATATCCTGGTTGTGATACTGGGGCAGACTTCTGCAAGATCTCACCATTGTGGGAAACTGGGTAAAGGGCACACGGGATCGCTCTGCGTGATTTCTTACAGGTGCAGGAGACTCGACAATTATTTCAAAATAAAAGGTTTCGTTTAAAAAGCTCTACTATCCAGAACTCAGTGGAAGCCACAGATCGGGCACCAACAGTGAGCAGCGTTACCGCAGCCACTTCACAGAGGTCCCTCAGCACACAGACAAATCGTGGACATGACGGAACAGAGCCGTGGGGAGACTGACTGCCCCCTCAACGAAGGGCTTCATTCCGCGGTGTTCCCACAACAGGTGCACCGAACAGGATCTAAGGGGGGGGAAGGGAAGAGCGGACAAACGACAGTTTGCGTCACGGGAGAGGGTGCAGGGAAAGAAGGGGGAACGGGCTTCAGAGGGACAGGCACGGGGGTTTCAGAAACTGAGTGCTGCGACTATTTCTAGTCACGTCTTCAGGACTTCTACAGCTGTGTACCAGAGCTGGAGGCCCTACACCAGGCAGGGTGTGAACATCTCTGTCAGGATGTGAGAACATGCATATACTTTGCTGCAGACATCCCGTGGCACTGGAGTTTTCACGAAGCGGCTCTACACATTCCAGATGCATGACCCACACCTGTGTGCTCTAATCAAATTATCAGACAGCCTCTGAGACGGCTGCTGGGTCAAGGAGTACCGCGAAGTTTAATGACAAAGACTTGCCTGTTCAATGCAATACTGTCTTTGCGGTTACTCATTTTTTATTTCATTTCCTTAAAATTTAGGGGTCAGGATGATAACGAAATATTTCATTGGCATGCTAAATCTGCGGTATGTGCCCATTATGATATTCTCCTCGAATCCAGAGGCCTTGACCCTCTGTTTTCTTTTTTTTTTTTTCTTCCGAGATTTATTTATTTTAAAGAGAGAGAAAGCATGTGAGCGCGGGCAGGGCCTGAGGGAGAGGGAGAGAGAAATCTTAAAATTAAGCAGTCTTTCCACTGAGCACAGAGCCTGACATGGGGCTCGATCTCACGACCCTGAGATTAGGACCCTGAGCCAAAATCAAGAGCCAGACACTTAACCGACTGTGCCACCCAGGCGCCCCTACCCTCTACTTCTATAAAGTATATCTATGCTGCCACTTGTCCTTCAAAGCAACAGTGTCTCAGGTGAAACTTCCATAGAGGAGAGAGATCATTGCTACTATGGCGGCCACAGCCAGCGGAAGGAGAACAGAACTAAGGCCTGTAAGAACGAATGGGACATTAGTGAGCGCCTGCATGCAGACAGGAGCCAGGACAGCACCGGCCTTTTGCCTCTTCCCTGCTGTGTGGCCCCAGGCAGATGACTGCTCTCTGGTCTCTGGAGGCGTGAACAAGGGTGGAAGCCACAGTGCTGACCCAACGCCTGTGTGAGGGCGGGAAGGGGAGAGTCATATAAACGACACAAACAGAACTGGCCCCGAGTAAGCGCTCAGAAATCATCTCTCCTTGCTTTGGTAAGAAGCCATCCCATGACAATGATGACCCCCAAGGAGGAAAACTCTAAGTTTGTCTCACTGCATTTGTTCCTTCTAGAGAATCCCAAAGTTGTCTTCTTGTCTTACTCTGTTCTCTGAGGCAGCACATCATAGTTTAGAGCCTAGAGTCAGGCCTCCGATCGACTGGTTGAGGCCCCAGCTCCCCCACCTAACCCTGGTTCCTGGGTCTGTGACCTGGCATCTCAGTCGCTCTATTTCCTCATCTGTAAAGTGACAAGCAGGAGACTGCCGGCCTCTTAGGGTTGCTGGCAGGCGAAAGGAGCTCAAGTGTTTAGACAAGAATGGCGCTTTCCTCCAGGAAGCGTTAGCTATCATGCATTTCACTTTGTGTTAAAATGAGTAATTACAAAGAAAATAATGGGAAATAAATGGGAGGAACCCTTACTATATATCCTCACCCTTGCCGGTCTTGTCCCAGTGGGCTCTCAGCACCGCCTTGCACTTTTTAAAAAACATCTTTCTGGGCTGCTCTTGTTCTCATTCCCCTCAGCGGTAATTTCAAACCTCCTGCGCTCAGCGCCCAGGTCACCTCCCTGGAGCCAGTCCCAGAGCATAAGTGGGATTTCCGGCCTCAGCAGGCCTCCTGAACCCCAATGGGCCTCTCCACCCCTTTCTCCGCAGCACCTCCCTGCCCGTCCCTCCTGTTCGTATGGCCCCCGCCTTCCCCTCTCCCACCCTTACCAAGGGACCTCCTCGATGCCCATTCCACTCCATTTTTCTCCAAACTTTCCAAAATGGATATACTGTTTCTACTTCCTTCCTATCCTGAATTCCTCTGGCTTTTCCTACGAAGATTGCTAACAGGCTCCTAATTTCCAAATCCAAGCAGTGACCACTGGAACCCGACACTCCACCTGATATTGCTACTTCTCTTTGGTGACATTTAAACACAACCACCTCTGGGTCCGTTACTGTAGAGGCGATCACCTGAGCTTTCTCCAAGGAATAATCACTACCCCTCATATCTTTAATTCCCAAGTGTCTACACATAATAGGCACAATATATACTTGTCTACTGAGAAATCCAATTCCATAAAATTCTTCAGAGCAGCACAATCCCTAAGTTCACCATTAATTACTATTTGTGATAAAAACCAAGAGTAATGAAAAGCTATTGTTTGTTGGTATTTTACTAAAACTCAGGCACTATTCTAAGTGTTCACATGTCATTCCACTTAATAATCACAACAACCCTATTCAGCAGGCACAGTTACCATCATCTGGTGGATAAGAAAACTGAGGCAGAGATGTGGCTTGTCTGGGAGAGCCTGGATAAAGTCAACCCGCTCTGACTCCAGAGACCTCACTTGTAGCTGCCATTCTTATTTCCCAAGGTGAAAAATAAGATAACACGCTTTGCAATTCATGGTGGCTGGATCATTTTCTCGGAATAAAAGAACTTCCCAAGGCATGAATTCAGAAAATGTTCAGACTGAGAAAAAATGGATAACTAGTTTTCTTATTTTACATTAACTAATGCAAATCAAATACCAAGGAGATCAATAGAATCATACACAACAAGAATAATGCCCTCTATAAATCAATATTAGAATTTTACACATAATTCAAGATGCCAATCCTCAAACATGACGTTTCTATCCATCACAGCAAATCTTGGCCAACTGGCCAACAATGTCATCTCTTGGAAAAACGCCATTTTTAAATAAATGATGCACTTATTAAAAACAAGTTCTTATGAAGCAAATGATTAATTCTTTGCATTGTGGTGTTACTGCTACTAGGTTCTGTATTTCAGTGAGGATGATGAGCGAAGAAGAAAATAAATAATTTAAACTATGATCCAAGAAGTATTCTCAATCCTGTTGGACCCAAAGCCCACCCCTTTTAACAACAAATATTTAATAATGCCCACTTCACTCTTCTGAGATGAACTTCATAGATAAAATAACCAGCCTTCACACATAATTTCAAAAAATCAATATAATACCCACACAGCAATAGAAAGGGCGGGGAGGGAAACAATGTATAACGACCATGCATTTCAATCTGTAAACGCATAAGCTCGACTACACTAGAGGCATAATAAGGTTGGTAGATGCTTGTACCATTTTATAATGAATATGTCTGCACAGATAAACTCTAAGTTTAAAAACCATTCTGTATGAAAGTACAGGGAGACAAAAGAGTAGAGGTATAGGAGGTGGACAGTAGAGCAAGAACCGGTGTTAGGAAGAAGAAACAGAGCAGTGACCATGGTACACACCAACACGGCAGCACCTCACAGGCACGTGTGGTGCTGAGGACGCAGTGTGTGCCTTGTTTTCCACTCATGTGAGTCCTAGATGTCAGGATAACAGCTACCTGGAGGGGGCAGCCATCATGGAAATATTTTATATCCCCAACTGGATAGGGTTTTCATGGATGTGTACATTTTCGTCCAATAGAAGATTATTTACCAAAAAAAAGGAACAAACTGCTAGTACACCAAACAGCATGGATGAATCTCAAAACCGTTATGTTGGGTAAAATAAACCTTGTCACATACAAAGCATGAACATTCTGCAGGATTCCATGTATGTGAAGTTCTAGTACAGGCTACACCAATGGTTCTCATATTTTTTGGTCTGAGTATTATCATGCAGCCCTAAAATTATAATTCTGAGAACTCCCAGAAGCTCTGATTTATGTTGATATCTATTTCTATTTATCATATTAAATCTTAAACTGAAACAGTTAAAAATATTTGTTGATTCATCAAAAATGGTAATATCAAACCTTACATAGTAACATATATGTTTTATGAAAGATAATTATATTTTTAAAACAAGAATAGTTAAAAGAATGGTACTGTTTTACATTTTTGAAAATCTCTTTAATGTTTGGCCTAATAGAAGACAGCTGGATTCTCATATCTACTTCTGCATTCAATTTACATATTAAAATACATATTCATTATGAATTGCTTTCTTTTATTTCTCCTTACTATCAAGGCGAGGACATTATATTGATTTTCTGAAATCATATGTGTAGGCTTTTTTTTTTCATCTATGAATTTCATTGCAAGACAGTAAGGAAGCTTGATTAAATATTTGCTATAAAAAGGAGGGGATTATTTTGTCCAGGAGGGTTGAGAATAGTGCCTTAGATTATGTTTTAAGTATTTCTTTTCCCCCCGAGCTCATTATCCTCACTGACCCTACCTGCAAGAACACTACCACACAAAACATGACTGTAGAACTGGGAAACCCCACTGGACACTCGCCAGGGAATGAGATGGAAAGAACAAGAACATCTGAGTAGTATTACAAAAACAGTTTTGACCCCATGGTCCCCCTTTTCAAGGGTTTCATGGGCACCCACGAATCCCAGGCCAGAGCTCGGCTAACCAATGACCACAAAGTCCAGGAGAGCAGTCTCCTCTGGCGTCGGGATGTTTGATGGGAAAGGGGCACCTGGGAACCATTCAGAGTGATGGTGATTTTCCATAGTGTCCGGGCTTGCTGTGCACACAGGTATGCATTGAAAAAATGACTCAAACGATACGCTTAAGATTTAAGCACATCATTGTGTGCAAATTCTCTTTTAAAGAAAGTAAACAAATATTGAACTCTGGTTAATAGTATGTGTGGTGAAGTGTTTAGGGGTAAAGTCTACTAATGTCGGCAGCTTACTTTGAAATGCACCAAAGAATATGATGGACTGGTGGAAAAACAGAGGAATGGGTCAGTGGATAGACACATGATGAAGCAAATATAGCAAAATGTTAATTGTAGGATCTAAGCAGTGGGTATAAGGTTGTTCACTTTATAATTCTTTCTACATTTGAAAATGTTCATAATAAAATGTTGAAAAAATTCAATGAGCTGCATACTTAAGATCTGTGTACTTTAGTAATCTTTTAAAAAATTTTTTGAGAGAGAGAGAGCATGAATGGGGAGGTGGGTTGGAGAGGCAGAGGGAAAAGGGAGAGAGAGAGAATCTCAAGCAGTTCTATGCCCAGCACAAAGCCCGGTGCAGGGTCCAATCTCATTTGAGATCATGACCTGCACTGAAATCAAGAGTTGGAGGCTTAACCAACTGTGCCACCCAGGTGCCCCTGTGTACTTTATTATATGTAAGCTATAGGCCAAGAAAAAATTTAAACTATTAAAATATTAAAAATACCAAGGTTAGGCTAAGTAATAACAGACTAAGTTTATTTGCAAATGATAAGAGAAAGAGGAAATGATATTTATTGAAATAAAACTCCTAGACAAATGACACATTACTCAAGTGAAGAAATAGACGGCATTCTCAGGAATAATGCGGGTTATTTTTAAATGCAGTATTAAAACAATTTGCCATGTTGACATGGGATAGGCCACTGACAAAGGATCCCAGAAAACTTAGCTCACGTCTAGGGGTGCCTGGGTGGCTCAGTCAGTTAAGTGTCTGCCTTCAGCTCAGGTCATGATCTCAGGGTCCTGAGATCAAACTCCACATCAAGACCTCCCCACCTGGAGCCCCAAGTTGAGCCCCGCACTGGGCTCCATGCTCAGTGGGGAGTCTACTTGTCTCTCTCCTTCCCCCTTTCCCTCTGTTCTTCCCCTGCTCATGTTAGCTCTCTCTCAGATAAATAAAATCTTTAAAAATATATATACAGCTCACATCTTGAATCCCTGTCACATGACAGCCAACAGATCAGATGGGGTGTCTGGGACTTAACAGGGAAGAGCTGAGAGGCTATAACACAATGACATTGTAGACTATGGGGGCAGTCCCAGAAGAAGACTGAAAAACAGCAGACAACCCCCCCGATCAACCACTGAATTATGTGATTTTATAACTTATTTCATGGGAGCACATTACAAAAATTAACAAAATAGAGAGGACGACAATAAATTACATCTTAAAAACTTTTATTGATACAGGTTCTTTTAAACCTTTAAAGTGTGATATCCTCACAGTTCATGCTCTTCCACTAATTAAACAACATTTGGTTCTAAGTCTGTTACAATGAATCTCAAGTCCCCTCTGTTACATATTTGCATGCCACAGCCAGAAATGAAGATAGATACAGGTGTGTTTTACTGGCAGCTCCCACTCCACAGGGCGTTGCTAACCACAGTGGCTCCTGGTAAAGTTCCCAACAAAACAAAGTACAACTTTCCCTTAATTTACTCAGTGATTGCATTTGGAGAATTCCAGTACATATTAAAACACTGCAAAAGTGCTATATGTTTCTTTAAAAAATGGAACGCTATGTCCTACGATGAATAGAGTTTTTTCTTGCAACCTACATAAACATCCAAGGGGACATGTGGAAGACATGGGAGGGCATGGAGCAGTCTTCATCGTGGAGGACCATCCTGGCCTTGCACGTGGTCTAGCCTGGCCCCTGTCCTCTTGATGACTGTCCTCACTGGGACCACCAGAAATGGCCCCACAAACATCCCGTAGGAGGCAGTACTACTGCTGCTAAAGACCAATCTAAGGTGAATAATGGATTGTTTTAGAAACATTTAGATTTTAATTGCAGAGATATATTCCCCAAAATAGAATTAAGAGGCATATATTCATTCTCAACTCATTCCATCTAAAAGTATTTTCAATCTCTTTAAACAATCTGTGGCCATGCTGTGGTTGAAAATAACGCAACCCCACAAAGATATGCTCAGGTTCACAGTCATCTACTGATATTTTGTGATCACAGTTCACCACAAAAAAAGCATTTCAAATAGTAGCTAAAGACTTGTCATATGAAAATAGTATTTGCTTACTCCTGCCTAGGGCTAGGTTTAAACCACTGAGCAAGAAGCGAAAAGCTCCATATTTTGCTCTTCAAAAAACAAAGCAAATATAAAAACTTCACACTTGTTCTTAAATATTATTATGATTTTGTTATCAATTTTCAGATTATTCAACCTCAGTGTTCTAGTACTGCATGTCTCATAACCTGAATGTTGCCGTCTCCATGACTCACTTAGCCACCACAGCCGTGCACATTTCTACCCTAATCAGCTTGTATCATCAAAACTCCTGAGTCATGCTTATGTCCTCCCCACTCGTTCCCAGCATCCTATATGGTGTCTGCTTTTGTCTCCTCTCTCTCTCTCTCCCCTCTTCCTCTCTTGCTCCTCTCCTCTACTTCCATCATCCCTATACAATGATTAGGCCTAGTTTTGTAAGGCAAGAAAAGATGAAATGGTACATGAAGTCATTCATTTAGAGGAGCTGCCCCCACATAACTAAATGGATCACTAAGTATGGATCAAAAGAAAAATGTGCTTGATAAATACAATAACTTCTGGATTTTCCAAAGAAATTAAGGGGAAAAAATCAGTCAACTTTAAAAAGCTATATGTAATTTGACAATCAAAATGCTCAATAATGGGGCGCCTGGGTGGCTCATTCGTTAAGTGTCTGCCTTTGGCTCAGGTCATGATCCCAGGGTCCTGGGATCGAGCCCCTCACTGGGCTCCCTGCTCAGTAGGAAGCCTGCTTCTCCCTCTCCCACTCCCCCTGCTTGTGCTCCCTCTCTCGCTGTGTCTCTGTCAAATAAATAAAATCTTTAAAACAAAACAAAACAAAACAACCCAAAATGCTCAATAAGGAAAGGTGCTATTCAATGTTCTAGATAAACATTTTGCAAACACTTACATTAAAATTTAACCTATAACATCTGATCCACTCCTATGTATCTACCCAAGTGAACTAAAAATGTAAGTTTACAAAAGATTATGCAGGCGAATGTTTGTAGCAGCTTTTTTTTTTTTGTAGCAGCTTTATTCATCATTACCCCAACAAACAAAACATCCTTCAACAGATGAATGAATATATAAACAAATCGTGATATATTCAGACAATGGAACACTACTCAGCATTAAAAGGAATGCGCTGTTGATTCATATGAGAGAATGAATACATTTTAAATGCGCTTTGCTAGGCAAAAGACCTGAAGATCCCATTTGCATGACACTGTATGATTGCAAAACTGTATGATCAGAAGCAGAGCAGTGGTTGCTGGGGGCTGGAGCGAAGGACTGCAGGGGTTTTGAGGGTGATGGAACCGTTCTGGATGGTAGTAATTGACACACAACTCTATGCTTCTGTGTGTCTCACTGAAAGGTTTACCGTGGAGGGGAGGGAGTGGCAGGTGGGATAAATAGGGGATGGGAGTAAGGAACTTACTCGTAATGATGAGCACCGGGTGAGGTATGGAAGTGCTGAATCGCTATAGTGTACATCTGAAACTACTATGACATTGTATGTTAACTAACTAGAATTAAAAATTTAAAAAAAAGAAAGAAAGGGTCACCACAGAGTGAACTTCATTGTTTAAAGACTAAAGACAGACAAAATCCAGCTGGGATACTGGGAAAAGTCAGGATGGAGGCAGACGGTGGTAAACGAAGGACGGATGAACCAAGTACAAATGTGCCACAGACCCCAGCCGGCGGGGGCAGGGGTGAGCTGCCTGAGCAGCCCTGGAAACCAGTGTGTGGTCACTGGGAGGCTGATCGAGAGAGGAGCTCCGGAGAGACACGGCTCAGATGGTAAATCTGCTTCTCACAGGCGTACGAGTTAGCGATTCTGAAACTAGTGCACATGCATGATAGGGTTAAAGAAGTGAGTAAATTGTAGATAATGGGAGCTAGGTTTCTCACTGGCAGAGAAAGAAATGACAAATACGAGGCACGGGGAAATGGAATGGACTCACGGTCCCGCATTATGGTCAGAGATGCCGCCATGAACTCATGGTTATTTTAAAATACACACAGACAGCTAGGGAAATAGACTTGCAGGTTTACATGGGTTAGAATACACGCATATATCTGCAAGCTCTGTCCACGGAGAGGCCTCGAAATGCAGCAGTCCGGCAGCAACAAGCACCTGGCACCCAGATCTTCGATTCTAATCCCGTTTTCCAATAAAAGAAACCAGGGATCTTCATGGAAAGGGCTAATTCTGGGGCCGGTGCAGGCCATGTGTAAAAGAAGCCTGGAGCATCTCATGGTGCCAGAGAGTAAGGAAGTGCTAAGAAAAAAACCCCAAATGCATAGAGGAGCCAACCAAAGAAAGCTCCAAGGTCAAAACTGGAAGAATTTGAGGTACAAATTAAAAAGAGATTAATACCCAAGGAATAACGTAAGTGTCCATGTGTCCATATAAGAAACGACTGGTAGAAAACAGATGAGGAAAGGGACGAATCTGCAGTGCTGAAGAACTCCGAGCAGTAGATGCAGAAGAAATGGAGGAAACAGCAGAATCAGTCACTGCCACAGGCACAACCTGCAGACGAACGCTCGCACTGGTGGAGGCGAGCTGAAGGGGAAACAGGTATCTGCCGGGCCTCGAAGCTCCTCCCCCAGAATATACTACGTTGACTAACATACGCTGCATCGTGGAGCACAACGCCCCTCGGCCTGAGCATAGGCCGGACCGGGGACTTGTTTCTGAGGAACTGCGGCGTAATGGGAAATCCACATCTGGTCTTTGTCTGGGGTCCTGGCAGAGATTTCTTAAAACCCTTGGGATTTTCTGAGTGATAAAGGTGACAGGAGCATCTTGGCTGTAAGGATGCAGTTCTTGGAGGGCTCCTACCTTGCTTCAGAGGGTAGAGCACCGAACTTGCCCTTCAACTCCCCCAACCTCTGGGGAGGGGAAAGGGACTGGAGACTGAGTTAATCACCAACGACCAATGAATTCATCAATCATGCCCACGTAATGGAACTTCCATGAACACCCCTAAACTGAGGGGTGCGTAGAGCTTCCAGGTTGGTAAACACATGTAGGTGCTTTGAGAGTGACATGCCAAGAGAGGGCATGGGAGCTTGGTACCTCACCCTCTCCCCACACCTTGCCCTACGACTCTCTTTCACTGGCTGTTCCTGTGAGTTGCATGCTTCATAACAAACCGATTACGATAAATAAAGCACTTTCTTGGGTCATTATAGGGAATTATCAAACCTAGGGGGAGGGTCATGAGAACCTCTGAATGTAATAGGTTGGGCAGAAATGTAGGTAGCCTGAGCACCCCATTTGTGGCTGCCATCTGAAATAGAGGCCGTCTTGTGGGATCTGTGCTGACTCTGGGAGTTGGTGTCAGAGAATTAGGGAATTGGTGTGGAAAAACATCACATATTTGGTTGGTATGAGAAAAAAATCTTTCAGGAATACAATATGGGAAAAAATAGCAAGTGCATTGTGGAGAAACTTGTCAAACTCTACCTTCACCACGTGGTCCAAGTGCCCATCGCCAGGAATAATTCATGTTGATATGTAACCCCAGGTATGATGGCATGAAAACGGCACGTCTTTGGTATTCCCCCCCCCCCAAACCCATAACCCCAGTCTAATCATGAGGAAACATCAGACAAACTCAAGGGGAAGAACATTCCACAAAAGAGCCGACCAGACTCTTCAGAAGTGCCAAGGGCATAAAATATAGGGGAAGACTGAGAAACTGTCACAGGTCAGAGGGGACTAAAGAGACATGAGGATGAAATGCAATATGATGTCCTGGGTGGAACCTAGACCAGGAAAAGGACATGAGGAGAAAAACTGGCAAAATACAAATAAAGACTGGAGTTTGGTTTTTAAAAAAAGGGTATGAACTACTGACATACATGCAATGACGTGGATGTGCCATATGCTTTGTGCTATGTGAAAGACGCCAGATCAAAAAGCTCCATTCTGTATGTATCCATTTACATGACATTCTGGTAGAGGTAAAAGTGTAGGGTCAGAAAACAGGCCCATGGTCGCTTGGGATCAGGGGTAGGGGAAGGGCTGACACTCTGAAGGTGATGTTCTGTATCCTGATCATGGCAGTGGTTACTAGACTCCACGTCCTTCAAAAAGAGTGAATTTCACTGTAAGCCAATTAAAAAGTAAATTTTAAAAAATATCCCATTACCTTTCTTAATTTAAAATTTCCCACTGAAGTATATTCAGTTCACACTTTGCTAGATATATTTCTCAGTACAAAGTAAGAGACTGAATGTGCCGAAGACTCTGGCCAGGCCAAGGGAACTCCAACCCATGTGACAAGTCTGGAGGGCAAACACATCCTCTGCATCAATGGCCCAGAAAGGTTAGGACTTGGGCAATGACCACCGACCTCTCTACTTTTGTCCCCACAAATCCTTTCCAGCTCAGGACCAACCAGAGAAAGCCAAATATGTTCCCTAAAGCAACTCCCTGGGATGCCCCCTTCTAGCCAGCTGCCTCCAGCTTCCCCAGGCCAACAGCCTCGAAGCAGACACCTAGCACCCCCCCTTCTCTCCCTGCAGAGCTTTGCCACTCTTGGCCTGCCTTTGCATATCGGCAGGAAGCAAGGCTCCTCGCTAAAGCAAACTATGAATCTGTTTGTTCTCCTTTGCTCTTGGTTTATTTCCACAGAAGCAAGCCCACTTTATAAAACAAAGCCTTATCAGAAATTAGATAAAACATCATCCAAATGCTATGTAATCAGCAACGCAGAAGCCCCAGGCCCGCAGCGGAACAGTAGAAAGGATGCTGGTGAAGCTCCCCGAGCTGTGATTCACTTTCAAAATCACCAAACCCTTTGAACTCCCGTATTCCCCCTACTAGCGCTGGCATTGTTTGCACACTAGCTGTTCACTGAAACAGGACTATCTTGTCACATGAGGCTTTCTTTCATCAGATCTGAGTTATTCACTGAATGTTGTAGCCACTGACGAGGAGGGACTTTGTTGTTCGCGACTCAGAAACCAGGTCGAGCTGTTACTGCAGTCGGCAATCCGGGGAGGAATTGGGTGGGGGCAGGAGGACACAGGAAGGAAGGATGGCATTATGGAAAACAGAGAGAGAGGACCAAGTGGGAAAAGAGAACTGACTTTTTCAGTAAAAGTTGACTTTTCGTGAAAGGATACAATGGAATTAGTAATGGACTGCCTCCCAGGCCTGATAAAATGATTTCACTTCACAATAATTTAACATTTTAATGCTTCCTATAAAAGAGTTTTCTTTCTCACCACCTAAAACAGCTTGCCAAGCTATCTGAATTTCAGGGGAAATATTAATATGAGCTAAATTAGCTGATGTAAAATTAAATTATTCTGACAGAACAACACCAAGCAAAATTCGCTGAAAGAAGCAATAAATTAAGGAACCTTCTTAAAAATGCAATATTCAATTATAACTTAAATATATCCCTGGGGTATGAACCAAGACAATTGTATTAAAAGTAATATGAATTTCTCAGAGAAAGAATTTCAGTTTGGTTGAATAAAAACTCTCCAAGAGGCAACTTCATTAGCCAGCATAAGATCAATGCATGTGATGCTCCAAGACTCTTGGAGGGACTGGCTAATTTAAAACATCTTTTACAACCAGTTCCCATATGGTCTAGTCATTTATGCTTACACTTTGGGCAGAAGTCTTGAATGGAAAGCCAAGAGGAATACTAGAAATATCAGGTTTTCTTTAAGAAAGATTTTCCTCATCAAATCACTTTTTTTTTTTTTTGCATTTTACTTTTCTTCAGAATTTTATTAGGTAATGTTGAATTCTTTCTGACACATTATATTAAAGATAGTACAAAGACGAAAAAACGACAGTCATTACCAAAGGGTCCAGTTCTAGCGACTTCAAGGCGTGCCTTTTAGAATGTGTTATTTGCAAATCACAGCCATACTCAGCCTACAAAAGCCACTTCTCCAACCCAGGAGCATCACCTCAAGCATCTCATTGGTGAGAAAAACTCCACCATAGTCAGGCTCCTTGGCACTTCCCCTGTGATAAGCAGCCTATGGAAAGGCTGCTCAGTCTAATGCCCCAGGTTTCTAGGGGGAGGGTCAAGAGCCAACCACAATAATCTGCAAGACCTTTCTTGTCTTGGGGGTGGCTGCAGCCCCACCAGGCTTACTCCTGTTTTCTCACCTACAAAAGACCTCTGCCCTGCAGTTCTCTTCTTTTGCTATTAAGGTTAAGGGGCACTAACTCTAGTTTAGAAAATTTTCATTCCTTGTTTCTCTAATACTGATGGTGATTTTTTTTTTTTTTTACCATTAGTGATGTATTACTATAATGAAAAATGGCTTGAACATCTAGTTTCTAGGAGAATTCAGAAATCAGGTTCATAAAATGATAGTTTATACTTTTTATTTCCATAAATTCAGGTTATAAAAATAGGAAAGAAATTACTATTGAAATTATACTTTTCCAGATATGGTAAGTACAAACCAGTTATGAAATCTAGCTTACAAAGGACTGTATCTGGAAACAGTGCCCCAACCCCTGGTTCTCTCAATTTTTGATCATCACCCCAGATATCTTACTGATCTGACAGCAACAGAATTCAAAGACCACTTGGGAGTTCAGTGGCTGTCCTTTTCTTTAGTCAGAGAACTAGTAGCAACAGTGTTGACTCTTTCTTTTAGGGTGGGGGGGTACAGTAATTAGGAAGTTTGAATTTAAAGCTGAGATAATAACACAACTAGATAGAAAAATATTCAAATACCTACTGTGTATTTACTACAGATCTTGTTGGAATTGAGGGACAGTTAAGATAATAGACTGAAAACTAATACATACAAAATGGAATGGGGAAGCACTGAAGGGAAGGATGTCACGCACAGACCACTCACTCTACAGCTGCCTACCTCACATATGCCAGCAGGAAGAAGAAATATTTTCTCCTGGCCCAGGAACAACCCGGCCAACGAGACTGCACAAGCTGGCCAACGAGAGACGCACATCCCGGCCAAGGAGACGCCACCCCAACCTCGAACTCTCACTTGCCTCCAAAGAACATTTGTTCAGAACGACCCTTCCCCATGTGCACCTTCCTCTCTTCCAGAACACTCTGGTGCTTTGTTCTCTGGACTTGCTTGTGGCTCACCACAGTCTGCATGTCCTGTACTGCGGTTCCTCTGCTATTCCTGAGTAAACTTGATTTTGCTGGCTAAACTGCTTACCTTTTTCTTGTAAAGGTTGACAAGACTCACTACTTATTTACAAGTAACAAATCAAGAGTCTTTCACACACTGTTTCCAATAATAAGGCTTTTGCCTTGGAAGATGAGTCTCTTGATTTATAACAATAAAAATGCAAAGAAAGAAATAAACCCCATACAGACCCAGATGAATTCTAAAATCAAACTCCCCAAAAAGCAATTTCTATAAACGCTGTTTCTAAAGGCATCTCCTGGAATATTTTTGATTTCTTAAACACAGAACTGCACTTTGACCAAGAGTTTCAAACTTCTCCCAATGCTCAGTAACAAATAAAGTTTCCCCATGACCCTTGTTTTCTCATCTTGTTTGCATTTAATTCTATTAAACTCCGAAGGTCAGATGACATTAAAAGTACTGAGAGCTCTTGCAGAATAGTAATTATGTATCAAAGCAAAGGCACGGAAGCTGTGATGTTCAGGAAACCATTTCAATGAAAGAAAAACTGAAAGAAAAGGGTCTTTGAAGTTTTAAACATGCATCAGGATAAAAATAATTGATCTAATAAATTCATTACACAGATTGCAGTTCCTAATAACAGTGAATAAAAGCTTATGGAGACAAGTTAACAAAGTCAGTTTCAGGCTAAGCCATCAGGCTGGGCAAGATAAAAATAAAAACTGCTGTCCATGTTCATTCATATAGGCAACAGTGTAGAAAGCGTCTATTAGTTAACCTCTACCAAAAGGTTGTTAGGAAATGGAACTCACAGGAGGCAAAAGAAATGCTTTTTCCACTGGTAGAGAGTTCATTTTATCCTCTGCTCACTGGAAATATACCTCACGTGAAATACTATCTCAGTCTCTCGCCTGTCATTCCTGAGGTTTTTTAAAATTAGATGTAACCACACAAATTTTACAACTGAACCAGGGAAAGAAATGGAGGTAGGCAACAATGTTCCCGGGGCTTTCAGGAGGGAGTGGTCATCAGAGGAAAGACGAGGAGGGCTGTTGCAGCCCCTGTGTGCCCATCACTGAGTAAGGAGGCTCCAGGACCCCCAATAAATGTCCTGCCTCAGACGCCTTCCCAGAACCTGTGTCAGCTGTGTCTGATCAGAACTCCGCACTGTCATCAATGAAGTGTTGAATAATTTCTTTTGAGAAAAAGGACTTTCAAGAGGAAGTCTGTATGGCTGTCAGAGAATCCTCACTGGAAGAGACTCAGTCCTGCGACAACAGTCCATGCAGGACAGTTAATGATGACTAAGTTGCCTTTAGGCTTTGGAGAATTTAACCACACTCACTATCCGCCCACTTCCCTGCCCCCAGGCTCTCCTTTCTTGCAGCCGACATATGTGGTCTGGCCCTCGTGTTCTGTTTGCTACCCGCAGCATCCTGGGGTGAGCAGTTGTGGCGCAGCAATGAATTATGAACGCAGGCACCAACTTCAAGGTTTATGGGACAGGAAGTAAAGAGGGCATCATCCTAGTTTTATAGCCTCTTATTTGATACCTTGAGAAATCTCAGACCTTCAGAAGGCTGAAATGCACATGAAAACCACTGGCTGAAATTTAAGTTTCATGTCAGCGAGGGCCTAAATGTTCTATAATGACAAAAGTGCTGGCAGCGAGGCAGGGACCAGCAGGAGCGCTACGGACCCACGCGGGAAGGGCTTCCCAAGGCTTTCCCTGGGACAGCAGCTGCAAGGTGCAGCCTGAAGCGACCGCTGGGGATGCAGGCCCATTCTAGAAGGAAAAAGTAAATTCTCAGAAAGGAAGGCCTCTGCACATGGAGGTATATGAGATTATCACACAAAGGAGCCTGGTCTTGACATATCTCGCCTCTGCTCTGCGGTCACCACCCTTAGGCATCTTCACGTCACTTAAGCAGAAAAAGGTGCAGAAGAGAAAGGTGTGAACAGATGGCAGAAATGGGAATCTTTTATCCCATTTGACTCTACCAGATATCCTTTATTTCACTGGTACTTACCTATAGAGATCATCGCCTATAAGCTACACATTTAAATACGTTCACACTTGTTGATTTGGCACATGAAAGTAGATGTCAAAATTAAATGGTTTACCTTACTTCTCACTTTTCTGCAATGCAATTAACACCTATTTCACATTTCTTGCTGTCCCATCTACTCACTTTTTTTTTTTTAAGATTTTTTATTTATTTATTTGACAGAGAGAGAGACAGCCAGTGAGAGAGGGAACACAAGCAGGAGTGGGAGAGGAAGAAGCAGGCTCCCAGCGGGGAAGCCTGATGTGGGGCTCGATCCCAGAACTCCAGGATCACGCCCTGAGCCGAAGGCAGACGCTTAACGACTGAGCCACCCAGGCGCCCCACATCTACTCACTTTTTTGCTTGAATCAAGCGCCTTCCTTGAGAGAGGCCTGTGAGATCATACTAAATCTCTAGTCCTTCTTAGCAATGATACTCTGATACTATTCAGTGATTTTTAATTGAAGCAAGTCAGAATAACTATATCTTCTGAGAGTAAAACATTTTTGCCAATTTTGTTTATAAATTAGGTTAATTTTGTACCGGGCAAATACATCATGCCTTGGTCCCTAAACACATATCTTACCATAGTCTGTAAAAGCCTGTGTGAGCTTTGTATTAAAAAGTGTGAAAAATGCCTGGATGCTCGTGGCAACTCATGTTACACCAAGTACGTTGGTACACCCAGCTGGGAGAGGTGATGTTTTTGTTTTCATTTTTGTTTCTTCTTTTTAGTTCTGACTTGGGCCAAGTTAATGTTTATTGCTGCTTTTTACACCAAGATGGCTCGAGCCCTGGGAGTTGTAGGGCATGTTACCACCGCTGGCATATGGGAGACAGGAAACTCCAGCCCAGTTCATCAGCCACAGAGGAGCCCAGGCCAGAGCTCTTGGCACCTTACAAGAGGAAGAAAGGATACAAGGTGCTTTTCTTCTTGCTACCCCAAGGTTTATCTGTGAGCAAGCTGGCGCAGGGGAAGGAGCTAGACTAAGCAGCAGGGCCACTATCGTCATTAATCAGAATCTTGCTTTCTTTTCTCATTTCAGACTAAGAGGTGGTGTTCTCCCTCTCTAGTGCATTCATCCATTAGACCCTCTGATTACATTCTGGAGGCACGGAATAGTGAGAATATGATCTATCAAAACATTCCCATTACTGACGTTTCCATCTACATACGGTTTGTGTCTTTATTCCCCGCTATCCTCAAATTTATCCTAAACCGGAATATCATTATTGTTCCTGAATTTCTGTAAAACAGAAAAAATATGTCGAGATATGATGAATCAGATATCCTTGAACCACAGTGATGCTGTGAATAATACTGAAAATAAAAGCATGCGGTAGCTGAGATTCTGAGTTTATGTATAGTAATTATATGCTTGCACCAAGTACTTTTGAATTTTAAGATTTGTTTTTACTCCCAGTCAAATAAAACAGGAATGAGATTTAATTCACCCTATGATTTTCCTATGGTAACAAAACCAGAATTTTTACAGTTCAATACATGAAGCATGAAGAAACTGAACATGTATTAGATTTCTAAAGCAACTGCCCGAGGCTAGCTGGTTTCAGTTTCTCTCTCAGATCCATATGATTGAATAATATATTTCAATAAAAACGTCGAAGCTTAAGGGTCCTTAATGGAAAAGTGGACATAGAAGGAGACCTCAAAGGGACAGAGCCAGCCTTAGCCCAGATGCTATGCGCTGTAACGGGTATTTGTCAGTATCATGTCCTAAGTCCATTATAATATACACAGACTACTCATTTAACTGTTGCAAGATAAAACTGAACATATTTTTCTGACATAATACATATTTTTCTAAGTGAACAGTAATACCCATCCATTTTAGGGGATTTAGACAATAAAGGAGAATATAAAGAGCACCCTTCACGCCAGCCCACAGAAAACTCTGGCACAGCCACTCACCCTTTGCATGTATGTACACACAATTTTCTTTTTCAAAACTGAGATTAAACTGCACCTGCTTGTATCATTTCATATATCATTAAATATTATATTATTATGTTACTAAATATCATGTAATATTGCTTATATAGTTATCAAATGATATACAATATAATCATAGTCATTATGACATGCCATATAATGACCATATACTCATATCATTAAAATTATATAATGTCATATTAAATCATTGCCTTCTTTGAAACATTATTTTTCCCATCAGTTTCTTGGTTGGAACCTTAAATATTCCTGAAAAGCCTGGTGCAATAGGACTCTTCCTGCCTTCCCAGGGCCCCTCCTCTGTGTCCTCCCTGCTCCATCCTCTTGCTTCTTTCTGCCTGTTCTACTGCTGGCCTCACACATGCTACTCCCCCAGCCTCTTCTTCTTGACTCCTACAACTTTTCTGTGTTCCAGCATTTACTGCTTCTCCAGGGAAAGCTTCCCGATGGCCATCCCCAGCACACGCAAGGACTCACCCTCAGTCCAAGCTAAATGTTCCAGTGAAAGGCGCTCTCACCTCTAACACTCCCTTTCTGAACAGTGGTGATCACTTCCTTTTTCACTCTTACGTTTGTCTTATGTGTCTTTTTAATGTTTGTCTTCCTGTCCTCATCAGCACGTACCTAGCTTCATTCCTTACCTACTTCACTCCCAGTTCCTAGCATAATGTCTTAGCAAACAAAATCTATAGTGTGAGCACTTTTGAGAATAAATTCCTAAAAACAGAATTCTCAAATGTTACCTAATTTTAAATGCCTTCAGTAAATATTGCCATGTATTCCTCCAGAAAATAGCACAGTAAGCATGATACTCCGCCCTTAGAAGTACACACGAACACTAACTACTAGATCAGTATTTTCTAAATGTTGTCTTATTTGAAAGTAAAAACGATATACTACCGGTGAAACGCCTTTTCCCATATATTTACCTGCTAGTGGCAGTTCTTCTATGATAGCCTGCCTGTCCGCATACCCGCATCCCCAGATTTATTTAACGTCATTTTCTAAGTAGTTAGCCATCTGTCTCAATATTTTTTGAAAAGTCATTTCTATAATCATTGCTTTGATATTCCACTTTTGTTGCTCTTAAAGCAAGGGTCTTTAATTTGTTTTTAAAGTTTTGTCTTATTATTTCTAACTTATTTAGCTTCTTCAGAACTTGAGTATTATTGTATCAAAGTACCACGTGTATCTTCCAGGAGTTTGGCTGAAATTGCATTACATCAGTCTATCAATCACTTTGGAGAGAAACAGTATCCTTACAACGTTGAGTTTTCCCGTTCAGGAAATGGGGTTATACAGTCAAGATTTTATTTGTGTACCCTTGTAAATTTAGATTTACCTCACAGAGGTCTTATATACTTCTTGGTATACTTTTCCAAATATTATATTGTTTTAAGACATTCTTTCTGTGTTGTTTTCTATGTGGTTACTGCTAATTATACAGGAAAGTTAGCTATCTGAAAAAAATTTTCAATTGTGAAATAACAGGGGTGCCTGAGTGGCTCAGTTGGTTAAGTGTCTGACTCTTGGTTTTGGCTCGGGTCTTGATCTCAGGGTTGTGAGATCGAGCCCCAGATTGGACTCTGCTCTGAGCAAGGAGTCTGTTTGAGATTCTTTCCCTCTCCTCCCCCTTGGTCCCTCCCCCGGCTTGTGTGCTCTCTCTCTCTCAAATAAATAAATCTTTAAAAAAAGTAAATTGTGAAATAACACACATATAAAAGAGTATATGAAACAAAAATAAGTATTCACATGACTATGACCCATATCAAAATATAGAACCTTGGCAACATTCGTGCCTGGTGCCCCTGCAAGAATTACCCCTCTTCACACCAAAAGGAACAATTCACAAATACCGATTCATTTCTTGATACATTTACCACCTATATGTTCATCTCTGTACATAATTTAGCTTTGCCGATATTTTGAACTTTATAAAAATGGAATTATAAAATAGCTCTCCTAAGATGCTGACCTTTTAAATTAAGAATACAAAAATTAAAACATTTTATTTTACATTAATTTATTCCCTCTATAATGCTCTTCCATTCTTTATGTAGATCAGGGTTTCTGACCCATATTACTTTCCTTCCCTCTCAAGAGCTTCTTTTAACATTTCTTGCAAGGCAGGTCTATGGGCAATAAATTTTTCAGTTTTTGTTTGAGAAAATCTATTGTTTGTCTTTTGTTTGAGAAAGTCACTTTTGAAGGATAATTTTTACTGCATACAGAATTCTAGGTTGCTGTTTTATTTTTTTTAATTTAATGCTTTAAATATTACACTCCACTCTCTCTTTGCTTGAATGATTTCCAGCAAGACTTCTAATGTATTTCTTATTCTTGTTTCTTGCTAAGCAATGCATTCTCCCCACTCTGTTTTTTTTTTTTTTTCAACGTTTTCTCCCTGTCTGGTTTTCTCCAGTTTGAAAAAGATCTGCTTTGTAGTAGACTCTTTGGAATTTATCCTAATTGGTGTTCTATGAGTCTCCTAGAATAGCAATTTGGTGTATGTAATTAATTTTGGAGAATTCTCAACTATTAGTACTTCAAATATTTCTTCTCTTCTTCTTTTGATGTTCTTATTATTCTTATTATCATATGTTATACTTTTTGTTAATTGTCCAATAGTTCTTGGATATTCTGTTCCATTTTTTCAGTTTTTTTCTCCTTACATTTCAGTTTGGGAAGCTCCCATTGCCACATATTTCAAGCTCATGGATTCTTTCCTCATCCATGTCCAGGCTACTAATGAGCCCACCAAAGACTGTTCTGTAGCAGTGTTTTTTATTTCTGGCATTCCCTTTGATTTTTTCTTGGAGTTTCCATCTCTCTGCTATTCTATCTGTTACTGTACTTTTTTTTTTTCATTAGGGCCCTTAAAATATCAATCACAGTCATTTTAAATTCTCTATCTGATAATCCCCAAATCTGTGTCATACCTGAGTCTGGTTCTGATGCCTGATTTGACTCTTCAGACTGATTTTTCTTGCTTTTTATTTAGCATGCCTTGTAATGTTTTTTGAAAGCCAGGTATGATGGATGGGTAATAGAAATTCATGTGAGGAGGCATTTAGTGTGAGGTTTTATGTCCAGCTGGCTAGCCGCTGGACTGTGTTTAACATCTGCTGTCTCTGTAGTGCCAGAAACAAGTTCCCTTGTTGTTGTCCCTCCCTCCTATTGTCTTCAGGGTCCTACAAACTCCTTAAGTAGAGCCTGTGTCTTGCAGCTATCTCACTTGCCATCCACTGTAATTACATTGGAACGCTGCTGATGTGGTGGTGGGTGTTTGGAAGGGAAAATATCTGTAATCTTATGATTAAGTCTCAGTTTTTTAGTGGACCTGAATCCTTGGGCTGAGACCTTAAGAAGTACATCTAGACCATTTTTCTCTTCCCTTACATGAGACAAGAAGGCTAGAGGAGGCTGGAGCTGGCTAATTGCTCTGCTGTAATGTTAGATAAGGCTCTGGTGAGTTATTTTTCCTTACAGAACTGGACTTTGTGGGAAGAATGCTCTGGGTGCATTTCACAATGGTTACTTTTTCTCTTCCCTGCTTGGAACAAGAGGAAGCTTTTCTTCCATTTTTACAGTAAGAATCCAGGAAGATTCCAGGAGATAAACCTCACAAAAATTAGGAGTCCCCTAAGACTGGGCCTCCAATAATTTTAAATCTCAAATTAGTCCACACTCAGCCTCCAGTGATTCATCAAAACTACCACTTAAGTGCTCCTATCATCTAGTGGCTCAGTGGCTTCTGTTTGGATAGCTGACCTCATCTGTGATTCTCCGTATTCACCTGCCTCCCCAGCCTGTGGGGTGGAGGTCTGCCCTGTGACCTTAATTCTCTGATGGGTCTTTAACACTGAGAACATGTAGTTTCAAATTACCATCTAGAATCATGCTTTCAGCCTGAAGAAATTTCTTTAGTGTTTCTTATAAGGAAGATCTGATAGCAATAACTTCAATTTTTATGTATCTGGGAACGCTTTATCTTCATTTTTGAAAGAGATCTTTTCAAGATTGGTTGACAGCTTTTTCCTCTGAGCAGGTTGTATGTCATCCCACTGCTTTCTGGCCTCTACTGTTTCTGGTGAGAAGTCAACTGTTAATCTTATTGGGGTTCCCTGGTGAGTAATAGCCATTCTTCTCTCTTGCTTCTTTCAAGATTTTCTTTCAGAAACTGGACATTTTAGAAAATACATTGTTGCAACTCTGAGTATTGGTATTGGCCCACTATGGGGCTTGTTACTGTTATTTGCTTGTTTATTTATTTATTGACTGGTTGAATTATTTTAGTAAAGTATATTTCTACCTGAGAATGCTAAGCCTCTGATGTTGCTCTTTGGGTATACTGATGGTCACCCTAGGATGACAGTGGTTTCTGTAGGGGTCTTTTCCTTTCTTTTTCTGAACATGTCCAGCTGTTAAACTCTACTAATTGCCAGTTGACTGCTTTATTGTTTCCAATAATACCCTGAGGCATAAATTGGTCAACAAATGAATTTAATCAAATTCTGGGTTCTTTGAAATAATGATTTTTGAAGCCAGTGTTTGATATTTGTTCTGACTTCAGGAGGACTTCCCTCCCATCAGTGGCCAGGAAAAATCTCTTAGCCAGGGTTCTGGAGCTAGGAGTGGGGACAATGGCAAATTTCTCTGAGTGTCATGCTAGGAGCTGAGCTCCAAGTGGAAGGGTAGGGTAGAGGCCTGAGCTCCTCTTAACTTGCCTCTCTTGGTGTGCCTCACAAGTCTAGACAAAGGTGATGTGGACCCTGTATTCCTTATGTGCTAAGCCCTAAAAGTGGAGGGTCCCTTTCACAAGTGGAGGCTGGGTGGAAGGGAGCCTCTACCTGTCTACTGTACTCACTGGGGCTGAGACTCAGCAGTAGGTAGCTGTAGCAGGATAAGAAACACTGATGTTCTGCTCCTCCTGGAAAGAAAGCCCTCTACTGGGGAGCTGGAGGCATAAAGAGCCCTGTGTGTTTGTCTGTAGGACTCTGGAGTGGAGTCTCTACCTTGATTAAACTGGAAGTGAAGAAGAAGGAGCAATTTTGATTCAAATTCCACAAACTTTCACTTTTCTAGAATTTTTGTAGATTTTCTTGAATAGATTTTTATTTCTAGAGTCTTTAAGTGCTGGGTTTTAAAAAGAACAATTTTCATTAGTTTCACTGTGAAGTAGGTCAGTGGAGCTCTTCATACTGTGAAGCTAGAAGTTGATATCCTCTGATTTTTTTATTATCTATTTTTGATAATTACTGATTTCTCTTACTGGTGGTAATAATACTAATAAGAGAAAACATTTATACATTACTTTTATTTTAAAATTTAAAAAAATTTTATTTTTAAAATTTATTCATTTTTTTATTTTAATTCCAATATAGTTAACATACAGTGTTATATTAGTCTCAGGTGTATAATACAGTGACTCAGCAATTCTATACAATACTCAACGCTCATCATGATTAGTGTACTCTTTAATCCCTATCACCTATTTCACCCATCCTCCAACCACTCCCTTCTGGTAACCATCACTTTGTTCTGTATAGTTAAGAGTCTGTTTCTTGGACTGTCTCTCTCTCCTCCCCCACCCCCCTTGTTCATTTATTTTTTTTCTACATTGCTTTTAGGTCAAATTAGATGAAATTGCCAATATCCAGCTATTTCATATTATTTAAACTATTATGTTGATGAGGGAACAGAGGGCGAGCTGAGGACGGGGCAGAGGCTGACACCCTGCAACACCCCCCCCCCCCGTCACTGACGGGATGTGCGTGGCATTCCTCAGGCACCCCTGGCTGCCCAAAAGCTAAGGAAAAGAAAAACAAATGGTTAACTAATACAGATCACAATCCTGCAAGACCTGAGTCTCCCTCAGTTTACACATGTCCTAGTGATTTACAAGGAAGAAGCTTTCTTATCAATAGCCTAACTTCCAGAGGCCCATAATTCAGTTTCCTGGAGCCCTAACATTACCATCCTCTCCATAAAATTGAGGGAGGCTGAGGCAGAAGGAAATGTAAATAAAATGGAATTTCTTTTAAACCTGCAGCCCATTGATAAGGACATGTGATAGGAGGAAAGTAACATTCTCCCAGGAAGCTCCCAACTATCTTACTATTAACACCTTCTAGAGGGGTCAACAACCTTAACTTGACAATAGCAAGGCCTCCAGTATCCTATGAGTCTTCTTTAACATATGAAAGTACTTTCTCAACCTCCCTTTTTCCTTACCTCCCTCAACCCCATAGTATATAATCAGCCACCCCTCACAACCCAGGGCAGCAGCTCTTTCTGCCCATGGGTCCTGTCCCAGTGCTCTAATAAACCACCATTTTGCACCAAAGATGCCTCAAGAATTCTTTCTTGGTCATCAGCTCCGGACTCCACCCCACAGAACCTCACCGATATTCCACAAGCTCATCAATGTGGTTGGTATAATTCTAAATGATTTACACATATTATTTTCATTAATCCCTAAAGCACCTCAGTGAGGTAAGTACTATTATTATCCCCACTTTACAGATGAAGAGAACTTTTACAGAGAGGTTAATGTGCCAAAAAACTGACAGCCAGTATGTGGTGGAGCTGGGATAGAAACCCACAGTCAGGATATATGTTCTTAATCACCATGATATAGGAACTCTCAAATTAATAGTTTTCAATCAATTACTTTGGAATTTTCTGGAGACACAAATTTGCAAATGATATATTTTTTTCTTCTTTTCTTTTCCTGTAGTGTTATTACTACTTCCCATGTCAAATTATATTGGTGAGAAATTGGTGGTCTGTCCCTTCTATTTCACACACTAATTCTGAAATCACTAAAAATATTGCACACTTAACATACGTGCTATGGGACAGGTACACAAACTGCAGTTTAGGAAAAGGGGCACAGGATTGAGCTTAGAGTCAACAGACTTGGATATTGGTGGTTTCTCAATGTCAGTAACGAGGTACATCTTTGGGAAGTCACTTACAGTGTGCTCCTTGGTTTGCACCGTAGTAAAATTTAAATGATCAAGCATGTCCATCCCAGTAGTTCAATCTCTTTCTTTGGTGAATTAGTGACATAGTGACATGGGATAAATGAGATTGTAAATGCTAGGGCTCCTAGCTTAAAAGCTTTATATAATTTGCATAAATCTGCATGCTGAGTCCAAAAGGCACAAATCCGTAATATTAAAGTTAATTAGGGCAAACTACTATTTAATATGAATCTAGTATTCAAGAATAACACAGATAAAATACAGAGGAGTTTTAAAAATCAATTGTTTTAATCATTTCCTGATTAAAATAGCTAAAATAAGCTTCATACACATATGGCACTGTCAGCGGGGTACACAACTCCCACACAGACCACTGCAGGAGAGCAGGGTAAAGATAAAGAGTGTTCCAGGGAGCTGGGATGACATGGAGCTGTAGATTTCTGTTCAGTGCTCCAGGAATGTAGGTGGGTTGATAGGGTCTTCCTATCTGGTCCTCCAAAGGAGGTTCTGGGTCCTCCAAAGACAAGAGAAACTTAAAACACTGCAGATAGTCCCATGGTTGGTGGAGGGAGGACTGTCCCAGCAAACCCTCCACATTTTTGTTAGCACTTCAGAAAGTAACTAGAACAACCACTTGGTGTGTATGAGATGGCAGGGTGGGCTATTGAACGAGATGTGGCCAAAGAAGCCAAGTATTCTGTAATCTGCGGACATTCTACTCCCTGAGATTCCAGAAGGCAGCAATAGGCACATTAACCAGAAGTTTAGGTCCCTGATGGCTTTTCTATACACAGAGACTCTTCTCTCTTCCCTATGGATTTAACCTGATTGAACCTGATTGAACCATAGGAAGTCACTTGAGAGAAGCACCTCCAGAATAGAGTAAAAACTTCTGAAAATCAAATTCTTCATTAAATTAATAAGAACACTGCAAAACCTTTTTCAGAACTCTGGAAATTAATCAGAGGCTTACAATAATCCAAGGAGTGTTTATTAAAGAAAAACCTTTAAGATGACCTTTTAACCTTAAAACTTTCAACCTTAAAAGATGATCCTTGTTAAAAACAGGAGGGGGAATGAAGCATGAGAGACTATGGACTCTGAGAAACAAATGAGGGCTTCAGAGGGGAGGAGGGTGGGGGAATGGGATAGGCTGGTGATGGGTAGTAAAGAGGGCACGTATTGCATGGTGCACTGGGTGTTATAAACAACTAATGAATCATCAAACTTTACATAAAAAAATAAATAAAAATTAAAAATTAAAAAAAAACAAAACAAAACAGGAAACTTTGGGTGTTTCAACTTGGCCTATTCCTATATCCCTCTCCCTGCTTCCACAGAATCCTGAAAACCAAGAGCCCTGAAACTACAGTAGCCATGAAAACCAAGTTGCCTTGAAGCCACTAAGCAGAATAGAACAGAGAACTGTTACTATTTTGTTAGTCAAGAAGTTTCCTAGAAAAGCTCCATTCTTAGTGTTTGCCTTTATTTGACCTAACTCAGACTTCACCCTCTATGACAAGTGCTATTCCTACAGCATTTGTTGAAAACAATCAGTGACAATTGTTCAATATTGTAGTAGCCTGAGGCAGTGGTGGCTATCAAGAGACAGATCAAAAAGCTTAAAAGGAAAAAACTGGGGAACGAGATGTCCAAAGGAAGTTTTGAAAAGCTCAGACATATTCCAGGAAATTTAGAAGGCCACACAGATGTGCAGGACTTTGCATGTATACAGGAAAGACCTGAAAAAGCCCTAAAATTTCACTTCTGCAAGAATGCAGCAATATGTGAAAATATGATACATTAATAGAAAGAAGGGAAAAACTACATCATCTCAATTGATGCAAAAAAAGAACTTGACAAAATTCAACATCTTTTCACAATAAAAACATCCAATAAAGTGGGGATAAAAGGAAAATTATCTCAACATAATAAAGGTCATATGTGGAAAGCCCACAGCTAATATCATATTTAATGATGACAGACTGAGGGCTTTTCCTTTAAGAGTAGGAACAAGACAAGGATACCACCCTTTAGCCACTTCTGTTCAACACAGTATTGTAAGTCCTAGCAGAGCATTCAGGCAAGAAAAAGTAACAGAAGGCATCCAAATAGGAAAAGAAAATGCAAAATTTTCTGTTTATAGAAATGACCTTATATAGAGAAAACCCTAAAATTCCCCCCCACACACACACAAAAACACAAATTCAGTAAGGTTGCAGGAAACAAAATCAACACGCAAAAATCAGTTCCATTTCTATACACTGACAATGAACAATCCAAAAATGAAATTAAGAAAGCAATTCCATTTAAAACAGAGTGAAAAAAGAATGAAATACTTAGGAATTAACTTAACCAAGGAGATGAAAGACTTACACAATGAAAACTGCAAAATATTGCCAAAAGAGATTAAAGAAGACACAAATAAATGGAAAGACATTCCATGTCCACAGACTGGAACACTTTACATTATTAAGATGTCAATGTTACCCAAAGTTAACTATAGATTTATTGCAATCACCATAAAGACCCCTTGCTGTTTTTGCAGAAATAGAAAAATCCATCCTAAATTTTGTATGGAATCTTAAGGGACCCCAAAAAGCCAAAACAATCTTGCAGAAGAACAAAGTTGGAGGTCTCATACTTCCTGATTTTAAAACTTATAACATAACTATAATAATTACAACAGTGTGGCACTGGCATAAACCCAAACATACAGACCAGTGAAATATAATAGAGAGCCCAGAAGTAAACCCTTTCACATATGTAGTCAAATGATTTTTAACAAGAGTGCCATGGGCACTCAATAGGGAAAGAACAGTCTTTTCAAAAAACGGTGGTAGGAAAACTGGACATCCAAGGGCAGAAGAATAAAGTTGGACCATGAACTTATATCATATATAAAATGAACTTGAAATGGATCAAAGACCTAAGTGTAGGACCTAAAACTATAAAACTCTCAGAAAGAAAACAGAAGAAAAGCCTCATGAAATTGGATTTAATATGATTTCTTGGATATGACACCAGAAGCACAGGCAGCAAAAGTGAAAACGGGTAAACTGGCCTACAGGGAAATGTAAACCAAAAACACAACAAGATCACCTGCCATCCACTATAATGGCTGCTACCCAAAAGAGGGAAAATAACAAGTGTTGGTGATGATGTGGAGAAACGGGAATCATGTTAAATTGGCATGGCCACTATGGAAAACAGTGTGGCAGTTCCGAAAAAATTAAAAATAGAATTATTCCATGATTCAGCAATGCCACTTCTGGGTATATATCCAAAAGAACAGAAAGGCCTTAAGAAAATATTTGTACACTCATGTTCCTAGCAGCATTATTCATAATAGCCAAAAGATGGAACCAACCCACGTGTCCATCAACTGATGAATGGATAAACAAAATGTGGGTCTATCCATACAATGGGATAGTATTCATTCTTAAAAAGCAAGGAAATTTTAGGATGCCTGGGTGGCTCAGCCAGTTATGCGTCTGACCCTTGGTTTCCACTCAGATCATGATCTCAGGGTTGTGAGATCGAGTCCCACATCAGTCTCCGTGCTGGGCCTGCTTGAGATTCTCTCTCTCCCTCTCCCTCTGCCCATCCACCCACTTGCTTGCTCTCTTTCTCTAAAAAAAAAAAAAAAAAGTAAGGAAATTCTGACATATGCTATGATATGGATGAACCTTTAGAATATTATGCTAAGTGAAATAAGCTAGTCAAAAAAACAACGAACACTGTATGATTTCACTTACTCGAAGTTCTTAGAGTAGTCAAACTCAAAGGAACATGAAGTAGAATGGCGGTTGCCAGGGGTTAAGGGAAGAGAGGAGCAGGACGTTGCTGAATGGGCACTGAGTTTCAGTTCTGCAAAATAAGGAAGTTCTGGAGATGGTTTGCACAACAATGTGAATATACTTAACACTATTGAGCTGTACAGTAAAAAATGGTTAAATTATAACTTAAATGTATTTTACCACAATTAAAAATAAAAAAATAAATGAAAAAGAAATAGAAATGGATATACAGTGAAATAAATGAAACAAAATAAGTAGAGGCACAAACAGAAAATCTAGGGGGTTTTCTAGCTTCTGCTTCAAAGCCCTTCCTGAGTTCCAGCTGGACTCCTACCCTGGGATTCTTTTTTTTTTTTTTTTTTTTTTTTTTTTTTTTTTTTTTAAAGATTTTATTTATTTATTTGACAGAGATAGAGTCGATCCCGTAACGCCGGGATCACGCCCTGAGCCGAAGGCAGACGCTTAACCGCTGTGCCACCCAGGCGCCCCCCTACCCTGGGATTCTGAAGATACTTCTCATAGTCTAATTATAAATTCTCCATTGGGCTTAAACCATGGAGTGGTTTTCATGCAACTGTAGGAGTTTTAGCCGACATGTACACATAGAGGAAGGAGAGGGACCTGACACTAAAGACACGTTGCTGACTTCATAATTCTCCCAGGAGCCTGCTTTGTGCTTAACTTGGAAAATATAGACTACTGGGAATGAAACACTGCCCCCAAAAATGTCTGATCCTAAATATACTACAATTTGTTTCCAAGAGGGAGGCTGCTCACCTCAAAACCTATGTAGTAGATTAAGTGGCTTAGATATACATCACCACACTCACCACGACTGTCCCAGATACATCTCAGACGTAATTTGGTCTCTAGTCACTCCCTCCAATTGGAAAAGAGCTAGTTTTAATTAATAGTTATTTCATTTGATACAGTTTTGGAAAGGAAACATTATTTAAGCTGCAATTGGTAACTAATCTCAGATAATATCTTTAACTGAAATGTTTACTCTTACTGAATTACTGACTTAATACTTACAGAGAAACTCCATTACAAATTCTAAAATGAATCTCTCTTCGAGTATAATTTTTAACATCATCTATAGTGAATCGAAGTCAGAATGCAGATTTCATGACCTTTTATGAATTTGGATAGATGTGTGTAAAGACAAACTTAACATTCTTTTTCATCTAGTTATGCCAATGTGGATTTATTCTCAAGCAAGTCACAGATTTCAGGCATCCCTCCTCCAGTTCCTTACTGAGCACCAACTGTGGCTTAGACCACTCCTCCAGGAGGGGCAGAGTCTAATGATAGAAATAAATTTTCAAACAACTATAATTAAATATCAGCATGATCCTATAGGTAAATGAACAGAGCTATTGTTCCTTAGTTCCAAGCACGGATCATGAAGATGAAACAGGTTCTTTGAACTTTCATCTTATTGGGAACTTGGGCAAGAGGAAAGGAGCTTTTTCCTGAAAAGGAAAGCTCCTTTTCAGTACAGGCACAACGAGGGCATGTGGCAGGTCTGCATCAACAGTTCCTGACATGCATTCTCAGGGTAGATGATCTGAAACATTTGGAAGCCTTTTGAACATTAAACTCTTGGGGCTCACTCCTCAGAGATCCCAAATCAGTAGCTGGGGGATGGGACCCCAGACCAAATGTCCTAGGTGATCCTGATTTGCATTCAAATTTGAGAGCCATCTGTCCTGAGAACAGTCATCGTAGGGTGTGAGGACTGGGATAAACTCCATGCAGAGATGGCTGTGAGACAACAGCCTTCTGAAACACCACCCTGGAGAGCCTCTTGCAGCCCCCCATGCTATTTCATTCATTCCTCCATTTCATAAATATGTACTCATCACTGTATTGCTAGTCACTGTACCAAGGGCTAAGGAAGCAAGAGCCAAAGAAGACAGACATAGCCTTGGGCACTCAGGGCCTGGGGGGTGACGCAGATATTAACTGCATGATCGAAATGGGGTGGGGCTCTAGGAGGCAGCCGGGACACCCGCCACAGCTCCACAGCCACTCACCCGTCAGTGCTCTGACCCCGGTGTGAGGAAATTTAGAACGTGCAGCTCTGAAGCGAGGACCAAGTAAGTCCATTTAAAGCAAAGAGGGTGCTTCCATTACTTGTGGTCTCTACATATCCATGGTGAAAAATAACTCATGAGACATCTCTGTCGAATGAAATACTACAAGTAATTTATTGTGTGCAGCCATCTAACTGAACACGTTCACAAGGCCTCCCAATGTAGCAACTATTTTCATGCCGTCCTGTTCAAGTTCTTCAGAGTATCTACTGGGAAACTGAGTTTGACTCAAGAGGCCTATTTAAAGACACAAGGCAATAAATTGAAAGATCCTTTAAAGACCAAACACATCACAAAGTGGGCGTTCAGAGTGATAGAACACCTTCTTTTAAACAAACTTATCAAAGTCTTTTATGCTTATCACTGAACTGCCTAATGTCTGTTCTATTTAATTGGGGGAAAAAATAGAGCCCCAGAGATGGAGTCACTTGCCAACGTGTAGACAAATGACCAAAATGCAAGCCCACAGCTCAAAGATTACGTCCTAGAAACTGGGTTGCCCTTCCAATCAAGATATTCATTTTCCACATCTAGGATGGCCGCTTGAAGAAACGTTGAATGGCACATAAGGAGATCTAATTGGCACCCCAACAGTCCAGTGAGGGTTAAACCTTGGGGTGGTGCACAGGCTCTGCTTTATAATGCTTATTGTAGCAGCTGTGGAATCCTGAATTGAAGGATTCACATCCTCTCTGCCACTAAATTCCTAGGCATTTCAGTGCCTCAATTAAACCAATAAAGAGGACATATTGCAAGGATTAATTAGTGTTTCCCTCTCAGTCTCAGAACACCTCACGTGGAGAAAGCAGAGAAATGTGTTGCTAATAAGAATATAAAAGTATAGTTATTAGCACTGAACAAAAAATATGTGACTAGACATAGTTAGGATTGAGAGGGGACTGATGGAAATGAGTAAATATGAATGGTATAAAGCAGAAACTTAATTGTATAAAGTTTTAGAAAAAATCTTCCTTGTGCTTACCTTGGAATTTTAGAAAATTCCACTTTATTCTGTCTAAATAGCTCCAAATAAGATGTAAGCTCTCTCCTGACAAAGTGCAAAAATGTAGTTTTATATTCATATATGTTTATAAATTCTTCTGTATTCATTTGATCACAACAATTTGAAAACAGGTTTTCCCACACCATACCGACAAAACACACCAACAGCTGGGGTTCCCTAGTTCACTATTCTGTACCATTACTCCTAAAAACTAGACAGCCAACTGGAATGAACACTCCTTCCTTCATCATTTCATCTTAGAAATAAAATTAGCAGGAGGCTTTTCTCCGTGGGGATTCCATTCTGTTTCTTCATAAATCTATATGCTTCTTTTATTCAGTTCCCTGAACATACTGTCTAAGAGTGGTGTTTGTATTCCTGGGGTTTCTGTCATCATCATGTAGGTGACAGAACGATCACAGACAGAATAGGTTAAGAGAAAGAAAAATTATCTACTTAAAATGCCTACTCAAGATGTCCACAGAGATGGATCTCACCCACGAAGTAGATTAAAATACATAATGTGTTTTGCTCCGAATCAATAATACCAAAAGTAAAAGAATATGCAGGAGAAAAGTCATCCTCACTGCTGGTAGGTATCAACTGGCTTACGTAGTATTTCACCAGTTCTGGTACATATCTGCCTCCCTGTATCCACTTTCTGGAGTAATGCCCTCCTCTATTGATGCTGGACTTGGTCATGTGACTCGCTTCGCAGTGGTCCAGTAGCAAATGTAACAGCTTGAAAAGTGGCAGCTTGAAAAAGCATTTGTGAATTTCTGCTTTCTCTCCTGGACCCACTACTGTGGAAGGATATGGGAGACATGTGGAAGAGAAATGAGTCCATCTGAGGCTATCCTTGATCAGCCATTCCCAGGCATCCTGCTATCCATGACCATGGGTGCATAAGGGAGCCCAGGTAACTGCAGAACAACCTAGCCAACCCACAGACTCATGAGAAATAACAAAAAGTTACTCTTTGAAACCACTAAGTTTGGAAGTGGTTTGTTACACAGCAATAGCTAACTGATACACTACTCAATGGAAAAGCAGAGAATATTAAACTGAGAACCAAAATTATCAAAATAAAAGCTATCCTGAGGTCCATCTGGGACCTTAATCTTGATGCTGTATTTCAAAGACTGATGGCAGAGCCATGAAAATGCCTCTAGTTTGGGAGCCAAAGCAAAATCTTCAAGGCCAGAGTATGGTGGGTACAGTTGCCAAATAGCTGATTATACATCCTCTCACTCCCTGCACCCTCTTACCACATCTGAGGCTCTTCCACTTGGCTGCCTCTTGATCTGTTTGCTCTAGCTAGTTTCCTGGAAGGAATATGGGCCTTAATTTTGTGAGTAAGGAAAAATGACCTAAGATCTGGAACCCAAGCCACAACTCTCACATGCCATTGGCTTCCTTCCCAGAGAAAAAGGCCATTTGTCACTTCATCCTCTCAGTCCTGCTGCCAGGACACTTAATCTTCTGATGGGCTCTTCCCACTGGCACCGGTCCCCTCTCTTCCTTCCTAGAGTCTTCTCGTTCACATCTCTATTACCCTCCATGTCCTACACTCCTGTCATTTTAAAAATGACACTCTTTGAAAAAGTGGACACAGATGGTCCCAGAAGATTCAGAGTCTTGGCAATAGTCTCCTCTATCCACTGGCTTCTCTCCCGAGCTCCTACTCTGACTAGGGCTACAGAAAGCAGCCTGATGCCTCAGCTGCCAGATTCCTTAAACGACAGGCAGTAAGGCATGAAGAGTAGGGGAGAGCCCCCGCCTTCATTCACAGACATTTAATAAGCAGTCACTGTGTGTTGAGTTAAGATATCCCTCTATCTCCCAAACTGACCATTTGTTTAGCTACAGATGTGAGTATTCTCTAGGTCACCTATGTCTCAAAGGAATCCTCATTAATTATCCCCACTCCCAAGCTGTAAGCCATTTTCTCTTGTGAGGACAGAGACTTCCTTCCAGGGGCCATCAAATCCATACACATCCAAGCAGTAACTACAGACTGAATAAATAGTGGGTCTCACACAGGCACAAAAGTATTATTATTTTTCAAATATTGTGATTAATAAAATAGAAATTACTGTAAACACTGCACTAAATCCACAGTCACTATATGTGTGTGTATGCACACACATACGCACTAGCACCATTATGCATTTTCTCAGTTATCGAATAACAAGAGGTCATTAATTATGTGAGACTCCTTGAAAGTTTTGGTCATTAAAAAGGGTCTTCCTATTCAAACAGGCTGAATGGAAACCACTGTTCTAGAAGTCATTCTAGAACATTCTAGTAGTTTCATTTTTAGGTTGACCTAGGGTCACAGATATTCTCTGGGGTTATCTAACATCTTTCAGATCAAACCAAATATAAATAAGTCTCAGGGTCTAGGGAAAGGTGTGCCAGACAAAAACCAGAGACAACATAACCATGTGTTTCTCAACCTTGGCACTGTTGACATTTTGGGTTGGATAGTTCTTTGCTGTGGCTGGCTGTTTACGTATCGGAGGATACTCAGCAGAATCCTTCAGCCTTCACCTGGCCTTCACCCACAAGATGTCAAGAGCACCCCTCCACCCAGTCGTGACAACCAAAAACGTCCTCAGATGATATCAAGTGTCTCCTAAGGGATAAAATCCTCCCCTGCCCCTGAACCACTGATTCAGACTATGATGAATATCTGAAGACAGCACTACTAGAGTGAACACTTCCAATATTACAGCCATTAAACTGTATGTTCCTTTGTGAGAGTCTATTTTCCTTTGGGCTAATAAGCAATTTCACACCTGAATATATGAATGTTAACTTTGGTTCTAAATTGAAAACAAAATATTATGTGATTTACGAAGATAAAGACACTTAATTTCACTGGACCTTAAATCCGAACTTCCATTAATACCCCAAAATAGTTTGATGCTGTGTTAAAAGAAGTGCCGACACTATCCAGGAGGACAGCGCAGCCCACAGAGATTAACCCAAGTTATCAAGTGGGATCCTGCACTGTCAGCAGCTAACCTGAAAGGCTAAGGTCATGAGGTCCAGGGAAACCCTATGTTCTCCCTCAAGTTGTCTTCCTTCATAATTTTTAAATACAAGTTTTTCTATGTCTCCTGTTGACATGAACACATTCATTCTTGAACGTAGTCCTTCTGATGGAAATTTGAGGTTGTTTTATACTGCGCTTCTTCCGTAAGCTATAAGGACTTTCGTTGCTCTTTCTGTTTAGAAAGTTTGCTTTGTCCTAGGCACTAGACTGGGGTTCGGGATGCATAACGCTCAGTCCTTATGGCGCAGGCAGATGTACCCACAGTGATAACACAGTAGGACACGTGACAGAAGCCGAAGAGAGAGTTTTCAGAACCTGTTCACAAGTGCTCAGCTCTGTGCTAAAGCCTGGCAGCTGCAGTCAAAGAAGACACAGTCTCTGACTCAAGGTTAATACAGGAGAAACTTTCAGAGAAATAAGAGGGAACACCATAGGCTTAGAGTTCAAAGGGGCAGGATTCCAGGGAGGTCAACCTCTGAGGCAGGCAGGGCTACACGTCCTGTAACCAGGTGGATGGCAAAGGCCAGCCAGCAAAGTGGCAGATACAGAGTATTTTTTCTGGAAACACTGGCTCCCTCTCAAATATATATTTGCACTCCTAGATTAGCCATTGGAGTTTGCTAACTCACGACTGTGTCGTCCTCCCCTCACTTCATCTCAGTGCTAAAAGGCCCTCCTTCACCACTGACCACAATTCTTAGAGGAGTTCTGAGGTTTTCCCCATGTGTAAAAGAAAGACCATAATTTTGATACGCTGTGGAATCACAGCGTGGGTCACTCAGCTAAGAGTTAGGCAAGCACCTCCCACCTTCCTCCTTAAGTCAGTTCTCAATAAATAAGTCTTATTTCCAACAATAAGTCTATGGTCTAATAACCCACAACATTGATCAGATTCAAAGGAACACATGTAGAAGGCGGTGAACCCTGAGGTAGTCTTTGTGGCACAGGCAGAACTAAAATAGGGAGAAGAAGTAAGGAAAGGGGGAACGTCGCAGTGGAGAAACCAAGCACACACTTCGGCCAGGTGGTCAAGGTCAACATCAGCAATGAAGAGTCACGTTGACAAGGCAGGCCCTTGATATAACATGATGAGAAGGGCACATTACTTCTGTGGCCCTCTTCCCATACACTTGTAACGCCTGTCTAACCATGAGAAAAAATATCAGAAAAACCTAAATTAAAGGCATGTTACATAAATATATGATGAGCCTTACCTCAAAATTGTCAAGGTAATAAAAAATAAGCAAGTCTGAGAAACTATCACAGATTGGAGGAACTTAAGGAGATGAGGTGACCAAGTGTAACTATGGGGTCCTGGAGGGGGTCCTGGGACAGAAAAGGGATATTAAGTAAAAACTAAGAAATTCTGAATAAAGTATGGACTTTGGTTAATATGCTTTATTCTTCATGATTCCTTTTTTAACTGTTGTGCCTGGGAAAAACGCAAGGATGGGTAGGGCAGAAGCAGTCTCATGAGAGCACAGAAATAACGCAGAGGGCTTCGGTGCCTGGCGGTGATGAGCTGGTGGTAAATGATCATGGTAAACCGAACATCACACTTTCCTTCCAGAACACAGAGCATTGGAACGAAACTGCTTCTCTATTTAGGGATTCTGATTACACATTACATCAGCAGACACAAACAAATAGAACTCTGATTAAATCAATATGGCAACAAGGTTGCTTTTTAAACTAAAAGTAACTTGCTCCTCTCTCTGCCATGTAAACAATCAGGGAGGGATACTTTCTCCAATGCCTATTTATGATGCAGGTGAAAATTTTAAGAATCAATTCCCTTCAACAGAGGGAAACACTGTTGTCTAACAGCAAGGCTGCTTTCTTGTCACAAGCATGTCATGGCTGTAGAGGCTGAAAGGCACGTTCCTGAAAGTGTCACTTCAGAGACCTACCTTATTCATGATCTATTTATCACGGAGACAGGCAATTACAGTTTGATTAGCGTGTAATGAATGGCGTTTCTTTCCAATATATCTAGCAAAGTGGGTGAGCAAAACCCTTTTGTTGTGATTTACACCCCTCTGGACTACACGGGGAAGACATGGTTAGTGACAAGGTGCTGGGAAGAGCTGGGCCTGGTGGTCGACCGCTTACTAGAACTGTGGGAGCAGGAGGTCTGCTGGCTCTGTGGTGAGCTGTGACTTCCCCTAGCTCCCGAGTCCATGAGAGAACCCAGAGGGTAATGTTCCACACTATCCACATTTTTAAGTCTTTAAAGCATTACATGTGCAAATCTTTTAAAATTTCTTTTGTAATCTTAGAAATGATTCAATAACAAAGAATAAAATCAGACACAACCGCAATGCAATGGATTAAGACCAATTAAAACGAATACTCTAGAAAACTAACGAAACACACAACAAAGAATTCACTTACTCCCTTAAAGGAAAACATGTGAAGAAGTGACAGCTGGGCCTCAGAACTTCCCACAAGGCTATAACACAAAAACAAAAACCACCCGTTCTGTAAGAAATGTCTACATTGAGTAACTGCCAATTTCGTTGTTTGCATCTACCATCTATCTTAATATTCAAAAGCCTTCACTTTGTTCTTCATTAACTGATCAGAGTTAATGGATTTTAGTAAGCATCCCTCTAAATCCAATCCTTAAAAAAGAAAGTTCCTCTCCATCCAGTGGCCATCACTTGTTGCTTGAAGTAGTGTGAAGAGCCTTACCAATTGGGTGCTGGTAACTAGGCTAAAATGTTCTTCGCCAATAACTTCTCAGACCCTGAAGTGGGAATTCCTGCTCTGTCTCACTGGGATGCTGGGATGGTGGCAGGTGATGTGGCTTCAAGCATACTTAGAAGATCAGCAATTTATTTTTCCCTAAAGGATCTGAATAGTGTCCCTCTGGCTCTGAGATATCGGCGCCTGAATACAACCTTATTTTTCTCAAGCCAGTCATTATTTTGTGATGTAAGCATGTTTTAGCCCAGAATCAATTGACTGTTCAATACAATTGAATTCCTTCTGTAGTAATTTTAGAAACTTTATTACAGTAGTAAATTGTGGTTTCAAATCAGATGTCATTCATGGCCAGGCTTACAGGGAGAGGAAGACCGTATACTCTCAGGCTGGTGCTCACAATGGTCTTGGTCTGCACAGCCGCGAAGGTGGATGGCTTCAGGCTGAGTCAGGGAGAGCAGAGGACATCGATGACCTCCTCAATGCGCTGCCCTCTCTTTCCTGGGCTCCTGTGTCTCTACTGGTTATTTATGTCAGAAAGCGGAAGGCAAGAGATAGACTGGAATTTTGCAATCACAGTAATATTATTGATAGTATTAATGTTTGCTTAAGGAGATCCTTAATTATAGATTCTTCTGTCATTATAATTGGAAAACTTTTTTAAAATGTGAAATTGGTTAAAACCTAAGTCATCTTCTAATTTTAAGGAGAAAGAACAGATGGTTATTTTCGAAACAGTACACCTGCAGACCTGCCCCAGCCCTTGGTCACATAACAACACTGTTAGATGCTGAGGTCTTAACGCCTGAGTTGTTGAGGCCAGGCTCTCAGCTTGTGAAACTCCCAGGAGTGGCAGCCAAAGAGTCGTGTTCTTCACCCTGCATTGTTTCCCCTCTCCGGTAAACTAAGTACAGTTTTGTGGAATTTTCAGAATGCCCCAGCAAGTTTTCTTTCTTGACTGAACTTTAATCAGAAAAACCAATTCCTCTACCAGCTGAAAGTGAATTCAACTCTCTAGAACCATCTTTCTCTTTAAAGTACTTATTTAGGCCCATATTTGGGGGAAAAGAATGTGTCAATGGAGGAAAGTATAAGCAAATGCAGCTGAAAAGAGCTTCCATGGCAGCTGGGCTGGCTGTCCACCAAAATCTTTTTTTTTTTTTTTTTTTTTGGTTTGTAAAATACACATTTCCACCCGGGGAAGCCACCCCCCGACCAGGAACTGTACGTCCAAGGCCTTCTGCAGGTAGGTGTGGCCGCAGGACAAGTTCCCTTCAGAGGACTGTTGGCAGGAATGCTGCGCGCTCCCTGCAGGCCAGGCTCTCACTAGGGAGGTGCTCCTCCCCGCTGGTCCTCCCTCCAAATGCAGGATGCGGAGCGGCAGTGCAGGGACTGCAGAGTGGAGTGAGCCCGTGTCTCTGAAGCCCCTCAAGGAAGACAGCAATCCAGGGACTGGGAGCACCTCTCCTGAGCTTTGCTGTAAAACTACTTCACTGTGTTTGAACTCTGCGTCTGAGCCTGTTTGTCACCACAGCCCGACAGGGCGCAGTAGGAGGACCCGACCTCGGAAGACGTGAACGCAATCGCATAAAAAGTTTTCTCTTGACCTCACCTCTCGGGGCACAATAAATAAATTCTGCTCAGACATAATAGGCTGACAGTGCAATAGAATGACTACTTAATATGCTGTGTTTTACTGTCTAAAAGTGTGAACTGTCTTCTTACAATCCTCAACCTTCAATAATAGAAAGAGTACAGTTAGAAATTCAGGCTTTATAATGAAAAGTTATATTATCATTAGGTCAACAAAACAGATCTAATTCTCTCACTGATTTCTTTCATTTTGTTATTAATGTGTGAATAAAGAAAACTGAAGTACTCTCCTTCAACTTCTGTGCTTGTCAAGTCAGCAAGACACTGGAGCAGCCCTTCAGAGTTTATTTTTAGCAACAACTATCGTATTTTTCAAGAGCTTATATTTAAGACAAAGATTTTTATTCTAGTATTTCAGGAAAGTACCCTCTGATTTCTATGGTAATCATATAAATTTATGTCGATATCTCAGCACATTATTTACTTTCTCATTTTGAACTCTTAATTTATTACTCAATAGGGACAAAGCTAAATTTTGAGTTCAGAAGTTTTTTTTACTTTAGAACACACTTGAAAAAGGCCTGAGAACAGAATTATATAGTCACAAATTCCTTCCTAATGGATATGCTATCTGGCCTTGCCCAAGTTACTTAACCTTACTGTTTCTGTTTCCCAAGTGTGAAATTGAATATTATATGTTACCTCTTTCTTCTCCCAAAGAGTAATGTAAAGTTTAAAACTTGTAAAGCAATTTCAAGGTGAAAGGAGTTTATAAATACTAAGTACTCAGCTGCTTCTCCTCTCTGCCTTGGGGAAATACATATTTCCTGAGAGTGTAGGAGAAAAGGCCAGAAGGGGAAGGAGTATGTGGCCTTGGAAGCCAGAAGCCCATCTGCTCCAGGGTCGGGCATGACCCAAAGAATGGACTGAGGGATATGTGACAGTCCCTGTCTCCAAGGGCCTGGAACCAGGTGTGTGTGGGGGGTGCAATTGCTTTCCCAGCACACATGTCTGGGCGTCATGGGGTGTAGGGGTGCTGTTAAATACATTATGGCCTTTTAGGAGCACCCCTCCATGTCCAGCACTGGGTGGTGTGCTATGGAGAGTACACGGTGCCTCCATGAAGAGCTCCCAGTTCTGAAAGAGCACATAGACATAAATGGAGGACAGAGGCAACATCCAGGCAAGGGGCTTTTGCGTGCTCGTCCCCTGGTGGTGTCTCCGGCAGCAAGCAGGAGAGCCGGGGGCTTCTGCCAAGTAAGAACTTTGTATGCACTGCTGTACCCTGGGCTGACTCCCTGGGAGAGCTGCATTTTCGTGGCTGCAGTGCCAGGAGACAGAGATCGCTTTGACTGTTTCTTCAGCTCAGCTATTCTGTTCTGGGGGTTCCTGTCTCTGATGGGGGCTTCGGCACAGGACATGGCCTCCCAGCCTCCCCTTCTTCCATCAAGCCTACGGAGCCAGAGCCTTCTTTTCATGTAAATCCTCTTAGAAAGACATACTACAAATAATTAGAAGAAAATCAGCGGATAACTGCCATGCAAAGGAGAGTTGAAAGGACAGCAGACAGTCCATGAAGTTTTCTGCTACCTGTTCCTAAGTCCTAGTAAAATGATGCAGAACACATTTCCACGAGCTCCCAGCTCTGGATTCTCTTTCCTTATGGGGCATATCTCCTCCTCCCTCTTCTTGCCCTTCCTCGGGGAGAACACAGTGCATTCTCCAACCTTGTCCCTACTTCCTCTAGAAATTCCAGATTTCATGACAGCAGATGTCTGGTTCCAGCAGAACTGACAACACAGGGTAGTTTGCTTCACAAGGGGACACCAATAGACGTGTGACCAAATCACTGCAGGACCCTCTCCAAAATTTGGAAGCTTATACTTTGAAAGCCTTATTGTTACTTGATTTTTACACATTCAAATAGTATTTATAATTTTTAAAACCCTGAAATCGAAATAATTACAGAGTCATAAAAAGTTGCAAAGAACTGTATTGCAAGTTACTCCCCCTAACCAGGTTGCTGAGAATTTTTATCATGAAAGAATGCTGGATTTTTCAAATGCTTTCTCTGTGTCAACGGATATGCTCATAAGATTTCTCCTTTAGCCTGTTGATATGACGGATTACATAGATCAATTTTCAAATATCAGACCAGCCCTGCGTACCTGGAATAAAATCGACTTGGTTGTGGTATAAAGCTCTTTTTATACTTTTCTGGATTCAATTTGCCAATGTTGTGTGAAGGATTTTTGCATCTATACTCATTAGACACATCTGTTGATAGTTTCTGCTTTTGTGCTTTTGACTGGATTCATAAAACGAATTAGGAAGTGTTACCGACTTTTGTATTTACTGGATGAGATTGTATAAGATTGGTTTTCATCCTTTCAATGTTTGGTAAATGTCTCCAATGAAAAGATCTGGGCTAAGAGATTGGGGAGGAGGAAGTTAATTACAAATTAAATTTCTTTAATGGCTGTGGTACTATTCAGATTATCTATCTCACATGGTTGCGTTTGGGTTTTTGTAGTTTTTGAGACTTTGGTGCAATTAACCTAATCAAATTTATGAGCTTGGCACTGCCTGTAGTATTATCTTTTTAATAGCTGTAGGAACTGTACTGATATCTCCTACTCATTCCTAATATGAGTAATTTACATCTTTTTTCCTTTTTCCAGTCCTTAAGGTGGGCACTTAAATTATTGATTTGAGACATTCCCTCTTTTTTAAGATTTACTTATTTATCTTAGAGAGAGAGTGGGAGAGAGAGAGAGAGAGAGTGCGCACGCGCAGGGGGAAGGGCAGAGGAAGAGGGAGGGAGAGAGAGAATCTCAAGTGGACTCTGCACTGAGCATGAAGCCCAACTCAGGACTCAATCTCATGAGCCTGAGATCATGACGTAAGGCTCCAAAACCAAGAGTCAGACACTCAACCGACTGAGCCACCCAGGCGCCCCTCCTCTTTTCTAATATAAACATAATGCTATAAACTTTCCTCTCAGCACATCTTTAGCTACATCCCACAACTTTGGTCTTTTTTACTTCATTTTCATTCAGTTCTATGTATTTCTTTATTTAAGATTTTGTCTCTGATCCATGAATTACTTAAAAGTATGTTGTTCAATATCCACATGCTTAGGGAGTCTCCTGTTATTTTTCTGTTATTCACTTCTAGTTTGGTTCTATTACGTTCACAGAACATACTTCACATGATTCCAATTCTTTTAAATTTGGACTGAGGTTCGGTTTTATGGGCTAGGATAGGTTCTATTTTGGAAAATGTTCCATGGGTACATTCAAAGAATGTATATTGTGTAGAGTTGTTCTAAAAATATCAATTAGGGGGTGCCTGGGTGGCTCAGTCATTAAGCGTCTGCCTTCGGCTCAGGTCATGATCCCGGGGTCCTGGGATCGAGCCTCCCATCGGGCTCCCTCCTCAGTGGGAAGCCTGCTTCTCCCTCTCCCACACCCCCTGCTTGTGTTCCCTCTTTCGCTGTGTCTCTGTCAAATAAATAAAATCTTTAAAAAAAAAAAAAACCTTAAAAATAAAAATATCAGTTAGATCTTGTTGGTTGATGGTATTGTTCAGTTCTTTCATATCCTTGCCATCAACTGTTTCTGTCAATTGGTGAGAGTACCCAAGTAGAACTATGGCTGTGCCTCTGTCTCAGGATAGCTTCTGTTTCCCATGCTTTGAAGTTGTGACGTTCAGGGCACACACAGTGAGGATGCCTATGTCTTTGTGGTGGAGTCATCCTTTCGTCCTTAAGTAATGGCCGATTCTTCCCTTTGCAATGGTCTTTGCTCCGAAATCTACGTCAGTGATAGTAACATAGCCAGTCCTGCTTCTTCTTGAATTAGTGCTTGCATGATACAACTTTCCACCTCCTATTTTCAACCTATATATACATCATTATGTTTGAAGTGGCTTTTGTAGTTATGTAGTTTTGACAGCCTCTCTGCCAATCTCTGTCACTTAACTGGTGTATTTAGACTGTTTATTCACTCTGTTTCTCATTCTTCCTTTCTCTTCTGTCGCCTTACTGTGGGTTTGTTGAATGATTTCTAGGATTCCATCTTAATCTACTTACAGTGGGTTTTAGTATCTCATTTTGCATAGCTTTTTTAGTGGTTGCTCTAATCCTTACAGTAGACATAGGTAGCTTGTATCAACACCCTACTACTTCAGATGAAATATGGAGAGCCTGTTCCCTTCCCCACTGTTTAAATATAAATGTCTTAAGTACCCCTCTCCATACACTTAGCACCACTTCAGATGGTGTTATAATTTTTTCTTCAAATTCCAAAAATAACATAAGAAACTCATAAGCGAAGGAGTCTGTACTGTTAACTTTCAGCCTACTTATCTCTTTGTTCTTCTTTCCTTTCTACAGTCTCAAACCACCTCCTCTGCTCATTTCCTTTCTGCTGGGAGAGCCCCGGTCAGTCATGCTTCAAGCACAGGTGTTGTAACGACAGGTTCTCTGAGTTGCCCCCTTCATTCCTGAAGAACGTCGTTGCCAGACATAGATACAGAATCAGCAAACTGGCAGCTCCTTTTGTCAGCCTAAAGAGTTTTGATTTTTCTTTACTTTTTATAAGTTTAAGTATGAAACATCTTTGTATTGATTTCATTGATTTTTATCTTCTTTGGGATTCACTCAGTTTCCTGAATCTGCAGGTTTGTGGGTTTTTTCCAATCTGGGAAGTTTTTAGCCATTATTTCCTTGAAGGCTTTTCCAGCCCCACTCGCCTGTCCCTTTCCTTCTGGCATCCCAAAGACTTGAATGTTAGATCGCAGATCCTGGAGGCTCTGTTCTTTGTTGTTGGTTTTTTTTTTTTTTTTTTTTAAGTCTACTTTTTCTTTGTTGTTCAGACTGAGTAAATTCTATTGATCTGTCCTCATATTCACTCTATTCTATCCTGTCATCTTTACTCTACTACTGAGCTCATCCACCTACCTTCTTATATTAATTATTGGATGTTTCAATTCACTAATTTTCATTTGATTCTTTTTTTAAAGTTTCTTCTTCTTCGCTGGGATTTTCTATTTTGTCATTTGTTTAAAAAGAATTAATAAATTGCTATTGAAACACCTTTATGAGGGCTGCTTTAAATCCTTGTCAGGTAATTCCAACGTCTGATTCATTGCAATGTTGGCTTCAGTTGACTGATTGCTCATTCGAGTTGGGGTTTTCCTGTTCCTAGGCATGGTGAGTGATTTTCAGTTGTATCCTGGACATTCTGGATATTATTTGAAACTCCTGGTCCTATTTAAATACTTTATTTTAGCGGGCAAGCCGAGCTTCACGTATAGCATCTAGCCGACTTATGTGTCTGTCGCTCCAATGACAATTCATTTTGCAGAGCTATTCAGGTCTCCTCCGGTCTATGGGGTCCGCTCAGGCTCCTGCTCTATTCCTGCTATTGCTGCCTGTGGAGATGGAAGGCACTTCCCTAGTCTACCCTGTGTCACTGGCTGCAAGGTGAGGGATACCTGGCCCTGTGGACTGAGAAAGCTCCTCTGGGCCATCAGGTGCTAGTAAGTTTCTCACTCAGTCTTGGCTGGTACGACCTGAGGAGGGAAGCCCACCTGGTCTACCTTCTTCCACTGGAGATGGATCAGAAAATGCTGAATCAAAGAGTTTTTAATTTAATAAAATTTCTGGTAATATTAAATAGTTCATTCATTTATAGTCTGCAGTTCATTTGCAAAAAGTGAAATAAAACCTTAAGTCTGCAATTATATTTGGACAATTTATGACAATCTAGTATATTTGTGAGTAGTCTAGTTTAATATTTACCATTAACTGATACTAATTACATGTGCAATTATTTTGGAATATAGTGAACAATAAGGACAATTACAGTCTTAGCATTTAACAGATTTTTAGTCATCATTTGAGAGGTTGAACCAACTGAGAGATGAGCATTCTCTCTACTTGATTTTTCACTTAGTTTTTATTTAATTGAGTTTTAATACTATAGAATATTGATTTACAACTTAAAAGATCAGAATTATAATCAATCTAAGCCTACATTGCATTCTCTCACAGCCCATTTTAAAGTCTAAAAGATGGTGTCATTTATTAATTTCATTGTAATTTGCACTTAATTAGAACCTCTCCCTGTTTGAGACTTATATACAAGACAACTCATTCCAGCACAATTGGGAAATAAGATATCCTACAAGAGCAAATTTCTCAGGCATTTAAGGCTCAGTGCTTAAAACATGGAAACTTGTTTTAGAATCACTATTTAAAGAAAATTTTCTGAAATTAATTATACTGCAGTTCCCTTCATTCTTAAATGAAGTGTATTGATGACACTTAGCCTTTTCTCGATGTCTCTGGACCATTTTCACCATTTGTATATTGTGTATTGATAATGACATCACTACTTACATGATGTGTACAGAACACACCGCACTTTAAGGCCATCATCTTACTGGTATGGAATGGGCAAACAAAATACAGTTATTATTCTCAATTTGGGAGGAAACAGTCTCAGGGAAGGCGAATGACTAGTAGATAATTAAGTAGTCCATCAAAAGGCAGGAAAAGGGGTTCAAAAAGCTAACATTCACATTGTGTTTTATACAGCCAAAGCCCTTTTCCTAAATACTATTTCATTTAATTTTAGTAATGCTAATATCATCCTTCATATTTTATAAGGAAACTGAGGCCCAGAGATTTTAAGCAATCGTCTGGTCACAAAGGGAGCAAGCAAGGCGTCTGCCTCCTGATCCTGGGCCGTCTGTAGTTGGGGGAATTGCGAACCCCCTTAGATCTAAAGTCCAGGCTGCTTCGGCCGCACCACGTCTGCACAGTTAGTCACACCTTCGCGACGTGGCTTCAAACGCCTGCCGTTCTGTGATCCCTGGCTCCACATTCTGCATTCTCCCGCCCCCTCTGCTGCCGCGGGGCTGTTGGCTCACTCCTTGCTGCTGTCTGTACCCTGTCCTTTCACTGTTTCTGATCTGATATTTCAAATGTGTTTGTGGATCGAGATGAAACAGCCTTTGAATTAGGGTCTGAGGAGCTCTCCCTTTCAAATCAAGCCATGAATTACTGGGACGTCTATCTCGGCTGTGCAAAACCCGCTTTGCTGATTCCTGGTTCCCCTTTATGTTCTTGATCGCAGTGATGACTAGGAATATGACTCATTAACCAGTGACAGGTTGTGACATATCATCTTATAAGCAATACTGCACAATAATTAGTTAAGTATTAAACTGTGGCGTGGTTTTGCTTTCAAGGCTGGTGAATCCTCCAGATGAAAGCTCAAGTTCAGATTCTGTGGCTTCACGATCAAATACTGTGACAGAAAGCTGTGGAAAGATATCTGATGACTGATTGGCTCTTATTCTAATAGAGTTGACATAGGTTTGAAAAGGTAAGTTTCTGTACTTTCTTTTACAAACACTAAAGTCTAGACCAAGTCTAATTCAATGGTAGAAGACTGTGTTGGGGAGAATGGAGTGGGGGGATGTCTAAGATCACGAAAGCAAGCAACGCAGAAACTCCTGAGGGGACGCAAAGTGTGTAATCCTCTATGCCTTTCCTCTCCAAACCCTTTCTTACTGTAAACTCTTTGGAAACCTTTTTTTTCTTCTTCCAGGATTTCTTCAGGCACAGGAAGACAAACAACCACAACTACACTTCACACAGAGCCTCGGTTCCCAAAGGAACTGAGGTAAAACATCATTATCTTTATCCCAACAGAGGAAGACAACGTCTTCACCGTCAGTCAGTTTGCTGACCAGACACACGTGGCTTTGAAGCAGGTGTTTATCCCGGGGGTGTGCTCACACTTTCCAGCTTGTGGACGGTTCCCTGTACCCTCTACTGCCTCCCGCAGCCCAAGACCCCTGCTCCTGCAGGACCACTAGGGCCATGGCCTGGGTGGGGCAGCCTGTCGTCCCCCCGCCACAAGGCCACACAGATGTCTCCGTGGTTGTATCTCTCCCCTTAAGACAAGACAATCGGTATTCTGGGTACTGAGTGTGTGGCTTTGCACCTTAACAGAGGCTTCTGGAAATGCTCTAACCCAAAGGAGGGAACTGAGTGGTGTGACTAAAGGGTCTGTGGGGGGAGATGTTGTGAGGTGCCTGGGCCCTCACAGGGCCACTCAGTGGAGAGTCAGCCACATTTAGACTCAACTCTTCACAGAACCTTTTCTGAGCCTTTCCCCCAGAACAAATTTTCCCTTGTGTCCAGGTACACCCTCTTAGTGTGTGTGTGTGTGTGTGTGTGTGTGTGTGTGTGTGTGTGTGTTTCTAACAACAGAACTACTGTATACGACATGTCTGTCTCGTGCCCACTGCCGTGTAGGTCACGAAGCCAGTGAAATCTTATTCGTCTTCATAACAATGGGTGACAATTACGGTTATGACATCCAGCACTTGCTTTGTTCCAAACATAAGCCTCTCACATTTTCTCAGAGAACCCTCCCAACAACCTTCTTCTGTAGCTCTTGACACTAATCTCAATTACAAGTGAGGACACTGAGCGTTAGAGAGACTTAAGTAAGCACCTTGCCCACATAGGACAGCAGCCGGAGAGAACTCTCCTGGACGGTCAGCCGTGCCAGTCTCCTCCCGGCCTCTGCTTCCCACAGCAGCCAAGGGCACAGAGGATCAGGCCGCACCCCGCTCCGTGGATGCTCCGAATAAGCGTGCTCAGAACGAAATTCCAAAGGACACAAATGGTCCAAAGGGCCCCGAGCGGTCTGGTCCCTGCCTCTCTCCATCCCTACTGCTGGCATTCTTTCCCTGACTTACCATAGTCCCATCCACTCATTTCCTCCCACTTCTCCAATAAACTTAGCTTTTCTGCTTTTGGGTCTCTGAGCTTGCCAGGTACCTCGACGGCCTGAAATGCTCAAACCCCAGATGTTTGCTGGCTCATTCTTAAACTTCAGGAATCAGCACAAATGTCACCTACGCGAGAAGCAGCCTCCCTTGACCAACCACCAAATTACCCACCACTCATGTTACATGAATCTGTTTCCTTCATATAATTCCTAGCCATCTGTAATTATCTTGTTTATTCATTTGTTAACTGCCTGTCTCCCCCACGTAAACCTTATGAGATCAGAGACCTTATTTGTCTACTCTCTGATGTACCCCTGCGGTATAAGCCCAGAACTAAATAAATATTTAATGACAGAATAAATAAGTCCTTAATAGCAAAGCTGATGGACAGTACAGACTCTTAAGTTAAGGGAAAGTATTTTCATTTTATTTATTTTTTTAAAGATTTATTTCAGAGAGAGCATCAAATGAGAGGGGGGAGGGGCAAAAGGAGAGGGGGAGAAGCAGACTCCCCACTGAGTATGGAGCCTGATGCAGGGCTTGATCCCACAATCCTGAGATCATGACTTGAGCTGGAATCAAGAGCCAGATGCCCAACCGAGTCACCCAGGTGCCCCTGAGAGTATTTCATTTTACAGGGAAAAAAAAAAAGTTGCAAAACTGTTTAGGAATACTTTCATGCTGTCTAAAAAAGTCAAATGATTCCATTTCCTATGATAAAAGAGACAGTATATTAACTTTCTTAAATCACATAATTCGAACTTTTGGACACAAAGCTATTCTACCTTCTGAACAATAATAAAAATTGCTATCAAATTACAGTTGATGAATTCACAAAAGCACCTCCTGAGAGCTCTCTGGAAGTAAAATTTAATTTTAAAGTTTGAAAATGACACGAATGGAAAAGAATAGCTTTCAAATACGCTTGATATTTTAGAGAAAAATCTCTATATTACTACACGAAGCCGCAGTAATAAAGGTATCAGCCAGGTATTTATTAATGACACAGCATTCAATATGCTAGATAACAGCATAAGGCAATTTGGAAACAGAAATAATCAAATGCCAGTGCACATGCTCGCAGGACGTTTTCTAAGACGTAGATGGAGGTCAGCTCCTGAGACTGCCGACCCTGCAGTCTCCCTGTTGCTTTCTCCGGGAACTGGGGCCCCTCCTGCTGCAGCGCGAGCCCAGCGGCAGCTCACGTGCGGTGCACGAGCACGCCCATCTCTCCGCCTCAGCGGCCACTGTTCTACCGAGTGACAGAGCGCAGGAAGCGTATGAAGACTGTTTAAGAAAATCTATGAACTAGACCACTACTGCAAAGCACTGAGACAGCCTGTTCTCCTACCAGAACTAGAAAGCACTCCAATCAGAGCTCTGTCCTTAATAATTCTAACATGTGAACTCTAATAAAAAACAATTCTATTTGAGCAATGAATTTTTTTTTCTGGCCTCATTAAAATGACATGAATGGAATAACCAGTGCACAAGCAAGTTCCTGTGTCCAGTATGTGATGGTCTCGCATCAAGCTGGTCATCCTGAGGGACACGGAGGTATTTCACGTGACGTCTCTTACCAGAAACCCAGGTGGGAAGACAAGATACAAACACGGGAAACAAGAGAATTAATTACAGCATTTACCACTGGCTGTAAGTACCACAGAATCTGTCACTGAAAAAAGAGACAAATATCAATTCTGTATCTGTCCTGAAGGGACTGAAAATGGAAAATATGTTGTAAGCAGTATCTAAAGTCTAATAAGAAACGTTTAGAGTTTTAATAAAATCTCCTCCTCTACAGTCAAATAATGCATCAGATAATTAAAAAATAAATTGATGTAAAAAAAATACAAAAATGAAGAGAATTTTAAATCTTGGGGCATCCAGCCCATGCTCTGCTCCCTTGAGCTTGCAGTGGAGCTCATCACTGAGGTCCCAGGTGACAGGCATCAGCGGTGAAAATCCGGAATTTCTAACCTTTGTATGTTCTAGGGAGCCACACTCTCCTTTGGTTTTGGAAGTTTATTTCCTGCCACAAAGTAGCTAGAAAAGTTTTGCAGAAGCCAAATTTCAAGATAAGAATTTTACTTTAAAAAACAAGGAACCATGTGTTGATGCAAACCAACAAGCACACAAAACTTGCCACGATGAGACTGCAGCCAAAGCAAACCGCTTGGGAAAGGGGACAATTCTGACCAAAACGACATCTAAGAAAACTGCTTTTTAAACACAAAACATTTTATTTTGAAGTAATTTTAGACCCACAGGAAGTTGGAAAACTAACCGAGAGAAACTCTGCATACCCTTCATCTGGACTCCTCGGACACATCTTAAGTACAGTGCAATGAAAGACCGGGAAGCTGAGGTGGGGACAAGGGGTGCCCTTAACACCCCTCCGGGCAGAGTGCTGACCTACTCCGTCACCACAAACACCTCCGTCGGAGGACCCGTTTACCCTCTCCCCTCACCTGACATCCACTAACTGGTTCTTCAAGTATATTATTTTGGCATTTCAGGAACGTTCTATAAACCCAGCAGTATGTGACCTTTTGAGACAGGCCTCTTTCGGTTCAGGATAAGTCCCTGAGCTCCACCCGAGGGGCCACACTGCTAGTGGTTCATTCCTTTATAACTCCGAGTAGCATTCTGCGGGCGGATGCCCTACACTTTGTTTACTCATCCACTCAAGAACATACGGGCTAGTGCCAGTTTTCGGCCACCCTGAGCAATGCTTCTGTAAACAATGGGTGCCCATTTTGTAAGGACATAGGTTGTCATGTCTCTGGGATGAACTGCGGTCTTATAATCATTGTACGTTCCGTCTTTTGTTTGTTTGTTTTTAAAGAAACCGTCAGACTATTTTCCAGCGTGGCTGGACCATTTTACCTTGCCACTCGTAATGTCTGATCGAGCCAGGTTCTCCAGATCCTCAAAGGCATTTGCTATCGGTCACTACTTGTTATTTTAGTGGTTCGAATAGCTACATGGTGATACCTCGTCATGGTTTTAATTGTATTTCTCCGATTGTTAGGAGTGTTGAATATGTTTTCATGTGCTTATTTGCCGTCCACTTTTCCTCTTCCATGGAATGTCTCCTCGTGTGTCTTGCCCATTTTAGAATTAGGTTTTCTACTGCAGTTTTCAGAGGTCTCTATATGTTCTGGACATGAGTGCTTTCGCAAATACGTGGCTGGCAAGTATTTTATTGCAGTCTGTAGCTTGTCTTTTCATTCCCTGACAGGCTCTTTAGCAGAGCTAAAGTTTTAAAATTTGAAGAATTCCAATTTAAGCTTTTTTTCTTTCATGGGCCATGCCTTTGGTGGCGTGCCTAAGTACTCTTCACCAAATCCTAACCCCACAGATTTTCTCTTATGCCTTCTTCTGAAAGTTTAGTCATTTCACGTTTAACATTTAATCCAACACATTTTGAGTTAATTTTTGTATGAGGAATAGGGTTTAGGTCAAGGTTTATTTTTTTGCCTACGGATGTTCAATCATTCAAGCACCACTTGCTGAAAAGACCATTATTCCTCCCTCATTGAATTGCTTTGTACCTTTGTCAAAAATTGGTTGGCTGTGCCTATGTGGCTCTATTTCTGGGCTCTCTGTTCTGTCCATTGATCTATATGTCTATTCCTACGCCAGCACCACAGAGCTTTTCTTACTTTAACTACCTAGTAAGAATTCAAATTGGGTGGACTGATTTCTCCCACTTTAACCTTCTTTTTCAACATTGTTTCAGCTCCTTTGGTTTTCCACATAAATTTTATAACCATTTTTTCTATACCTACAAAATGATCTCACTAGAATTTTGATAGGAATTGTATTAAACCTACCTATACATCAGTTTGGGGAAAACTGACTTCTGTCAATCCATGAACATGGCACGTCTCCTCATTTATTCAGATTTTGGTTTTTCTCATCAGTACTTTATAGTTTTTAGCATCAGGCCCTGAACTTTTTTCTTAGCTGTACACCAAATTATTCCTTTTTAAGGCAATCGTAAAAAGTACCATATTTGTATTTCAATTTCCATGTGTTCGTCATTACTATATAGAAATGTGGCTGATTCTAGGGGCGCCTGGGTGGCACAGCGGTTAAGCGTCTGCCTTCGGCTCAGGGCGTGATCCCGGCGAGCCGGGATCGAGCCCCACATCAGGCTCTTCCGCTATGAGCCTGCTTCTTCCTCTCCCACTCCCCCTGCTTGTGTTCCCTCTCTCGCTGACTGTCTCTATCTCTGTTGAATAAATAAATAAAATCTTTAAAAAAAAAAAAAAAAAAAAAAAAAGAAATGTGGCTGATTCTTGTATTCTTCTTATATCTTATGACCTTGGAGTTTTTTATTCTGGGAGTTTTTTTTTTTTTTAATAGAATGCTTGAAATCTTCCAACGTGGTGAGAGTGGACATCGTTGCCTTGTCACCAAGCCTGGGGGGAGCACACTCAGCATGGCACCACTGAATATGATATCAGCCATAGTTTTAGTACATGCTACTTATCAAGTTGAGAAAGTTCTCTCTATTCCTAGTTTATTGATAGTTTTTTTAGGAATGGGTGTGAATTTTGTCAAAGAATTTTTCTGCATCAATTGATATGATCATATGACTTTTCTTCTTTAAGGCTATTAGTACGCTTGATTGCATTGCTTGATTTTTGAATACTGAACCAGGCTTCCATAACTGGCATAAATCCCATGTGATCACAATGTATAATTCTTTTAGCTATACTGCTACATTCTCTTTGCTAACAATTGGTTAAGGCTTTCTTATTTGTACTTACGAGGAATACTAATCTGTAATTTTCTTTTGTATGTGTGCATTTGTGTGTGTGTGTATTTTCTGGTTTGGATATCAAAATAATACTGCTGATTCATAAAATTAATTGAGAAGCATTTCACCCTCTTCTATTCTCTGGAAGAGACTGGGTAGAACTGCCGTGGCATGGGGGGTTGGTTGGTTGGTTTTTATTTTAAAGTTTGGCACAACTCTCCAGCGAAACTATCTGGGCCTGGAGATTTCTTTTTAGGAAGGCTTAAAATTATGGAATCAACTTCGTTACATTTATAGGGCTTTTCAAATTATCTAGTTCACGTTGGGTAAGTTGTGGCAGTTTGTGCTTGTTGGGAAATTGATTTATCTCGTCTAAATTGTCAGATTTTGCATGTAGGGTTATTCATAGTGTTCCTTATTTTCTGTTTGATACCTGCAGTGTCTGTACTGCCATTACCTGTTTCAGCCCAGATATCAAGAATCTGTGTCCTCTCTTTTCTGTGTGTCAGTTTTATTAGAGGTTTGTCTATTTTATTGATTTCTTCAACCAGCTATTTTTATTTTTATTTATTTATTTATCTATTTATTTATTTATTAAAAGATCTTATTTATTTACTTGACAGAGAGAGAGACAGCCAGTGAGAGAGGGTAGACAAGCGGGGGGAGTGGGAGAAGAAGAAGCAGGCTCCCAGCAAGGAGGGAACCCGATGCAGGGCTCGAGCCCAGGACCCTGGGATCACGCCCTGAGCCGAAGGCAGACACTTAATGACTGAGCCACCCAGGCGCCCCAACCAGGTGTTTTTTACATTGATTTTCTCTATCTTTCTGTTTTCAACTTCATTGTTTTCCTTCTCGTCTTTGTTCTTTTCCTTCTTTCTGCTTGTATTAAGGTTATTTTGCTCTTGTTTTTCTAGTATCTAAATGTTGGAGCGTCGATGGATTTTAAACTTTTCTTCTTTTCTGATGTAAGAATTTAGTACCATTAAGTTTCCCTCTTCATCTGCTTTAGGTGTGTCCCACTAATTATAATATGTTGTGTTTTAATTTTCATTGAAAGTATTTATTTTGTGACATCTTTGACCTGTGGTATTTTGAAATGTGTTGTTTCCAGGTGCTTGGACACTTTCTCAGTACCTTTCTGTTATTAATGTCTAATTTGATTCCGTTGTGGTGAGAACATACTCTATGATTTCAATTGTTTTAAATGCATTAAAGTTTCTTTTTGACTCAGGACAATGACTATCTTGGTATATGTTTAATGAGAGCTGAAAAGAATGTATACTCAGCTGTTGCTGAGTGAAGTGTCCTATAAATACCAATTAGATCCTGTTGGTTGATAGTGTGCCTGAGTTATTCAAATCCTTGCTGATTTCCTGACCAGTTGTTCTCTCTAATACTGACAGAGGGCTATGTAAGTCTCCAAATATGAGTGTGGATTGTGATTTCTCCTTTCACTTCCATTACGTTTATTTCACATATTTTACAACTCAATTGTTATACACATTTGGAATTGACATGTCATCCTGGTAAACTGGCCCTTTTTTGTTACATCCCTTCTTTGCTCTAAACTCTACTTTAGCTGATATTAATCTAGTCAGTCCTGAATTCTTTCGATTTATGTGTACATGGCCTATCTCTTAGGTCCTTTCACTTTCAATGTACCTATACAATTATTCTGAAATTAGTTTATTGTGGACAGCTTATAGTGGGGTCATGACTTTTTTTAAACTACCCTACCAATCTCTGTCTTTTCACTGGTATAACTTAACCATTTATACTTACTGCAATTATGGATATTTTGGGGTTTAAGTCTACCATTTATATTTTTGTCTGCTGCTTGTTTTCTCTATGTATTTAAGAGAATTTCTCTGATTTCTTTTTTGGTCCCCACTGAATGTTACTTGAATGTTTTCAGAATTATATTTTGATGTATCTGGTGTTTATGAGTGTATCTCTTTGCATAGTATTTTAGTGGTTGTTCTAAGTATTACATTTTAACCACATAATTTATCACAGTGAGCTTGTGTTAACATTTTACCAATTTGAGTGAAGTACAGAAACCTTACCTCACTTTGGACTCCTTATCCTACCCCATGTATAATAAGATTGTCATAAATATTTCCTCTACATTTCTTATAAGCATTTTGCAGTGTTATACTTTTTGCTTCAACCATCAAACATAATTTAGAAAATTCATAAGTATTCTCAAACTATTCCAGAAAATGTAAGAGGAAGGAAAACTTCCAAATATATTCTACAAGGCCAGCATTACCCTGATACCAAAACTAGACAAAAAAAAAAAAAAAAAAAAAACCCAAACCAAACACGCGCGCGTGCGCGCACACACACACACACACACACACACAAAAGAAGCCTACTGGCCAATATCCCTGATGAACACAGATGAAGAAATCTTCAACAAAATATTAGCACACCACACACAATACATGAAAAAGATCATTCACCATGATCAAGTGGGATTTACCTTAGGGATTCAAGGATGGTTCAATGTTTGCAAATCGATGTGATATATCACATCAACAAATTGAAGGTTAAAAATCATATGATCATCACAATAGACACAGAAAAAGCATTTGACAAAATTCAACATCCACTCACGAAAAAAAAAAAAACTCTCAATAAAGTGGGGTTAGAAGAACATACCTCAACACAATAAAGGCCATATGTGGAAAACCTACTGCTAACACAATACCCCATGGTAAAACAAACAAAAAAACAAACAAACAAAAAACCAAAACTAAAACAAAAAACCCTGACAGCTTTTCCTCTAAGATCAGGAACAAAATATGGAAGTCCATCTTGCTACTTTTATTCAACACAGTACTGGAAGTTTTAGCCAGAGCAAACAGATAAGAACTAAAGAAAGAAGTGGCATCCCTGTTGGTAAAGAAGAAATTAAACTGTCACCATTTGCAGGTGACATGATATTATACATAGAAAATCCTAAAGACTCCACAAAAAAAACTACTAGAATAAATGAATTCAGTAAAGTCTCAGGATACAAAATTAATGTCCAGAAATCAGGAACATTTCTACACATTAAGAACAAAGTAGCAGAAAGAGAAATTAAGAAAACAACATCACTTGCAATTGCACCAAAAAGAATAAAAGACCAAGGAATAAACTTTGCCAATGAGGTAAAAGACCTGTACTCTTAAAATTATAAAACATTGATGAAAGAAATTGAAAATGACACAAAAGAATGGAAACATACTCTATGCTCATGGACTGGAAGAATTAATACTCTTAAAATGTTCATATTACCCAAAGCAATCTACAGATTCAATGTAATCCCCATCAAAATACCAACAGCATTTTTCACAAAACCAAAACAAATAATACTAAAGTTTATATGGAACCACAAAAGACCCTGAATAGCCAAAGCAATCCTGAGAAAGAAGAACAAAGCTGGAGGTATCATAATTCCAGATTTCAAGATATACTAAAAAGCTATAATAATCAAAACAGTATGGCACTGGCACAAAAATAGATGCATAGATCAACAGAAGAGAACTGAGTGCCCAGAAATAAACCCATGATTATATGGTCAATTAATATATGACAAAGGAGGCAAGAATATACAATGGGGAAAAGACAGTCTCTTCAGTAAATGGCACTGGAAAAACTGGACAGCTACATGTAAAAACATAAAACTAGGACACTTTTTAACACTTCAAAAAAAAAAATAAACTCAAAGTGGATTAAAGACCTAAACATGAGACCTGAAACCATAAAAAATCCTAGAAGAGAACACAGGCAGTAATTTCTCTGATATGAGCCATAGCAACATTTTTCCAAATATGTCTCCTAAAGCAAGGAAAACAAAAGCAAAAATAAACTATTGGGACTACATCAAAATAATAAGCTTTTGTACAGCAAAATAAATCATCAACAAAGCAAAAGACAATCTACTAAATGGGATAAGATATAGAATTAGTGGTTGACAGTTCTTTTCTTTCGGTACTTGAAAAAATGTTCTGCCACCTTCTTATGCTCTCCCCACAGTTTCAAATGAGAAATCCGATGACATTAGAATTTTTTTCCCCTATAGGTAAGGTACTATTCTGTTTGGCTGCTTTCAAGACTTTGTCTTTAGTTTAAGAAGTTTAACCATTATGTTTCTTGGTGTGCATTTCTTTGGATTTATGCTATTTGGAATTCACTCAGATTATTAAATTGTAGGTTTGTGTGTTGTGCCAAATTTGACATTTTTCTTTTCTTTTTTTTTTTTTAGGATTTTATTTATTTATTTGACAAAGAGAGAGACAGCCAGCGAGAGAGGGAACACAAGCAGGGGGAGTGGGAGAGGAAGAAGCAGGCTCCCAGCAGAGGAGCCTGATGTGGGGCTCGATCCCATAATGCCAGGATCACGCCCTGAGCTGAAGGCAGACGCTTAACCGCTGTGCCACCAGGTGCCCCCAAATTTGACATTTTTCAACCATTATTTATTTAAATACTTTTTTAACCCTACTCTCTTCCTTCTCTCCTTCTTTGATTCGGATGACACAAATGTTAGATATTTTTTTTTTTTTTTTGTCATAGTCCCGGAAGTTTCAGAGGCTCTAGTTTTGTATTTGTTTTTGTCTATGTTGTATAATTAAGTAATTTCTATGTTTATCTTAAAATTCAGAGATTATTTTCTTTGTCCACTCCTTTCTGCTTTTAAGCTTATCCATTGAAAGATGTTTTTAATTAAGTTATTGTATTTTTAAGTTCTAAAATATTTGTTTTGTATTGGTTCATTTATTTCTTTGCCGAGACTTTCTATTTATGTCACAGGACATTATTCCTCCTCCCTCTGTATTTCCAGCATGCTTGAAATTGCTCATTAAAACACTTTTATGACTGTCGCTTTAAAATGTTGGTCACATATTTCTAAAATCTGTGTCATGTTGGTGTCTGTTGATTATCTTTTGTCATCCAAATTGAGATATTCCTGGTTCTTGTTACGGTGAACAACTTTCAATTAAAACCTGGGCATTTTGAACAGCATGCTATGAGATTCTGGATATTACCTAAATCTTCTATCTTAGCCAGCCTCTTCTGACACTATTTTGGTGGAGGAAAGGTAGCCCTTCCCCTCATTACAACCAGGTGTGGGTGGAAGTCTAAGATTCCTACTTGGCCTGTGCTGACATCCAGGAGTGGGAGCACTCCTGACTAGTGCTGGGTTGGGGTGGGGGTTCAGGTTCCAGACTAGGTTTCTGCTGATACCTCTCTGGGAGGTGGAGGGTGATCTAACACTGTTCCTGACCTTGCCTCCACTGACATTGTCAGGGAGGGGGTCCTTGTTACCACTGGTGGAAGTGAACATCTACTAGGCCTCCTTCAACATTACCCAGTGAGAAGAGAAAGGCACGTTGATAGCACCAGGTTTGAGCAGAAGGCCAAGCTCCCTGTGTGGTCTCCTCTGAAGCCAGGGAGGGAACTCATTACTACCCAGAGGGATGTAAGCCTTGGCTACACACTCAACTTCTTTCTTACTACTCTTGTCAGGGGTGGGGGATTGAGAACCTCATGATAGCCTGGCAAGACTGGAAGTCTAGCCTCCCCACTTGGTCTTGCTGGTGAGGTTTGTCAGTGTGCCCACAGTGTTTTCTGTGGTGTTTACTGCAGTAAGGTGGTTATTGTCTAAAAGTTTTCTGTCTTAAGAGGCTACTCCCTTTTTGTGGTTCTTTGGCTAGAAAGGGCAGGGTTTCTTGGAGGCTTTTCTTTTCTGTGTGCCCACTGGTATCTGGGTTTTAGCTTCTCTGGCACCCAGTATAATAAACATGAGGAAAATAATAATGTCAAGAAGTCCACCACTGTGTCATTCATTGAGTCTCAAGGTCCCTAGGCAGTCCACTTCCTCCTTCCACCATTCAGAGTCTTCTCATGTTTTTCATACAAAATGTTCAGGGATTTCAGCTGTCTTTTGAAGGGAGAATAGAGGAAAGTAGGTCCACTCCATCTCTCCAGAGACATCAGTTGGGAAGATTCTCAACAGTTTTTCTTTCTCTTCCACAGATTAATGATCAGCAAAATAACATTCAAGGATCATTAGCACATAGAAATGCCAGAGGAACAGTAATAACAGAAAAACCTACATAGGAGCAAAGCAGGAAGAAGACACTAACAAATTATTAACTCTACACCAAGTTTGGGGGGGGAAATGCCTCATCTGCTTAGCTTAGGGCAGAAGACAATGATAGAGAGGTGGAGATGGTAAAAGAACTGTCTGGGGCAAACAGTAAGAAGACAATGATAATTTAATAAAAAGGGAGGATTCAAAGTGTCTTAATATCATATGGCCTTAGGAAGAAAAAAACAGGAGAATTTTTTTTTTTTTTTTTTTTTTTTTTTTTTTTGGGGGGAGAGAGAGCATGCATGCAAGCAGGGAGGGGCAATGGGAAAGGGAGAGAGAGAATTCCAAGCAGGATCCACACTCAGGGTGGAGTGGAGCCCAACATAGGGTTCAATCTCACAACCCTGAGATCATGACCTAAGCCAAAATCACGAGGTGGACGCTTAACCAACTGAGCCACCCAGGCACCCAGGAGACCTTTTTTAAGGTTTCATGTCAATGTTTAATGCAGCAAAGTGAAAGAGAAGTTCTCCATATCATTAGCCAACTATCGCTCAATTCCATTAGTTGAAGACAAAACCTAATTGCTGAGAAAAAGCAGAGGCAGAAGTTCCAAATCAGCCACTGACATCCTAGAGACACACTGTGAATTACAGCAGGAGAGAAGGGATGAGTAATTAGCACTACGCAAATTTCAGTATTGTGGCTTTTCTTGTAATTAGCAGTCACATAATTTAAAAACCACCTTGTACAAAATTATTATTGTTACTTTCCAAAGGTAACAGAAAAAAATCTAACAAGGAATGGTTGACATTCTCTTCATTCATTCCTCCTAGCTTTATTATAAGAGTTGGTCAAAGTCAGCTGAGAAAGAAATTTAAGAAAATAAAAGATTTCTTTCGCATTGCGTTGGGTGTATCCCTCCAAGGTCTTTAAACGATTGCTAAACAACAGCTTTGCTCAGCACCACTGTTCTATATACACATGCCACGTTGCTTCCGTTTTCTTTCAGGGGTTGCAACAGTAAGTATGAGAAGTCTCCTGGCTGCTGGGATTGACACTCCAGGGTGTTAGAAACAATGAGATTCTCCTCCTTTACAGTGGATCACTTTTTATAATTACATTTTAGTATCTAAATTCAATAAACTATTTAATATATTAGAGAATGTTATGAAATAATTAAATATGTTATTTCATTCATTCTTTAATTTTCTTAATGTTGTTTTATAAGTTAGCACCTAGGAAGTACTAGAAAGAATTTCTCAATAACCTTAAATATAGATGGCGATGCAAAGGAAGAGAGAAAAGCATACTCTAGAAAGTTGGACTATATATTCAGAGCACCATCACCCAGTCCTGGGGACAGAAAATGAGAATTATGCAGGAATTGGTGAGGGAGGAATTTTCATCACCATTGGTCAGTCCTTTGATCAACCACCAGTCACTCACTGTCAGTGAGCTCCATGCCCCAAAGGAGGCAGGCCCCAGCAAACATGTGTCCTACGATCTGCAGAAACAGAGTGTGTGACCCAAGGAGTCTGGGGCAAGAAGGCTGGTTAGCGGTCATAGACAGCGAGCATGGATTTGAACCAGGACCACCACAATGAATGGCAGGTGTTATCTGTGAGTTCCAAGACAGAAGAGTGTAGCAGGTAAGTTGAGGCCATCGTCCCTAGGAGGCCATTAAAGACACGAGAGGAAGAAGAAGGAACCCAGGGAGATTGCTCAGAATGGAAAAAAAGAAGTTCAAATACAGAAGAAACAGGAATACTAACATTTTAGTGACAAGGTAAAAAAGTAATTAAGAGAAACAGTCCAAGGAAGACATACAAGAGTAATATTGAAAAGGCAAAAGAAATGTGTCAGAAAGCTGAAAGTCATAATAGTTCCAAATGCTGCAAAAAGCAAAATAATGTAAAAAGTAGAAAACGTCCATTAGCTTTGATAACTGCGCTGTCACTGAAGGACCGGGAGAAGGCAACTGTGGTGGTGTCTTCTGGGTGTTAGTGTCAATCATCCTCAGTGTTCCCCACTACATATACTGGCTACGGGCTCATATTTTCTTCTCTGTTTATGTCCAGGCATTTATATTACTCAGATTAATAAACACATTTTGCAAAGGAAATAGGAAAATGTTTACATGATATAAAGCTCAATTAAATATATTTAGTTGAAATACTTAATGCATTGGCAATGCATTTCCCCACGTTTTATATTTCTGATTCTGTAAGGATACGCACATCTAAGTATGGCACCTCCCACCTAAGTACAGCAAACTATTATTCAGCCATTAAATGATTTTTTACGAAGTTCTTGACAAATGAAAATATCTAGGATATAATCCTAGTTTGAAAATGTTTACAAAACAGTTTATCAGGTAGGATCTCAATAATCAAAACATACATAAAAGAAAGCAGGCACATGACAAAACGCTTGTCACTGCCTACAGAAAATAGTGTTATGGGGGATTTTTTCTGCTTACTCATACTCTTCGGTATTTCTGTAACATATCACAGTAAGCATGTGTTTTGTGTAATTTTACTAATCACGAAAAGGAATAATTAAACTCTATGATAAAGCCAGAATCAATTTCCTTTCTTCCTACAAGTGTGTTTAGAATGCCAGCTCTTCGAGGGAAACACCTACTGAATTTGCTGTGTGAAGCAGCGACCACAGATCACACTGCCTTAGAAGAGAGCTGTCTTACAACAACTCTGAGATTATGTGCCAGAAATATCTGCAGTGATCAGGAAAGTGTGAGTTCCACAGCGCTACAGAAAAGCCGCATATCAGAGCGACTCTGCCTGTAACACGTGCGGGCTCCGAAGAGCCGCCTCCGCGCCTGCTTTCTCAGGCAAAGTGTTTACGTACCGAAACAGGATCAGAGTTTGCTCGATCAGTAAGACGACGCACAGAGAAACACCAGAGCACAGAAATGCCTACCATTGTACGGTGTGCGCTTGTACGTGTGTCAACCTCTCGTTTTACAAAAGAAATGATCTGCGGCATGTTACTGCGGCTATTCCTAAGGCTTGCATGTTTCTATGAAGAGTCCTGTTGTTCTAGTGACTGTTTCACAAACTTGCCTGATGAGATGAATTATCAAGGCCACTTGTAAAAATGTACATTCCTGGGCACAACCTCTAGGATCAGAATCTCAAGAGATATGGCCTAGAAATCTGTATTTATTAAGTTTCCCAGGACACTGATCACACCAAGATCTGTGTATTATTTTCCTGAGACTATTTTAGATTACCTATTGAACCGTTCACTTTCCCAACTTCCTATTTTTCCTTTTGCAACGATTCCCATCAAATTATGCACACCCTTTCCAGACCAGTATAAGTGCCGGTGATAACCGGTGATCCCCAGGTCTGTAGCTGTCATTTCAAATTTCACTACCTGTCAGCCCTCCTTCCATGCATCCTGCAAAGTCTACTAGAAGTCAGCTGCTGTCCCCATTGCCAGGAGTGGCCACTCACTGGTTCCATCTAATTGCGAGTGTCCAAAATATCTACATCCTCTCAGCCACTAGTTCCAATTCTAGATTATAAGTCAGACTAATAATCAGAAATGTGACAAAAAATTTACACTTTCATCACCACATCAGGTAAAACAAAAAAAAGACCACCAAAACACTCAAAAATCAACAGGACATACTGGAATGAGCCAAATAGAGAATAAGTAATTTATGGTACATAACAAAACAAGTATTCAGCAAACCCGAAATATGTTTTTAAAGAGTATTTAATAATATGAGAAACTCTCACTACTTAATGATCATTTGAAGGAAATAACAAAACAACATACAACATGGCCCCAAATGTACACACATGTGGGTGCATATGGACGCGCACGCACACAAAGAGAAACAAAAAAGGGGAAGAAAATATATCAAAATGTTAGCAGCAGTTATTTTGGGTGGGTGGGTGATCTTAATGTTTTCTTGATATATCCCTATATTTTCTAAATAGTCTATCAGGTTTTAGAATCAAAAAGAAATATATATATATATTTATTTTATTTATTTTTTTTTTTTAAGTAGACTCCACGCCCAGAGTGGAGCCCAACTGGGGCTTGAACTCACAACCCTGAGCTGAGATCAAGAGTCAGTCACTTAACTGACTGAACCACCTAGGTTCCCCCAGAAAGAATTTATTAAGGAAAAAAAAAAAAAAGAAGTTATTTGGGATCTTTGAATACGAATTATAATTATAATAAAATTTATTTATACAATTATTTATTTAATGTTTGTCTCCCCAATTATAAATGAAATTAGAGTCAGAATCATATACATCTTACTCACAGCTATACTCTTAGTGCCTGGCACATTCTAGGAAGTTAATAAATATTGATTATGAATAAATGAAAGAACGGAAGAAAAACAGGAAGGAAAGGCGGGAGAAGGGGAGAGGAAGAGCAAGGTCCTGGTGAATCTGGCAGACGAGGAGCTTGTCCATCAGCTTCTTAAGAACGCGCCTGCTGCCGAGCTGCCGTGGGCCATGTACCATGCACTGAACATCTTGGGGCCATGTTGTATGAGGTCCAGTGGGAGAAGGGCAGAGGCAGGCATGCCTATGAGATGGGCACCTAGCCTCCCACCCTGCTGCTACTTCTGTTCCCATGAAACTGAACCATCATCAAGTGAACATACTACCCTGCAATTGTTGAAGATATTCTACTTTAGGAGAAGGTGCTGAAGATGCCACTAGTCTCCCTACCCACCCCTCACCCTGTTCCTCAAGCCCCAGGTCCTGCACTCGGCCTGCAAAACATCTGCAGTGCGTCACTGTTGTGTTATTGAGACAGCACCCGGCATACCCGTACTCCTCACCCTCTCCTCCCGGTCCTTCTCCTCAGAGCTCACGGGTCCCCAAAGCAGCCATACCGCCGCTTATTCCTCCAGCCCCTCCCTCCTTCTCAAGGTTAATCTTGCTTGCTAAAGCTACACCCCTCCTTTCCCGTTTCCCTTTTCCCATCTGTCACGTCCGCTTGTCTCCCGTGACCTTCATGTGTCCTTCCGGCCTGGAAGAGTTGGGAACTCCCTGACCCCTCCTTACTTCTGCTTCCCTTCAATGCCAAAGTTCTTGAAAAGCTGTCTCCATCTGTGGCATTCACTTCCTCCTCACCCACACACTGTTAGTATTTTATTCACTCTTTTTTTTCAATAGTTAATATGTACTCACAAAACAAGCCAAAACATTCCCAGAAGTGGCGGTAAAGCATCTTCCTGCCACCGGTGTCCCCAAGCCCCACACCGCCTCACAGGCAATCCCGCTAGCAGCAGCCTGTGCCTTTTTCCAAAGGGCATATGCACACAGATCTTATCTTTTTTATTCAAATGGAGGCATTTGTGCACATTTTCTTGCCCTTTGCTTCTTTCACGTACAACATCTTAGGAAGTATCCTACATAAGTATATCCAAAGCTGCTTCATTCTTTTCCCCTTTCTTTATTGAAGTATAGTTGACATACAATATCCTATTAGTTTAAGATTTGCTTCTTAATTAAGGCAAAAACAAATATTACAAGCACCTATTTTTTTCTCCTCTGACTTTAAGGCGTCCTAAGCACAAATGAAACCAGACCTAACAGTAACGGATATGCCCTTGTGTTGGTGCTGGACAACAAGGTCACAACAGGAAAATCAATAAGATTGGTTCCCATGGATCATGTCAGATAATAATCTTTTTATTTCTTTTTAAAATATCATACCACCAGAGAACATTTGTCTTCTACTTTTTATTGTGAATACCACTGCCTTCTTATATAGGTCCCTGAGAAGAGAAGAGGGTATCCTATTTTCTGAACCATTTCCAACATATGGCTGTTTCATGGAACTGTTGTTTGTAGATTTCCACAGCTAAAGTCGGGAAGTTGTCCATTCTAGTCCAAAATTCAGTCTGTAATTCACCTCGCACTTCAGGGAATAGCCAGACCTCTTCATATCATTAGACATTCTTCTTCTATGGCATTTTTACTCTGGTTTGTGATAATTATACAACTAAGAAAAATCTGAGCCATTTCTTTCTCTCACAAGTTTGAAATTCAGAAATTTCTAATTGGTTTTCATATACATTTGAATTTTTTCATGTTGACAGGTAATTTTAGGTATGAAACATTGGCATAATTGTCTGAAATAAATTGGTGAGCTTCCTGCTAAATCATAAAAAAATGAGAGACAAGTATTTTTTTTTTATCATAACTTGAAGAAATTTTCTTCCAAATAATTTTTGTTGAAGAAGAAAATCACCTGACAAGGACAAACACACTATATTTGAGTATTTCTGGTGGGTCACAGTCTTGTAAGGAAACATTAGCCTAGTGAATTGCTTGTAAATCCAGGCTAACATATTAGCGTATTTTATTTCCAAAGTGTTTTGAGACCACACATTACGAAAGGTGTTATGTAAATGCAAAGTACCACTTTTAAATTAAATTTTCTTGGAACTCAAAAGACAAGTCATATGGCTTTTATCAATGTAAAGTTTATCTTGACCTTGCAACAGAGAGTATAATCAAGTTGAAAAAATATTGGTATAATGTTATAGGGGTTAAAACTAATGTGGAATCTTAAAAAGAAGAAATGCTTTCCTACTTTCCAAACAAGATTGACTGTGTGACACCGGCTTGGTTATTTATCTGTAAAAGTTATACCATGATCTCATAATTCAATATCGGTAGGGCTGCTCAATGCATGATTTATTGGGTTTCTCTTTATCCTAAATGCCAGCAGAAGACATAGGCTATCCAGTGGGCTTACTTTTTCATTTACTACATGTAAAATGTGAACGAGAAGCAATATGAGAATTATAAAAGGATGAACTCTTGCCACTATCATTGAAAATTAACAATAAGCCTCAAGTGAATTATTACAATTTTGGCAAACAAAAAAAAATTCTATTTACTCATGGCCCTCAAAGGAAAAAAATTATTGTTACAGCCAACAAAAAAAGTCAATATTGTCTGGTGCTTGAGACGGAAGGATAACATGTCAGCTCATACTGGATGCATGGTAATCACCAAACGCGGGCTCACCCAGCTAGTGCTGGACATAATGTGAGAGCCACAAGGAGCAATGTGGATCACTGCATTGACAGCCACCAAGCTGTCTGTCCCAGCTGCCAGCCCCTATTTGTTCAAAAGGTTAGATCTGTTCTGGGTTAATAAACTATAAACCAATAATTGTCACTGGGTACTTCTCCAAGGCAATATTCTAAGAAATGGGCAAATATATTTACAAGAGCATTTAGCAAATATATTTTGTAGCTTAACAGTTCAAATACAAAACATTCATTTCCACACAGATGATCAGAACAAGTATTTCTAAACTGGAAATATTTTTATTTGCAATAGAAACATATGTTCTGGCTGTCAAAACATTTCTAAATAAAACATGATTCTTGCAAAAGGTATTTAATTTGGCAAATATGTGCTTGTGTAGCCATAGACACAAAGTATTTTAAAATTATGTATGGACTCATCAAAAGTAAAAATAATAACTTCCAATTATTTGCTTACTCTATGAAAAGAACTGAACAAAACCTTTATATTTATCGCTAATTTAATCCAGGTTATTATTAAAAGTGAGAAACAGATAAGAAAGCTGAGGCCTGGAGAAGTAATTTGTGCAAAGTTTCACAAACAGTGAAAGAGTGGGACCGCACTGAGTTGCAAGCAATAACAGTAACAGAGAAGTTTAAGAGACTTGAAAATAGTCCATTTTCTCATATAATAAAAACCTAGAGGAAGGGAGCCAGGGACTAGTGGCTCAGTGACGTCAGTCAACAGTCCTGCCCCTTCCACCTTTCTATAGATGAAGGGGACCTAGGAAACCAAGGGGCAGGATTAGCATAATTTTCCTAGAGAAGGGCTTGGCCAATATTTTCTGTAAAGAACAAGACAGTAAAAAGTTTCAGGTTCGCAGGCACATGGTCTCTGCCCCAACTACCCACCTCTGCCCGAGCAGCTGGAAATCGGCCACAGACGATGCGTGAATGAACAGGTGGTGTGTTCACAGAAACACAGGGCCAACGGAAGGTGGGGGTGCCGTCTGGTCTTGGCCAGCTGTGCTGACCTATCGCAGGGCAACCGGGATGCGGCAGCGGGGAGGGCAGGTGCACCACGTTGGCGAGAACAGAACTATAGTCCTGCGGAGAAAGCCAACCGGCTGCCAGGCCTGGAACACACCGGGAAAAGAGGCAGGGCTCACACCTAGACCTGGAAGACTTGGAGCCCACGCTCCCAACCACTACATCATTTTGCCTCGAACTAGTTCAGCTCAGAATCCACACACATGAAAGCTGGAAGATACTCTGCACACTGCACTGTCTGTTCCAACGCAGGAAGATTCTAGATGAAGAAACGAAGGTCTGGAGAGTATGTGACTTTGTAGAAGTCACAGGATGAGTCAGAAGCAGAGATGAAATCTGTCTCCTGATGCCCTTGCACCACGGGTCCTGCTCTTGCTTCTCATCGGATGAGAACAGCAGCAGCCCTGGCATCTGTGCAGCAGTCAGAAGTGCTGCCCACCCAGCACCTGCATCATTTCTTCTTCGAGACACCCTTCAGTGCAGCAGACACAGTTGTTCCCGCTCAGGTCTCAGTGTGTCCCAGGTCACACAGCCAGGAAGCGCGAGAGCCGGAATGACCACCCAGGTCGGATCCGCGACCCACCAGCCTGTACCGATCGCCTCCTGCACACTGCATTGCTCCCCGGGATTTTAGAAAGGCTTGCAACACTCCGAAGAAACTCTCAAAGCCTCAGTTGCTATAAATAGCAATAATACAATTAATTCGGCGGACACAGCACTCAGAAAGGAGTTAGGAAGCAGCCGCATCATTACCACACTAAGCACTGATTGTCCTAAAGCTCTTAATGCTCGGGCTGCCCTGAACGTAGTTAAAAATAGTTTCCAGAGTAGTTTCCTTTTGGAAATATTCTAACCTTTGAGTAAAACCTTTCTAACAGTCTTTGAACATGTCACGGCTCTACTCTCGTTCCCTTACTCTTGGCTATTATAGGCTCTACACTCCGATTATCAATGTGCTAATAAGCCTAGTTCACAGAAAAAGGGGGTGCTTCCCATAGTGTTTTCAAAGCAATTTGGAACTGGAAACTTTACGATTTTTCTTTTTCCCATGCATCCTGAGAAGCCACAGAAAGTAAGACTTTCTCCATTCCCTTTTTGTCTTTTTTGTTGGGGGGGGCATCATCGAGAAGAGGCGAAAGTCCTTCCTATACCTTCTGATGCCTCTTCACAAGTGACTTCACACAAAATAAGTTCAATGCATACCTTGAGGCTCCATCCCATGAGCATTCCTCCCTTTATCCATTCAATAAACACTTTAAAAAACAACCTTCTTGGGGCGCCTGGGTGGCGCAGTTGTTAAGCATCTGCCTTCGGCTCAGGGCGTGATTCCAGCGTTCTGGGATCGAGCCCCGCATCAGGCTCCTCCGCTGGGAACCTGCTTCTTCCTCTCCCACTCCCCTGCTTGTGTTCCCTCTCTCGCTGGCTGTCTCTATATCAAATAAATAAATAAAATCTTAAAAAAAAAACACCTTCTTACGATAAACGCAGATTGCACTGCAGCGGCCAGAAACAAGCGGCAGGCGCAGAGCATCCCCTGCTCCCCAAGGCTCCCCTGTGAGGGCCTCCAGTCACTGGCACCTCCTCCCTACCTCACTGACCCCTGGCAACCTCTGGTCTGTCCTCCATCCCTTGAACTTCGTCATTTCAGTAATGTCATATAAACAGAATTATACAGGATGTGGCTTCTGGGGTTGAATCTTTTCATCACCTTAACTCCTTGAAGATTCACCTGAGTTGTTCATTCCTTTCTATTGCTGTGTTGTATCCCGAAGCGTAATTAACATTACCCAGTCAAGGGACACTGGTTTTTTTTTTTTTTTTTTCAGTTTCAGGTGATTATGAATAGAAAATGCTATGAATATTCATGTACTGATTTTTATGTGAACATGACTTTTCATTTCTATGGAAAAAATACCCATATGAAACTGCTTGTTTGTTTTAAATGCTGTCATGATCAAGTTTGGACGCCCTGACTAGAGGCCAGTCAGTCCCCCTGGGGAGTCGGGTAAGTCCACACCCAGCCACTTCCCTGAGGGGGCTCTCGTGCTCCAGGACCACTCTGCACTAGCCCTCATTGCTCTGGGGCCAGGCTCCAGAGACTAGGGACGGCCTCCAGACCCTGCGGGCAACTGAAATTATTCAAATTGGCCAATCCCCAGGGAGCTCAAAAAACCTAGATAACCCTACCCTGCTTGACACAGTATCTGCCCCCCATAGCTCCAGCGTGCAACTCCCTGCATGGCCGTACTGGGGCCTGGCCTTCCCCTGTGGTTTGTAAGTAACAAAGAGTTCTGTCTTTCCACCTATCCCAGGGTCAGCATGTTGTGTCTAGCCATGAATCGAGTTTTTACATCTTATAAAATAGTCTAAGACTGCACTTGCTGTGTTGTATGTAATTGCATTTTTAGTTTTATAAAAAAAAAAAAAAGAAAAAAAAAAGAAAAAAAAAACCCAGCCAATCTATTCCCATAGTTGTACCATTTTACCTTTCTTCCAGCAAGGTATATGAGTGGTAATAGGTTCGGGTATTTTTTTTTCTTTCTTTTTTTTTTCCTGATGCCTTTTATCAATTTGAGGAAGTTCTCCCTTCATTCCTAGTTTGCTGGTAGTCCTTACCAGGAATAAATGTTGAATTTTTTCTGCATAAATTTTATTTTTTTCTTTTTTACACTGTTGATATAATGTGTTACATGAATTGGCTTTCAATGTTGAATCAGCCTTTGACAGATAACTGAAGTAAATCCTACTTAGTCATGATATGTAAATTGTTTTCTACATTATTGAAATTGCTTTGCTAATATTTTCTTTTTTTTTTCTTTTTAAAGATTTTATTTATTTATTTGACAGAGATAGAGACAGCCAGAGGGAGAGGGAACACAAGCAGGGGGAGTGGGAGAGGAAGAAGCAGGCTCATAGCGGAGGAGCCTGATGTGGGGCTCGATCCCAGAACGCTGGGATCACGCCCTGAGCCGAAGGCAGACGCTTAACCGCTGTGCCACCCAGGCGCCCCGATTTGCTAATATTTTCTTGATTTTTATGACCAAAGCTGTGAGAAATATTGGTCTACAGATTTTTATATTTTTTTTAACTGCCTTTATCTGCTTTGGGTATCAAGGTAATATTTTCATAAATTGGAAAGTGTTTTCTCTCCATTTCTTTGGAAGAGAGTGTGTGAAACTGGCATTCTTTAAAACATTGGTAAAATTGGGTAAACTTCTCTGGAAACTCACTTCAAATGAGATGACACTGGAAACTGCAGGGAAATTCCCTTTCCAGGCAGTTTTTCATAGCAAATTCAATTTCCTTATTGGTTATGAGACTACTCAGGTTCTTTATTTCATCTTGGTTGAGTTTTGGTGGTTTTTCCTTTTTGAGGAATAGTTCATGTCAGCTAGGTGACCAAATGTGTATGTGCAGAGTTATTCATATTATTTCTCTCATTTTTTTTGCAGGCACTATAGTGAGTCCCTTTTCATTTCTTATACTGGTGATTTTATCTTTTCTTTCTTCATTGTCAGTCTCACTATAGGTTTGTCCACTATACTGATCTTTTCAAAAAATGAGCTTTCTTTTTTTGTCTTTCTAAAATTTTAATTTAAATTCTAGTTAGTTAACATATACTGTAATATTGGTTTCAGGAGAATTCAGTGATTCATCACTTAACGTACAACACCCAGTGCTCATCACAAGTGCCTTCCTTAATACCCACCATCCATCTAGCCTATCCCCCACCCACCTCCCTCCATCAACCCTCGCTTTGTTCTCTGTCATTAAGAGTCTCTCATGGCTTGCTTTCCATTCTTTTTCCCCCTTCCCTTATGTACATCTGTTTTGTTTCTTAAATTCCACATGTGACTGAAAACACATGTATTTGTCTTTCTCTGACATATTTCACTTAGCATAATACACTCTAGCTCCATCCATGTTGCTGCAAATGGCAAGACTTCACTCCTTTTGATGGATGAGTAATACTCCATTGTGTACTATTCCATTCCACAATATTCCATTGTTTAATACTCCATTCCACATCTTCTTTATCCATTCATCAGTTGATTGCCACATGGGCTCTTTCCATAGTTTGGCAATTGTTGAATAATGCTTCTATAAATAGTGGGGTGCATGTATCCCTTTGAATCTGTATTTTTGTATCCTTTGGGTAAATACCTCATAGTGCAATTGGAACAAGCTTTCTTTAATATCAATCTTCCCCCATTTTTCTTTTCAATTTCACTGGTTTCTGCTGTGACCTTTATCATTCCCCTACATTTCCTTTGGGTGTATTTTGTTCTTCTTTGCCTATTTCCTTGTGATGGGAGTTTATAGTTTATTGAGACTCTTCCTTTTTTCTAATGTAAGCATTTTAGGCTATAAATTTTCCTCTCAGCCCTGCTTTAGCAGCATCACAAAAATTTTGACATTTTGTATTTTAATATCATTCACTACTCTTCATTTTTTAAAAGAAGTTCCTTTGTTTTCTTTTTTACCCGTAGACAATTTAGACGTATGTTGATTAATTTCTTCATGTTTGGGGGATTTTCCTGTTGTCTTTTTGTTACTGACTTTTACTTTGATTCCACTATGGCCAAAGAATATTTCTGTATGATTTCAGTTATTTTCATTTGCTGAGGTTTGTTTTATGGCCCAGGATATGTCCATCCTTGTGAATGTTCCATGCATACTTGAAAAAACCATTTACTTTGTTTTTTTTTGGGGGGGGGTGGTGAAGTGTTGTATATATGTTAAGTTCTGTTGGTTGATCCTGTTGTTCTGTTCTGTATGACTGATGATTTTAACTGACATGTTTATATCATTTACATTTACTATAATTATTGGTATGTTAGGGTTTTAATTTGTCATTTTATTATTTGTTTTCTGTTTAATCTGATTCTTGTTCCTCTGTTTCTCTTTTCTTGTCTCCCTGTGGATTACGTAAACATACTTTAGAATACATAGTTATTTATTTCTAGTGTTTTTCAGTATCTTGTTTTGTATAGTTTTCTTAGTGGTTGATGTAGGTATTACAATATACATATATAACTTATCACTCCAATTAAATTTAAAAACCTTATTTTTGCTAAGGTCTCTTTAGTTTCTCCACTGTTTAATGAAATCATTTTAATATTTCCTCTACATATACTAAGCACCATAGCAAATGCTGTCATAATTTTTGCTTTGAGCATCAAATATAAGACACCAAAGGAAAATAGGATCATCTATTTACCCCTATTTTTATGCATTCTGATGTTCTTCTTTCCTTTCTGAAGTTCCAAGTTTTCTTCTGTTACATTATTTTTTCTGTTTAGAAAATTTCCTTTACCTATTCCTTAAGGCTAAGTTTGCTAACAACAAATTCTTAGTTTTCCATCACCTGAGTAGGTCTTGATTTCCCTTTCATTCCTAAAAGATGTTTTCACAAGATATAAAATTTGCTATTGACAGTTCTTTTCTTTCAGTATTTGAAAAATGTTCTGCCACTTCCTTCTAGCCCCCATGGCTTCAGATGACTGCTGGCATTAGACTTCATGTTCCCCTACAACTAATGTGTCATGTTTCTCTGACGTCAAGACTTTTCCCTGTTCTTTGGTGTTAAGAAGTTTAATTATATGTCTTGGTGTAAATTTCTTTGCATTTATGTGATTTGGGGTTGCTCAACTTCTTGAATTTGTAGGTTTATGGTTTTTTGCCCAGTTTGGGATGTTTTCAGACATTATGTCTTCAATACTTTTTGGCTCAACCCTCCTTCTCTTCTCCTTTGGGTGGGTCCTAATGACATGAATATTATCTCCTGTTATGGTCCCACAGATCCTTATGGGTCTCTTTTTTTCCCCTCTCCCCAGTCCACCTTTTCTCTTTTGCTCAGATTGGGTTGATTCTTACTCTACCCTCAAGCTCACTGATTCAATCCTCTGTCATCTCTCCTCTGCTACTGAGCCCATCCAGTGAGTTTTTATTTTGGTTACTGTACTTTTCGGTTCTTTAATTTCCATTTTTTTTTTTGTTACACTTCTCTGTTGAACTTTCCTATTTTTTCATTTCTATGAAGAGAATTAATAATTTCTTTTTGAAGTACTTTTATGATTGGCTGCTTTAAAATCTTTTCCAGATAGGGGTGCCTGTGTGGCTCAGTTGGTTAAGCATCTGACTCTTGATTTCAGCTCAAGGGCATCTCAAGGTTGTGAGATCGAGCCATGTGTCAGGTTCCATGCTGGGCATGGAGCCTCCTGATAAGATTCTCTCTCCCTGTCCCCCTGCCCCTCCTCACTCTCTAAAAAATAAAATAGAATAGAAATAAAATCTTTTCCAGATAATGCCAACATCTGATTTCTTTCTGTATTAGTGTGTTTACTGGCTTTTCTCATAAAAGTTGTGATTTTCCTGGTTCTTCGTATGATAAGTCATTTTCAGTTATATCCTAGACATTTTGGATCATATGTAATAAGACTTGATCCTATGTAATCTTCTCTTTTTTGCAGGCATACCCTTGGCTGATGCGTAGCATAAGGGCTGGCTGGGTGTGTATGTACAGCTTTGTACCAGGCTCTTCTAACACTACCCTGGCAAAAGGGGGGTACTGACTCCCACGACCTCATTGTCTCTGAGTGAGAGTAAAGATGAGCTCTGCTGTGGGCCCCACAACCACCAGGATGAAGGGGGAAAGGCTGACTGCTTTGTGGCTACACAGTGGAGCTGAAGCTCCTGTCCCACTGGGCCCAGCTGAAACAAGTTTGGGGTGTGAGGCCTAATGGCAATTAGCGCACTTCTCACCAGCTCCTTAGGTCTTGTTGCTGCTGAGTTGGGGTGAGGCTCAGCTGCTGTAGAGCCCCATGACAGTACCGTGGTGGAGGAATCAGAACACCAACTTTTTTCACTGGCGGAAGATGGAGGATCAGTTCCATGCTCAGTCCTGCCACTACCACCGAATGGGCAGATCAGAGTACCTGCCTATATTGATAGCGCGGAGCAGGTAGGGGTAGAACACTGACGTTCACATGACGGGGTAGTTGGGGAGGGAGGGGCAGTTTTTCCCTATTCCTTGGCTAGAGTAGCACTGATGTTACCAAGAGAAAACTCTCTTGGTAGGCCACCTTTTTCCTAGACCTTTGGCTGGAAGGAATAGGCTTTTTTTGGAGCTCTCGTGTGTGTGTGTGTGTGTGTGTGTGTGTGTGTGTGTGTGTGTTGCTGGTTCAGATGAGAGTATCTGCAGCTCTTTGTCCAGGATATATGGGCAGTAGTAAGGAAACTGGGGGAACTTGCCAACACCTTGATCCTTAAATGCCGAAGTCCCCGGGCAGGCCTCTTATTTCTGCTTTTCCCAGATGTCCTATGCTTGTTTGCTGTGTTGTATCCAGGGAATTTTGTTGTAAGGGGAGGACTGGGGAGCAATGGGGCAACTTCACCTTGACAGAACATGAAGTCAATAAATACTTTCTGAATGCCTATTATGTACCAGGCACAGATGACTCTCTTGTTCTCATGAAGTAAACTAAATCTTAATAAAAGATTATACAAGAAATAATGGTAATAATCTGTGATGAGTGCTCCTATAGGGCATTCCAAAACCTACTTACTCCCCACAGAAATCTATCTACTTCTTCCAGTCTGAAATGGTATTCTAACAGAGCTTAAAGGCATATATCTCTTAAAGATAAAAGGCATATACTATCATTAATTTATTACACAAGTGCAGAGTATGTTCTGGGTCCTGTTATAGGTATCGGGAAAGCATTAGAGAACAAAATAAAAAAAGCCTTACACGGACACAGCTTACTTCTACTGGAGGAGACAGGCAAATACAATAAACGTAATTCATGAGAAGTCTGTAATCTACATTCATTCAATCAATTCACTCAACGTCAATGCCTTACCAGGTAATACCCTGCCTGAAAATCACTACCAGTAAAAACTGCTATTTAATTTATAAATCCAGATGCCTTATTTCAGATCCTCCTCTGTTTCGAGAGAGGGGAGAGGCTGAGTGTGATGGGTGGCACTGTGGAGCTGATGTGGGAAAAGAAGTCTCAACAAAGAAAAGAGAGAACACAGGAAGGGGAGATAGGCGATGCTGAAGGCAGACGTGCCTGTGTGTGGAGGGTCAGAGCTTTCCCTGCAGCCGACAAAGGAATGCTGACCCTGGACAGTCCAGCGCATACATGTGCCTCGGTGGGAGCACTGCCATCAGCTCTGTTCCAAATCTCAGGACAACTGTGCGTGATTTATGACAGCTTCATTAGGAAGCGGCTTTTTCCCCTCTGGAAATGTTAATTTACGAATCACAAAAACTGCCACTTTCATCAATGAGAAGCAGCTGTGGCATTGTTGGAAAAGTATTAGAATCACAGGACACAGTTTGGGTTTTAGCTCTGCTGTTTTGTAAAGCTTTGGGTAAGATCCCTATTTCCTGGTGACTCAATTATCTCATCTGTGAAGTGAGTATAATCATACCTACGCTACCTATCATCTCCCAGAGTTGTAAGGAAAGGTAAGACATTTCTGTAAGTCTTGATGTATATTTTTAGCACCAAAATCTTCACCCGGCGATCTGACATGTAGATCCTTTAAAATTCTATTAATCAAACAATTGCTTTAACTGATATAAAGCTATTTCGAGTTTTTCTTATCTCATTCAGTGATTGTCACTGTTCCAGCACAGAGACACTCATATGTTTGATCACAGGCTGCTCCTAGAACCCAGACCCATGGTATTAGGTAACAGCAGCACTGGTTGTAGTTGTCTACTTAGGAAACAATTCAAAAGTCTACTAATGCTAGAATGGATAAACACACTGTCGTGTGTGCATACAATGGAATATTAAACAGCAATAAAAATGAATATTTGCTTTCTAGAACAAGTAAGAATTTCATAAAAATAACATTGAGTGAAAGAGGTCAGATAGAAGAATAAAGATTTCATTTATAAAAGTCCAAAAACAAAATTATAGCACTTATGTGGTAAAATGACAAGGAATCACAGAGTAGTTACCATACACAGGAGTCAGGAGAGCTGCTGCTTTTAAGGGGGAGACAGGGCAAACCTAGGGCTTCTCAGAGGCTGCAATGATCCATTTCTGGACATTGCTTGGGCAAATATTTATCTTATGATAATTAAACTGTACAACTATATTTTAAAATCATAGATTTCAAATAGTAACAGATTCATAGAAAAATGCAAATATGGTACAGAGAGGTTTAATGTACCCTCCACCCAGTTTCCCTCAAAGATACAATAACAAACAGCAGTACAGTATCAAAACCAGTATAGGTGCTGGTACAATCCCCCAGACCTTATTTAGGTTTCCCCAGTTATACAGGGACTCATCTGCATGTGCATAAAGCTATATGCGTGTGCACATCATTTGCGTAACCCCACCACAAGATACAGAACCATTCCGTCACCACAAAGATCCCTCGTGCTACCCCTCTCTATTCACATCTGTCCCTGCTTCCCTCCCTGCCCTCCCGAGCCCTCCTCTATCTCTAACTCCTGGCAACCACTCATCTTTTCTCCACCTCCATAACTGTGTTATATACATGAAATCATACAGCATACAACTTTTTGCAATTGGATATTTTTCACTTAACACAATGCCCTTGAGATTTGCTCAAGTTGCTGTAATAATAAGTTCATTCCTCTTTGTTGCTGAGTAGTGTTCCATGGTAAGGAGAGATGACAGTGGGTTTAATCATTCACTCACTAAAGAACCTCTGGGTTGTTTCTAATTTTTGGCTAATTACAAATAAATTTCTAAATTTGGCTATCACAAATAAAGCTATTAATGTTTCTGTGCATGTTTTTGTATGATCCTAGTTCTTCACTTCTCTGGAATAACTGCCAAGAAGTGTGATCACTGGGTCATACAATAAGTGTATTGATATTATTGATAAATTGATTATAAATCCTTCAAAAGATGTGTGGCTTGCCCATACTTCCTCCCAGTCTACAGTTTCTTGCTCCATCCTCTTCATAGCATCTGTTACACAGCAAAAGTTCCCAGTTTTGATGAAACCCAATTTATTTACTTTTCTCATTTATGTATCAGGTTTTTGGTGCTATGTCTAACAAATCTTCACTAATTCCTTGGTCCTCAAGATTTTCTTCTATGCTTTTTCTAAAGATTTTCACAGGCTTACATGTTATACTTAGATCTAAAGTGCACTCTTAGTTGGTTTTTTTGTTTGTTTTTCTTTCTTTTTTTTTTTTTTTTGGCATAAGGTGTGAGTTTTAGGTTGAGGTTCATGGTTTTTGTCTGCTGATGTCCAGTTTCTCCAGCACCATATGCTGAAAAGATTATTTTTCTTCCATGGAATTGCTTTCTTTGAAGTAAAATATACATAACATAAAATTTATCATTTTAACCACTTAAATGTAAAATTTAACAGCATTGAGTATATCACACCGTTGTGCACCCATCATTATTTCTACATCTTTTTCAACATCCCAAACGGAAACTCTGTGCCCATTAAACAAACGCCCCAATCCCTTCCTCTCCCATTCTACTTTCTGTCTCCGTGCATGGGCCTGTTCTAGATACCTGCTATACTTGGAAGCATACAGTATTTGTCCTTTTGTGTTTGGCTTTTTTTTCCCCACTTAGCATGTTTTCAGGGTTCACCCATGTTATACCATTTTTCAAATGTTCATTCCTTTTTATGGTTCAATAATTCTCCACTGTGTGTACAGACTGCATTTTATTCATTATTCATCCGCTGGTGGGCCCTTGAGTTGTTGCCAACTTTTGGCTCTTGTGAATGACACCACTATGAATGAGTGGGCAAATATCTGTTTAAGTCTCCCACTGTCAATTCTTTGGGGTATATACCCATGAGTAAAGCTGCTAGATCATGCGGTAATTTTGTTTAATACTGTGAGGAACCACCAAACTTCTCCACACCAGCTGCACTCTTTCACATTCTCATCAGCAATACATGAGGGCTCCAATTTCTCAATATCTTCAACAAAATTTGTTATTTCCTCATTTTGTTTTTATAATAGCCATCCTAATGCGTGTAAAGTGGGTATCTCTTTGTGGTTTTGATTTGCATATCCCAGATGACTAATGATGCTGAGCATGTTTTAATATGCTTTTGGCCATTTGTTTATCTTATTTGGGAAGTATCTATTCAGATACTTTACCCATTTCTTAATTGGGTTGTTTTTTTATGGTTGAGTTGTAGGAGTTTTTAAAAATATGTATATTATGGATATTAATACCTTAACAGAGTTGAATCTGAGGGATCTATTAGATTTCCAAGTGGAGATGTTTCATAGGCATGATAAAGTTTATAGCAGTAACTGGCAAACCATGGCCTGCGGACCAAATCCATCCCAGGCTTGTTTTTTATACGGCCCAAGCTAAGAGGCCTCAGGTCACTGTACCTCTATCCACAGAAGTCAAAAGGGATACCAAACGCTCTCTACACTCTATCACTCACAGTTTTGGCCAATTATCTGCCTTTGCCCAAAAACATTTATCCAAGTATGCCCTTTATCCAGTGTGGCTGAAGCCAGCTTCTACTGGCTCACATGTGCCAATTTTGTGCTTTTCTTTCCAAATCCATATGAGATGATGCCATATTGGTAGATGAAATCTGCTTTGGTGGGAGTACTAACACCATGGAAATTGGCAAATGCTACCAATTAGGACTTTTCCTTGCCAAAAGCCAGTTGTTAAACATTTACCAGCACGTCACTGCCTTTATCCCTGTTGATGGGTAAAGTCCCAGAATCTCAATTTCTCTCTCATTTCCTACACTCAAATCCCTCGACATGTCTGCATATCTCCTACTTTACTGCATCCCTCCTCGGTCCCAGAGTCCTTAACCACTCTCAGGTGCCTAAGGGACTCACGCTTGAACCCCTGCAAAACCCCCTGCCTGGTCGGTCCACCTCTTCTCTGAATGTTTCCTTCCTCGCCTTGTGCCACTTGGAACCTCGTTCTCCCCTGCTGACCCTCTTGCATTTCTGGCCCTCTCTAGACCTCCCATAGCCTTACACCACTGGGCTTAGAGCTGAGGCGGTGGTCACCCTGGCCTCGCTGCTCTTTCCAGTCCACTCTACCGTCTTCTTCCTTACCTGCCTCCATCACTAAACCTCGTGGGATCTGACTTTACTTCCCACTATCCCTTCATCTTCTAGTCAGCTTCTGATGCTGTCTCTCCCTTCTTTTGTATGATTTATCTCCTGACTCAAAATTTCCGCGTGCACACTGATGGCCTTTCAGTCCACATATGCTCAGTCTGTGCTATCCAGAGATATTTCCTCATTCTCTTTTTTCCTGAACAGACATCCAAACTTCAAAAGTTCTTAAAAACTCTATGATCAAAGCAATCTCCCTATTATCACCTATTAAAACTCTTCTAAATAATCCCTTATTCTCTACAAAATTATATATGAGCTTTAATGAGATAAAAACTGTTCTTATTTCTAAAAATGATTTACAATCATTTTATCAATAATATCAATTTTCATGAAGAGGTACTTAGAACTGAGTTTTATATAATTCTCAAATGAAATCAACATTTGAGACAGGTTTTCCTACACATAGGTGAAAACTATGGTTAGCCATTTAATGAAGTGACCATGCCAGCAACCAACTACACAACACAGCAGGGAAGAGAAACTCATGAAGAGAAGCTCATGTTGACGACAGACCTTTTACTTCCCACAGTAAGACAAAACTACCTAATGCATTAGGAAAGCATAAAATTCAAAATAATGTAAGAGAGATCAAAGAAGAAGACTATACCAAGGCATCTCACAATGCTTGTGAATCAATTCATATGGCAACATGCCAGCAGGACTGAGGTCTGCCAGTATTTTGACATTTTAAAATATTTGCTTATAAGTTATTAGGAATTTTAAGATTCTCATATGAGCTAATGAACAAGGAGAAAGGACAGGATACTGAGAAGAAGAGCCCGTTAACAAAAGCCATATGACTCGAGGGAGAAGACTCTTCCAGAAGCCTAATGCTTTCATTTCATCTTTCTTCTCTATTGACACTGTCCAGCTCTCAGATATTTCCATCCAGTGAATGGTCCTGTTGATCACGAACGGCTCCCAGAGGATTTATTATTGCAATGCTTCTTTCTAGTTTCACACTTCCATTCTAGCAAATGTAGTCAATATCCTGTCTGTAGGATGAAAGTATTACAGATAAAAATCAATTCCCTTTGGAACTCATTTTCTGTAAAGCTCGGTGTATCATTGAAATTTAGGAACCACTGCCTTTCAAATTGGTCAAATGCTACAAAAAGGGATCTTGGTACTGTAAGAATTTATTCACTACCAGCCTGACTGCCCCATAGCCAGAAGAAGTTAAAAATTAAAAAAAAAAAAAAAAAAGTTTATCCTCTAAAAATGATGGAAAAGAGAAAATGAAGAGGAAATCACTAGGAATCCCTCAACAGTATATTGAAAGATGCACCTAGAAAAAAAAAATTTAACAGTTTCAAAAGTTAGGTTGAGCTTTTAAGCCCAACTCAATGTAGGTGGTCCAAAGCAGGTCCTCAGGCTGGGGTCTGTTGGGGCATGAGTGTGTCCCTGCATGCTCAGAGCTCTCTCAAGCTCTCTCACTCTCCTCCATAGTATCCCCTTCATGGAGCCAGTCCTAGAGTCTCTGGATGAGATTACTTCTGGACCTTTCCAGTCACTGGTTTCCAGTTCATCATCTTCTTCATCCATATGGCCTCCCTCTTTTGATGATGCCTCAGTTTTTGTATCAAGAGTTCTCAGCAGAAGGATGAATTTAGATAAATTTAGTTTTTCATATTGGCCCACATCCAGTAAGGCCAAGAAACAGAAAGGTACTTCAAGGTGTTGAGGGTGGGGTGGAGCACATGAATGACTTGCCATGGTAGAATAAAGCGTGGTAGGCATCCAAGATAACCCAGCACCGGGGAATCAAGACTGGTGTGGAAGCCATTTGGGGGGATGTTTCTATTCTCACTGGAAGTCACGGGCCTCCTCTTCACAATTCTCTGCCCCTCAATCCTACAATCCTTCAATTTACACAAATAGTCACCACACCATGACCCACCATTTCCTCAGAGTTTCTCAGACCCTAAGGAAATTTCTTAAAGACCTCAGGAAATTTTACATGCCAAAGCATTGTTAAGCCCTCCCAGCAGCCAGAATGACTTCAGAGTAGCTATTTCTCAGTTTCCAGGGTCTTCCTGCTTTTAGCTGTGAGCAACTGCTATGTATGCATTTATCAGTTGGAAAGGGAACAGACAGGTTTAGCAGATTTCCTCACATTATTAAATACAAACAACAAGCAAGCAAGCAAGCAAATAAAAACCTTCCCAACCTCACAGAATGTTGTGAGACCCAATTAAATTAGGGAAAAAAAACCCTTATAAAATGGTTTTAAGATTTCCCACTAGTGTTATAGATTTCATTTCCTGCTCTTATTTTCTACTTAATTTCATTATAAAACTCAATAAAAATGCCTTTGATTTTTCAGGACCCTCTCTCCTCAAGGATTATTTTTTTGAATGACAATAGCAACAACAACAACAAAATGTCTTTAATTGGCTACCTACCTACAGAAAGACAAACTTATTTTAAATAATCTTAACTAGGTTTTTTTTTCCCCTATTAGCTTGGTTTTCAACTTGTTAACAGGTACAGCAATGATCATATAATCATATAGTTATTGAGAAAAAAGGGATAACATCAGTTTACACATCAGAAGTCCATAACAAGAAAAGGGATAATGATCAGGGCTACATTCACTGGGTAATACAGGGATATTATTCTATTTTGGGGGGGGAATTAAATTGATTCCATGTATTTCTTAGAATTCATGATTCTAAATATTAGAAAATAGGTAAGAGATTTCTTTGATGTGCCTACACTCATGTAATGTAAAGTCAAAGGAGCTTTAGAGAACATCAAGTCCAATTTTGTCATTTTTTCAGGTAGAGACTGTGGCCCAGAAAGGGGACGTGACTTGACATTTAATGGGAGAAATAGGACGAAAGGCCAGATCAGATTCCTGGCTTAGTGTTTCTTCTTTCCTCTAGCGATATTTAGGGAGCATTGACAGCAAACAAGGCCAATGCTGCAGAATCAGTGATGATTCTGGACAACCCAGTTCTCATCCTCAGAGAGCTTACAACCTAGTGGGAGAAACAAACCTCAAGTAATGAGTTACACAATGACCTGTTTATAACTACTGCAAAGAAAGATGCAGGATGTGTTATGAGAATAAATAATAAGGTACCAGACTTGGTGTAATGGGAAAGTTCCCCAGAAAAAGTCATTTTTGAACTGAGCATGGAAGAGTGTCCATATAATTTACTGCACAAACCAGAAGTAAAGGGGACACCCTAAAAATAATTAATAGGCATTAACTAATCTACAAAAGACATGAACTGGGTCTGTCATAGGCCAACGAGGAAGGAAGGTCCTCCTGGAGCAGAAGGATAAGTCCATATTAACCAGGTGAAATGATGGGAGTATCCTGGGCAGACGGAAGAACCAGTAAGAATTCCCTGAGTCATGAAGAACATGGTTCATTCAAGGAAATAAGCTAACATCTACTGGAGGCTTACTAAATGTCAGGCACCATGCTACCACTTTACACGTTTCCTCACATTTAATTCACACACACCCCTACAAAGTAGACACTAATAATTCCATTTCAAAGAAGAGAACCCCAATATGTAGAGGTTCAAGAATTTGTCCAAGATCATAGCTACAGTAAGCAAAAAAACTAAGATTCAAATTCATGCAGTCTGACCCTAGATACTATGAGTCTGACCATTATACAAAGTGACGCAGCTGAGTTTCAGAGACAGAGATGAAGCCAAGAAATTAGACCACATGAGGAAGTAAGGAACCATATTAGATAGGTTACACTAGGGATTTGGTTACTCGGACCAAGATACTAATGGATTTTAAAAGCAAGGGACTGGCACCGTATTCATGTTAACATATTCTGTCCACAACATGAAGAATGGATTGAGAAAACAAAAGCAGACACAGTAAAAGAAGTTATAACACTCCAGCAGAAATTTATGAAAGATGCAGCAGTTTGGCCAGAGATGGTGACAGAGATGGACGCAGAGATGTGAGTTGGTTTGTGGGATATTAGGTGGTACAATAAAAAGCACCTGGTGATTGACCAGATGTAGCAGTGGAGAAAAAAGAGTATCAAGGACAATCCCCTGGTTCTGGCTTGGGCAACTGCTGGATGGCGGTGTCATCTATATGAAAAAAGGAGTACTGGAGGAGAGTCAGGGTCTTTGTGAAGTGAAGCAGGACAAAGGGAAAACAGGATCAATGTACCTTTGAAGAAGATCTAAGGAAATGCCATGAAGATGGCATTGAATATGGAGGTTTGAAGGTCAAAGAAGTGGCTTGGGCTGGAGAAATAAATTTGCAAGTCATGTGCGAATACTATAGTTGGCATGTGAACTTTGTGAGATTGCCTAAGGAAAGAAAATAAGGTGGGAAAGTAAAAAAGTCCTAGGACCAAAGACTGAAAAAAATCCAATATTTAGAGGAAGATGACCTGGCAAAAGAATCCAACAAACAGGAGAAGCAACCAGGAGTGTGTGGTGTTATGGAAGTCAGAAAGAGAATGTTTCAAGGAGCAAGTGAACCAAAGGGTCAAGTAAGTCAGTTAATTTTAAATAGGGTAAGAACAGAACAATGATTCCACTTTGGTGGGAGCAGAAGCAGAATGTCATGAGTCGATGTGTGAAAAGGAGGTGAAGAGACGCTATAGAACCTGCCCATGTTCCAAATATTCTCACAAAGAATCCTGCAAGGTCATAGGTCAGATACACCTCAAAAAAACATAATTTTTTTAAAAAGAATTCTGTAACTAAGTCCAGAGTCAGTAAGTGTCTATATCATTTCATTAAACAAAAAGAGAAACTTCACAAGCCTTTACTTCTCTCTGCTCCTACGTTTCCATGTTATTATGAGATTTTAGTTCCACCTTTTTAATCAAAAAAAAAAAAATTCAACATTCAATTAGACTAACCAATACGTTTTACCACTTTAGTTTTCGTTATCACTCTTTGTATTCTACTTTTCCCCTGATTTCTTTTTCTTTTTCTTGGAATGTATCCTTTTAGAATTCATTCAAAGAGGTTTGCTAGGTGGTAAAGTTCTCGAGCCATTAATTTCCAAATGGGTCACAGCAATATTTCCCACATGACATGCTCGTCCAGATCCTTGCCACTCCCTCATAAACAGAGGAAGTCTTTTCTCTTGAAGCTGGGCAGGCCTATAGGACTATCTCAACTGATAGTGTAATGGTGAAAATAACACTATGTGACTTCCAAAGGTAGTCATAAAAGGCAATACAGTTTCCATGTGGCTCTTCCTCTTGGCATGCTTGCCTTTGGAATCCAGCTATCATGTTCTGAAAGAGCCCAGGCCACATGCAGAGGTCCATGTGGAAAGGAATTGAGGCTTTGGCCCTCAACCCTGGATGAACTACTCACGCAGAGTCAACACCAACTTGCAGGCATGAGAGGAGTTGTCTTGGAGGAGGAGTCAGCTGCCACTAGCTGAGTACCGCAGCCGACAATATGTGGAGCAAAGAGAAGCCTTTCCACTCCTGCCCAAATTGTAGATTTGTGTACAAAATAATTTTTTTTTATTTAAGCTACTAAACTTTAGGATGGTTTATTAAGCAACAGGAGATAATAAGGGTACACTGCAGGCCTTAAAATGCCATTAACACCCCTCCCCCCTTGCTGACAAATGATAATTCGGCTAGGTATAGAAAACTAGATTTCTGATTACGGCCACTCAGAACTTTGAAATTTCGTATAAGTTTCTTATAAAGTTAAACATACAGTTACCTTAAGACCCAGAAAGTCCACTCTAGGAACTTAACTCTGTGAAATTAAGACTATGTTTACACAAAAACCTATTTGTGAATGTTTATAGCTTTATCTGTAATTGGCCCAAATTGGAAACATCCCAAATATTTCAGCTGGTGAGGCAAATAACACACTGAGATACATCCACACAATAAAATACTCCTAAGGAATAAAAAGGAACAAATTACAGGTGTACCTTGAAAATACTGCAGGTTCTGTTCCAGACCACCACAAGAGAGCAAATAGTGCAATAAAGCAGGACAATGAATGTTTTGGTTTTCCCAGTGCAATTGGGTAAACATAAAAAGTTATGTTTACCCAATACATTTATTTTTTGTATTTATTAAATGAGCAATAGAATTATGTCTAAAAAACCAATGTACATACCTTGATTAAAAAATACTTTATTACAAAAAAATACTAACAATCATCTGTGTGGCAGTCTTTTTGCTGGTGGAAGGTAGTCCCTTAATGCTGGTGGTTTCTGACTGATCAAGGCAGTGGTTGCTGAAGGTTTGGGTGGCTGTGGCAAGTTCTTAAAAATAAGCAATACTGAAGTTTACCACATGGATTGATGCTTCTTTCCATGAAGGATTTCTCTGTAGCACGTCATGCTGTCCGGTAGCATTTTACGATAGAACTTTCAAACTTGGAGTCAATCCTCTCAAAACTTGCTGCTGCTTTAAAAACTAGGTTTGTATAATATTCTAACTCTTCTCTTGTCATTTCAACAATCTTCATAGTATCTTCCCTAGAAGTAGATTCCATCTCAAGAAACCACTTTCTTTGTTCATCCATAAGAAGCAACTTCTCATCCATTAAAGTTTTACCATGAAATTCCAACAATTCAGTCACATCTTCACGCTCCACTTCTAATTTTATTTCTCTTGCTATTTCCACCACATCTGCAGTCTCAGGGAATAGGGAAGCCCAAGGAAAGGAGAGAGACGCGGGTGGCCAGTTGGTAGAGTAGTCAGAGTACACACATTTATGAAGTTTGCCATCTTAATGGGCACAGATCATGGCACCCCAAAAACAATTACAATAGTAACATCAAAGATCACCGATCATATATATAACAAATATAATAATGAAAAAGTATAAAATATCATGAGAATTACCAAATGCCATTAGAAAAATGGCACCGACAGACTTGCTCAATGCAGGGTTGCCACAAACCCTCAACTGTGAAGACCCCACTATCTACAAAGTACAATAAAGCAAAGTGCACGAAAACAAGGTATGCCTGTACTGATAAACACAGCACAGATGAACAGCAAACGTACTGATAAGTGAAAGAATCCAGACTCCACAGACTATATGCTGTTAGGATTCTTTTTTTAGGACATTCCAAAAAACTCAAAACTACAGGGGGATTAAAAAAAAAAGATCAGTTATTGTCAAGGGCTGGTGGGGGGAGAGTTCAAAGCGCAAGAGAATCTTTGGGGTGAGTGAAGTATTTTATACCTTAATTGGGGTGGTGGAGTAAGAACTGCGTGTGTTTGTCAAAGTTCACTGAACTGTACCCCAAAGAGGGTGAATTTTATACCTTTTTAAAATTAAGGAAAAACAGATGTTACTTCTGGGTAGAAAAGACTCAGGTAGGAAGAGGTTGGGAGAAAGACTTGCTCTTCATGCCCTTTACACAGCATGAGGACACAGATCTCCTGGAAATGAGGCACAGCCATACTCAGGAGGACGGGCACTGGACCAGGAGGTGTCGAGCCATAAGGCACAGAGGTGGCATTCTGTCTCTATCTCTCCCTGGGCCTCACACCTCTCATTTCCCTTTTCCTGGTGGCACCTGTCCCGTATCACCCTTCACAGAACTGCTTCCTCTGTATTGTGGCTCCTCTGTAACCCCATAACTCCAAATGATATGTGACATTGGTTTTTCCAAGAAACAATTCTACACGCTTTATGGTGTCTGGATTTCTTCGTACAGCTCTCTTTGAAGATTATAATTAGTCGGTCATCAGCCAATGCATTAATTGCTGTTTCAGAGGAAGGAGTCACGTGGTTCAAACATGGCCCACCAGCTTCTGCCCTTCAGTAGGATACGTGATTTTAAGGCATTTTCTAGAGAGGGAGGAATGAACTGGAAAGGTTCATTATATGTCATCAAATAGGATTTTTTTAGAAGTTACAGATTTAAGGGACCCAGGGGCAGGGTAACCGAGACAAAGAAATGACATAATTAACTAAAGGTAAAGAAATGAGAAAAAAGATGTGTCTCAAGTGGCCTGTTCTGCGTAAAGCAGAATACTTATTGTGGTAGGATTAAAAAGAGATAACCCGGGACAGGCTTGAGTGAAACAGATGTCCCTGGGTGGAGAGAGTCCCTGGGTGCCAGAGGGTTTGGGGCAGGAGCTGAAGAAACAATGAGACATACAATATCTCAGAAGAAGAGGCTACTTTCAGAATTGCGGTGGTAGAAGTTGATTCAGTTGTACTCTGCTCTTCCTGATGGAGGAGTAAAATTAGTGAGAGTTGGGGAGCAGGGCAGGTCATCATGCAGCCTGAAAAAGAGAGGTTCAAAGAACAAAGATTTGACTGTTTTCTCTGGCCCAATCCAAGAGAGAAAAAGAGATTGATTTGGATGCATATAAAAAAACCCAGGTAGACTGCTGCAAAGATAGAACGAAGTGTCTAGCCTCACTGTGGTTCACAATAAATATTTGTTAAAATGTCCTAGCTCCTTTTGTCTGCACAGAAAGCAATTTTGTAATACCAACTTGGCTTCCTAGATACTGTGATACTGGAGAGAGTGTGGCCTGGAGAACAGCTATGAATATAATGGTTGCTGGAATGTGCTATTCCTCCCTGTCAATGGGTGTTTGGCTCTTACATTACTCTCCCTCCTCTGAGTAGGATCAATTCCAAGAATTCAGACAAAAAATAAGAAGTAAAAAGAAATAAAAATAAATAAACACAACACTTCGGGATGTGCAGAGCTGAGGACTGATTCTGGACATGGTGAAGAATCACTGTAAGAGCCAGCTTATCTTCCCTGATGAGATGTTATCTCTTCTTGGTGAAACTACAAATAACAACAGATTTTTGAGTAGCTCTGAATATCAGAAAAATAGACAAAATTTAATCATGAATAAAGTAAGTGACACTGTGGGGGGTTTTAAATTCAACATACAATTACCAGAGTGACATTCAGGAAACTCTACCTAGTGAAGTAACATGGACCATGAACTGGAAGAGAAGGCAGGAAGGTAATAAGGCAACAACCAGTCCGAAGATAATAAGAACATAAAATGATGGTGGGTGTAGAAAAAAAGAGGGACCTGGAGGAAAGAAGAGGAAGAACAGATAGGGTTTTCCTTCAGAACAAAAATCAACAGTGTATCAATTAAGGACTCAACTGTGAGAGGCAAAACCACAGGCTTTCAGAAAATAACTTAGAATATCATGCCATACGACAGGGAAAGATATCTTAAACAGAACTAAAAAGGCATTAACCATGAAGGACAAGGTTGATGAATACAACTATAGTAAAAGTAAGTTCTTCTCATCAACAGACACCCAAAGAGGAGCGAAAAGGCAAGCCACAGAGATGTGCACGTGCGCCCAATGTCTATATAGAACTCCTTCAAATCAGTGAGAAAAGACAGGTAACCTAATACAGAGAATGGGCAAAAGATCTGAAGATTTAAGCGAGCACTTCACCGAAGAGGAAATGCAACTGACAAATGAGCATATAAAAACATACTCAACCTCATTAATCAGGAAAACGTCAATTAAAACCATTGCGAAGAGTGACTGTACACCCACTGGATTGGCGAATATTTAAAAATGTGACAATTCCACATGTTGACAAAGAGTTGGACTTTTTAACTCCTGTGATGATGGTGGGAATGTAAATTGGTTCAACCACTTTGAAAACTGTTTGCAAGATCTAGTGCAGTTGAAGTTAGGAATATCCAGTGGCCCAGGCCTCAGGAAGAACGTACCAGAGTATTCCCAGCAGAATACAAACAAGACTAACGACCACTCACAATGGAATGATAAATTATGACATTCATACAATGGAAAACCATACATCAGTGAACATAAAACGCACTTACAAATGACAAGTCTCTGACACATAATGTTGAATTTAAGCAGCAAGATATGAAAGAATATATTCTATCTGATTCCAGTTGTTTAAGAAAGATGTAAATGGTAAAACTCTAAAGAGCAGCAACCAAGTATGACCATAAAGGTCAAGTCTTCTGGAGGAGGAGTGGGGGGTGCTTGGAAAGGAGCCACGTGACAGATCACGTTCAGTGTTGGAGTGAGAGGTGAATGAGAGGTGGTCACATGGGTGCTTGCTCGATAATCATGTCTCATTCTCTACACTTAGGTTTTATGCATTTTTCTGCATCCATATATATTTCATAATTAAAGTCCACCCCAGCCCCACCGAGTAGGAGAATCTGTAGGATTGACAGTTAATGTAACACAGGTAAGAAAGTAAAGGGGGAGGAGTCAAGCACAGAACCTATGGGACTGGGAAAACATTGGCGACATCAGGTGAAACAGGGACATCAACAGTACTGCTGGGTTGTGGAAGAAGATAGATTACAAAGTAGTGAGTTTAAGGTGACAGTGGTTTAATACTTGTAGAAATACAGAAATGTTGAAGGAGAAACAAAGACAGATATGAGAGTTACAATAGTAAAAATACATGTTTATTTTTTTCTCTTAATATCACCATATTGTATTAATCTTATTTCCACAGAAGTGCTTTTCTAAAATAAACAAGTTTATATAAAATAAAGCAAGTGACACCTTACACGCGTTGGTCGTTAAAATCTCAATGCAATATGCCTCTCCGTCTTAACTGAACAAAGAGAGGATGAGCGTAATGGATTATGACTTGCTGGAACATTAAACCTGCAAGTTCTTTCACATGTGTGAAACCCTCAAAGTTAATGCAGGGCATGTCCCCATTACACTATCAGCGGTAACCAGAACTACCAGTCCCCATGAGTCAGCTACTTACGGTTTTTCATTTAGCCCCCATTTTTCAAAAATAGCTTTAAAAAGTCATTCTAGGCTAAAACGTTGTTCTATAAATTACTCACATAAAAAAAGTAAATGTGTTATCATTTTAATAATGGAATAAATAGAAGCTGCAGAGTCCCAAAGATGCATTTTTGATAATAATATAGTTATGACAAAATTACATTTGAACAACTATATAACCTTCATGGATATATATTTCTCAAATGAGAATTTACCTACAGTTAGGTCAGAATAACCTGGCAGGGTACAGAGATAGGCACAAGAAATTGCATATGTCATAATTCATTGGGATTTTTATTTCTTTTATCATTTATTTTTCTTCAGGGAGCACTTCGTGGAAAAACAAATCCCTACCATACAATTTCCCAGACTATAAGAGCACCCAAACTAACAAAGCACAACTCCTTAAAGAGAAAAGTAAATTGAAAACCCGCTTCAATTCCAAGTTCAAAAAGAGTGTGAAGAGTGTGATATGACTGCACCAGCAAGCCTCCCTAGTGACTCAGCAGATTCAGACAAGAGGAAATGCGAGCATTTATCCCTCATTTCCATCCTGCGAGACCTGAGATGGAAGAGGCGAAAGTCAGATTAATCCTCCACTGACATCGTTAACATGTGCTCTCGCTCTTCGATTTCTTAATTTCCACAAATGTACTTTAACGGACGCAGAGTATTAAAAGAAAATTCATATTGGGCATAAATCAAACAATTCTTTCAAATAAATAGCGATTACTTGCTATGTTCCAGGAACTAATTTAAGGTTTGAGGACACACTGGTGACTAAAACATGGTGTTCATCTTCAAGAAGGTCACAATGCAGAGAGAAACCAACAAGCAGAACGTTCCATCACATCGCTGACGGGCCCGACAATGGAGGTAAGGAAGTACAGGTGACACTGGACCACACAAATCACTCTGAACCTGGTCTCAGTGAGCAGCTAGGCTGAGGAAAGTGGCCTGAGAAATATTCTCAAAGAAAGTGAGATGGAAGATGAAATCTGAAGCCAAAGTAAAAACCAGTCAGAGGAATGGCATTCGGGAGGGAAGAGCATGTGGAAGGGTCCTGAGATGAAGGAGAGCCTGGAGCAGTGGGGGTGGCACAGAATGCTTGGCGTGGCTGTGGCGTTAAGGGCAAGGGGGAGTTGTGAGGAGGCCAGAGGGAGGCAGGGGCGAGGTCAGGAGGACCACAGCTCAGACCTCATCCTGAAGCCATGGGAAACCACTAACAGTCTTTAAAGGAAGGGGGCCATGTGTGACTTTCAGGAAGATCTGTTTAGCCTCCAGGGTAGAGGTTGGACTGCCGGGGGGACAAAGGACAAAATTGGAGACCTAGAGATCAGTTAAGAGTCTCTGCAGGAGTCGAAGTCGAACAGCTGATCGCCTGAACAAAGGCGGTGGCAGTGGAGGGAGAGAACTTTCCGAATGACTGGGATTCGGAGGGTGAGGCACTGGACGACTCCAAGGAACATGGCATAGAGGTTCTAAGTTTCTTGGCCTCTTCATTAATGAAGCCAACTGAGAGACCGCCTTTATCACTAAAAATCAAGCTAAATCTGTTAACAGTGGGAGGAAAAACAAGGCAAACGACACTCAATATTTCAAACATGAAGAAACCATTTATCCCTTTTCTCTCCAACTCTGGGCATGGGGAGCTCTCAACAGGCTGCCGCGGTCGCAGTGTCAGAGACCAGGGATCCCACGCCACATCCCAGAATAACCTCAAAACACCACTTCTCGCTGCCTTTTGCTGTAGCATTATGTCCCTCCCAAAGGAAAAGGGGAGGGAGGAAAAAGGAAAAGATGAGCTCACACAACATCAGGCACAAGATAAAGCTCATTCCTTCACTCCTCACTCATGCGTTCATCAAACCCATCACCGCTTCCTGCGTGCCAGGGTGTGTGCTGCACTGCGTTGTACGCAGGAGATGCAAAGGTGAACAAAAATACGTCCCTGCCCTCAAAGAATTCCAACCTAGCTTCATTTTAGGTAGGAGTGGCGGGGACAGGAATAAAAGCAGTGGTACTCATTATTGTAATGAATGCATACATTCACAGGAATTATCCCTTACGTTACAGAGAGCTTGCAGAACTTGCTTGAAGCTTTCCATAGGTCAGGCCATTAGTCGTAAAGTGTGGTGGAAAAGGGGCTGAGGCATCCTTACATGGTGGAGGTGGGACTGGATGCTGTTGGGGTGCACCCTGGGTCTTCCTGCATGGGGGCACGCGCCGAGAAGGCACAGGGAGTTCACGCCTGAACCCTACTTCACAGATGAAGAGCCTGTCCACAAGTTTTCACAGGTTTGGAGAAAATAACAGAGAGAAAGTCCACTCTTTTGTAGAGACTTAGTTCATTAATTTATTTCTCTACTTTCATGTAAACGCAAGGATTTCTGAGTCAGTCAAAAGAACCCACTCAAACCGATAAAGGTCTTAATCATTCTGCTGATAATCTGGTTCATATCTATTCTTCCTGAAAAATGGCAGACTGTTCTTTAAAGTCATTGTTATTTTTCAAGTATGAAGATAGAAAAGTATGATTTGGATTTCTTGGAGGCAGTGTTCCTTTGTCTGAGAGCCACAGTGAGATGCCAGGTTGTTAGAGCTCATGCAGATTTCATCTACTTCCACAACCAGAGGGAAAAAAAAGTTTCCCTAGAAAGAAATATAAGCATACCAAAAGCTGAATCATACCATTTCTGTTTTCCAAATTTATAAGCACAACAGCAAAGGCTTTAAGATGACCACAATAAAATGTGCATATGAGAACAGAGTACACATATTAGATTTTCTCAGTACACTTTTTCACAGCACAATTGCATTTTAGCTGGAGTTGCCCTGAGCTGTGGGGGCAATTAATAGCCTGGCGTTTCTCATTATAACAATTGCTGTGACTTAGAGTATCCCAGTGACACAGCTTGGTGGCACCCCTCTGACTTGCCTTGTATTTTACATCTCCTTCAAGGCACGAGTGTTTTTGTCAAGCATTCCACCAAGAGGAAAGAAAAATGCCTCCCTGTGAGCATGCGGGAAACGCTCACGGAACTCATTTCAACAGGTGTGTTTCAACAAGCATGAGTGTCGTGCACATGGAAAATTTGCTAGAAAGCTCGTAAAAGGCGTGACTAGCCACCACCCACTCTGGGAGACCAAGATGAGATCCTGGGGTCAGGGAAGATCTTAGAGCTGATTTTCCCAAGTCTACAATGCCTAGCATTCTATGGAAGGATAGCACATTCTTCCTAGAGTGACAATGATACATTAGTCAGCAAAAGGCCTTGCAAGTGAATTCTGTCCACAAAACATTTCTGCCTTGCTTAGCATTTGCAGGATAGTTAGCTAATGTTGGATTTATTTCTCTACTTTCTATGCTTCCTTATAGATGTGGAGCCTTTGACACCAGCAGGGAAAATGTGTAACTGGAATATGGCACCTTTTACACCCACAGGAGCCTTACACAGAGAAGCACCAACCACCTGGTTTGCCAAGAACATTCGCAAATTTGAGTGCTAAGCTGGGGCAGTCCTGGGCAGACAGGGACGAGCTGGTCACCGACATGTCACACACACTCCCTTGCTAGCCACATGGTATAAACAGTAGCTCTGCTTCCTCACCCGATGCAATGTTTTCTTGTACAAAGCTCTCAAAGGACAACCTCACAGAAAGTAAACAAAACCATGAGAGGGAGACCCAAATCAAGATGTGTCTCAAGCATAAAGTCAACTTCCCTAAATATCTTATCTAGTTGAGAACTTAAAGAAGAAATAGTATGCATGAAATCACCTTCGGTTTTTCTAATATCCCCCCCAAAATTACCCCACTTGAAGACAGAAACACAGATGTTCCATTTTCTGATCCAGGATGTTTTATTATCATTACAGATCTTACTCTAAAAGTCAGTATCACAATTCTACTCACTTTAATATGGATAAGAGTCAAAATCTTTTACCATTGCAATAGATTTTAAAATATGGAAACATCTGACTCAACTTCAGTCTGAGCACATCGACTAATTTAACACAAAATAATCTATGCATTCTTTCAAAGTCCAAAATGAAATCAAATACGTGTACGAGCTGTCTGATATATATGTGCATGGATATGCATGTACGCATACATATGTGTATATGCATATATTTGTTATTTATATTTATATATGCACATGTATAAATGTGTATTGCACATGCATGTGTGTGCATATACACGCACTTGTGTTTATACACACATACGTGTACAGACATGTTTGTGTGTAGACACAATGTGTGCATACGTGCACTCACACACACTGATAGAGTTACATGTGCGTGCAGATATACGTGTGTGTGTACGCATGTATGCAAGTAGGTACAGATCCGTATGTGTGTGTATGCAAATAGTACTCTACACTCGGGAGACACGTTTCGAGGACACAGAAACCTAAACACTTGTGCTCTCAAGAAACCAGCCACTCCCCAGAGACCCCGAGATCTCTGAGTTTCTGAGGCCCTATAGCGGCCCTTGCTGGCACTGTGTGACTCCTAGAACCTTCTCCACCTTGTTAAATAGGGTCTTGAAATAGACAAATGGCTTGTTCCTTTTGGGACTGAAGCACAAGGCATAGAAGGGAGTAGGAGGAAGAGACCCTACTCCAGGTCTCCCATAGAGAAACAGTCCTCTGCTTCCTGTTACCAAAGAGGATGTGTCCCCGAAGAGCACTGGGATATGTTCTCATCATAGCTTCAAAATCTGCACAACTTAATTACAAGCCACCCCATAAGACCTATTTCATTACTGCCCCATTACCTCCATCTTACCCATGGCTATTGAGAACTTGGACTTCCGTCCATATAAAGGATTAAGGAAATAATTTTCACGCCTCCAGATAGGATGACAGTAATCAGAAATACAAAGTGCAATTTTGCTTTGCAAGATTTACTTAAAGAGAACACCGAGAGAATGACACAACCATTGCCTCTTCCTCTTTTTGAAACATTCAAATTCGTAAAAATAACAATGAGAGTAACAGCAACTATGAACAGTTACGATGCCCTTCTATGATCCAGGTGCTGGTCAGGCCCTCTAATGTCACAGGTGCTACGCAGGTGATCTTTCCCTCTGATGAGACAAATATTATTAGGATACCAGCATCACAGAAGACGAAACTAGGGTAACAGAGACGTTGAGCAACTTGCCCAAGGTCACACAACTATGAAAGGGCAGAATCAGGGTTTGAACTCAAACGGTCTGATTTCAGAGTTCACTCTCAGCCACCACTTTGTGTTGCTTCTTTGCAAGCTGTATGTACTATCCTCCTTAAAGATACTAAGAAGAACAGCAAGATCATAGGAAATGCTAAGACCAGGGCACCTTCCAGTAAATATTTAGAAACAGTATTTTTCTGTCTTAATCATTAGATGCTTTTCAAAAATTCCATGATTGCCACAATTCCTTATTTCATTATTAGATCAAAGAAATGAATAAATTTTATCCAGGGCATTTACAATGTATTTCAATGCATACGGAGTGTTTTATATGAGAGCCAGGCACTGAAGAGCCAGACATCGCACTCACAACTAAGGACCGGAGGAGATAAGCCGGCGGTGGGCTGCCAGCTCCTCCCCTCTCTCCAACTTTAATGAACACAAGTACTGCTGCACATTCATTTCCATAGACAAAATTCTTAATTTTGAATGTAGTTTAAGAATATTAACCCACAGATAACAGCTTCAAGCCATATTATGATTTCTTTGTCCATATCAAGTTTGAGAATAAGAAAAGGTTAATAAAATTATTGACAGTAAATTAGTTATTCAAAGAACTTGGCATGACACAGGTTTCAGACAGAATATTAAGCTCAACAAAGCATAGGTAAATGGTAATCTGGATCTTCGCAGTAGGCACTAATGGTTTAGCCATGATTTGACTGAACGAAAGGCACGTGTGAAAATGACTGTGAGCACAGGTAGACTTCGTGTAGGTAATTTCTAAATACCCGAAACTACTCAGCATAGGCCTTTCACAGAACCGCTTCATGCGTTCAACGACAGGCTCTGATTATAAAGGTAACGTATGCACATTGCACATATGACTGAAGGACAAGATTTAGCTCTTGGATATAGTGATTTACCTTGTCTAATAATGAACAGGCACATCTAGACTGAAGAAGGAAAGGTTCATGCTCTCAAAGATGAATGAGTCCTAAGGATTCCGCCCCATTTATAACCTTCCAAGGTAAAACAGTGCAATTCCGTCAGCAGTGATAAAGACCAAGCACAAAAACACGAAGAAAAATCATCCTGGGTGAAGCATGAACTAGCGTTATGGCTGCTTAATCCCAAACTTTCTAATCTGTCCACAACACATTTTTTCCAGAGGGCCTCCTAATCTGTGGCTGCAGCAGAGACTGAAACTGGACCCTCTCCCAGCCACGTGGCACAGCTGAGTCCTTTCTGTGCGGGCTTTACCAAAAAGGTGGTGAAAGCTACAGAACAAAGGGCTTTCCCCTGGCTCTTCGTCACTACCTCTCCCTCCTGTGCAGAGCTGATCTCTTCTTCCTCTTCCTTGGTTTCTACTAGACTTCAAGACCACGTGGGCCTGGAATCGAGTGAAACATTCTCTTGGCGATTCCACGACATGCAGCGCTCCTGCTAGTCCCTCCCTTTCCAGCTGTCTCTTTCTTCTCATGGGCACCTTATTTCTTGATCTTTCACTAAATGCTGGTGTTCCTCAGCTTGCTTCACTTCTTCTCTGTCTCCCTAGAAAGGCTCATCCACTCTTGTACACATTCACTCTCCGCATGGGGATGGCTCCCGAGTTCCTGTCCCCAGCCCAGATCCCCGCTGGAGCTCCAGACTCGTGTACACCCAAGTGTCTCACTGATCTCTCCGCCGAGGTGTGTCACAAGCATCTCAAACTAAACATGCCCCAAGCCCACCCTTACCCAGTCGTCATTATTTCAGTAGCTATCTACCCAAGGACTCAAATCAGAAATAAGAAGCCTGACTCCTCTATACACCCACTCTGTCTGTGAGTCCTATTGATTCTACTTTTTAGTTATGTTTATTTTGTTATTATTCATACTATAACTACTGATTCTGCTTTAACCTATTCAATTTGTCCACTTTTCCCCATTTCCCCTTTCCCATCTTATCTTGCAGGATATTTGCAAGAACTTCCTAAGTATTCTGGTTCTACTCTTGCCCCTTACCATCCATTCTTCACAAAGCAGCCAGATTTTCTGAAAGCAAATCAGATCACGGCATCCCCCATGGCTTTCCACCACACTTAGAATAAAACCCCAACCCTTTGGGGCACCTGGGTGGCTCAGTCAGTTAAGCATCTGCCTTCAGCTCAGGTCATGATCCTGGAGTCCCGGGATCGAGCCTCACATCGGGATCCCTGCTCGGCAGGGAGTCTGGTTCTCCCTCTGCCCTTTACCCCTCTTGTGCTCTCTCACACTCTCTCTCTCAAATAAATAAATAAAAATCTTCTAAAAACTAATTTAAAAAATAAAACCCCAACCCTTTGCCATCCATGCATGCATAACCAGGCCTTGCTGACCCCATCTGGGACTACCTTCCCCTCCCATAGCACGATGACCATGCCAGCTTCCTTTCAGGTCTTACACCCCGACTGGGCTCTTGCCCACTTCAGTTTCTTGGCAATGCCGTACCCAGAATGTTCAGGCCCGTTTCTTCACATTGCTGGCTTCTTTTCTTTTTTTTAAACTTTGTTCTAAATATTATATCCTGGATAGGCTTTCCTCATCACCTGATTCTGCTTATGTGTTTGTTCATTTGCCCACTTTTTTGTCCGCTTCCCCTTCCTCCTGTAAATCCCGTGAGAACAGGGACCTGTGTGATATAAGTGCCTGCCAGAGTGCCCAACACAAAGGAGACATTGGACAAATGTTTGTTAAAGAAATGAAGGACATCTTTTCTTTACCCAGGTAGAATTTAGCTCAGGAAAGGTACCAAAAAAGGACCCACTGAAATATTTAATGATGATCAGTAAGAGAGGGGGGAAAAAAAAGGAAAAAAAAATCCATTGAATAAGGACCACGAAGTATCAGAAGGCCATACAGTGTATGACTCCTTTTATACGAAATGTCCAGAACAGACAAATGCACAGGGAGAGAAAGTAGACTGGCCACGGCCAGGGCCTGGGGAGAGGGGAGGGGGTGGGACTGCTAGGGGGTCTGGCATTCTCTCCTGGGGTGGTGGAAATGCTCTGTTAGAGAGTGGAGATGATTGCACAACTCTGAATATACTAAAGACCACTGAATTATACACTTTAAAACGGTATATTCTTTAAAAAGAATTTATGAGAGGTGAATTACAGCTCAATAAAGCTATATTTAAGAAAACAAAGAGGCGATGCAGGCTGAACTATGAAGTAGCTACAATCCCCTCACTAGATTGTGAGACCTTCAGAGCCAGGACTGTGTTATTGATTTCTTTATCCCCAGAGCCTCATACCTGCTGACTGGTGGACAGACCAAGTGGATGAGTGACAGCTTTGACATTAGGGACTGTCCTCTGGATGCAAATGCTTGAGCAATTCGATCTAACTAGGCTTTGGTCAGATCTGATTACAGCGAGGAACGAGCCCTCGTGAGAAAATGAGTCCAGGTCACGCAGACAGGACACTGTGTAACTCACAATAGGCTCTTCAGTTACCATATTTGATGATCACAAACAAAAATAAAAGTGCTGTGAGGTGGGCAGGCCAGTTTATTATCGCCTGTATTTTACAGAGGAAGAAAAGGAGCCTACAGAAGCTGCAGGCTTGCCACCAGGCACCAGACTACATGCGGCATCATGGGGCTGAAGACGGGGTGCCAAATGCCCAGCACAGGACCCCTTTTGCCATACCAAACCCCACATGGGCAAGCTGAGGTCAACTCTGTCATACACATTCACAGAAATGACCAGAAAGGCATCATTCAGGTGCTGAACTCCATCCCCGGCTCTCTCACTAACATAGTATTTGACCTTAAATCACACAGCCACTCTCTTCCCCCATGCAGTCATCCACAAAATTGGTGTGCTAAGACTTCCTCTGCTTCCTTTACTCGAATGCCATGAAGATTTAGAGCAGTCTTGCGGAAAGACGAGGAAAGGCACGGCCCTCCACAGCATCTGCACTGGCTGCACATCACTTCCCCCACTGCTAGGAACTTCATCCTACAGCCGGCCGTCTCCTTCCACGGCGCATCAGAGCCCCGGCCGACAAATCAGCAATGTGCTTCACATCGGAGAGCCACAGGATTGCTTTCACCCCACGTCCCATGTGACGAAGCTGAGCCCCTCAATTACTAAGTTAGGTCTGCCCAGAATCGGAAAATGGTTAACGAATACGGCTGGTTCTCACAGTCTGCCCTTCCTACTTTCAATGCCATGTGCTTTCTAAGCCTATCCTGTTCCTCACCCAATCTCCATGTGTGTGGGGTCTTCAACTCGCAGTTCATGTGCCTTGATCCCCTTCAAAAACACGATCTCAAGGACTCTGCAGGCTGCACTGTACCCCTGCCCCCACCCCGGCCCATCCCCGGAAATGCTTCTCTTCCTACCTGTGGACACAGGTTGCCAAGTGTAACAGCATCTCCTGCCAAGTTGAGCTGGCCCACCACTCATCTGTTTGCCTTTCTTGACCCTCCCTGTACCCCCAGAGCCTCAATCTCTGCATGTCACAGCCTCCTCTCGGTCCCAGCCCAAAGTGCACACACAGCATGTGACTTTCCCTGAGCTCTAACCACATCCCTACCTTCCTAGCGCTCCTTTCCTTCCTCTGTTGTGTGACAGAACTTCACTTTGGTAGCCAAGATTTCTGCCTAAGGACTTTGGGGCAAGACCAGACGAGACCTGGCTTGCCATGACATAGAGCCCCCCAAGTGCCCATATAAGTTGAACTGCACTCTGACCACTGGCTCTCCATGGATATACAAGAAGATATGCATCCTGGAGCATCACCAGAAGCTGCCCGTAGGGACCAAGCCCTGCGTCTGGATTAGAAATGAAACAGTGTTACAAAGTCTTCTTGATTTAGGAACTGTAGCAGTACCCCCTTGGCCAGAGTCCAAAACTTATTTCCTTCCTAAGGAATTTGATGCTTCAGGAGTAACTTTCATGGGAGAGACCAGGGCAATTGCGAACTTGTTAAATGAACAGACCAGTGATTGAGGAAGTGGCCTGTATCCGGGAGAGAGTAACAGTGGCACTGGGAAGCTAATCCAAAAGAGAAGCTAATAAAAGTCACTTACACTTGACTGTGTGATGAGCTATACATTAGAGGCACAGGCAGCAAGGCTTCCCTAATTACCCAGCCAATATGGAGCCCGGCTTGTCTCTCCCAAGGACATTATAACCGGGGGAAGCTGAGGGGGCAGAACTCCTTGCATTCTGGACCACCAGGTACCACTTGACTGAGGACTAAAGATTCATGATGAAAACGACCTAAAAATCCACAGTTCCAGATGAGTTGATAAATAGTGGATTTTAATACTAATGCATGTTTATGTGTATGGAGAATATACGGAGCAGAGGTGGAAATGATAAAAAAAACAATAGCACTACATTACATTTACAGGTTAGAAAGTGTTTTCACATCTGTAATATTACCCAACAAATACATGATCCTTATAGTAATTCCAAGAGCTTGATAGGGTAGCTACTACCCTCTCCCTTTGAGAGGTTCCACTATATTACCTTTGTTGGGAATAAAAGATTTGTCCAAGGTCACACAGCTCCTAAATGATGGAGCTGAGACTGGGACCCTAGTTTTCTGAGTCTTAATTTAATGTACACTGTCCCACACTATCTCCCCAGAATGAGCCAAGGACTACTATTTATTCTTTCAGGAAATACTTCTCCATTCACCTAATAAACATTCACTATTAGGGATGGCCAGGCACTGTGCTAAGTGGCCGAACCTTCAAAAACAAAGAAACAATCCAATTAAAAACAGGCAAAGGAGCTGAGTACACATTTTTCCAAGGAAGATACTCAAATGGCCAACAGTTACATGAAGGGGTGCTCAACATCACTGATCATCAGGGAAATGCAAATCAAAACCACGAGATCTCACCTCACACCTGTTAGGAGGGTATTATCAAAGGACAAGAGGTAACAGGTGTTGGAGAGGAGGTGGAGAAAGGGAACCCTTGTGCGCTGCTGGTGGGAACGGAAACTGGCACAGCCTCTATGGAAGGTGGTCGGGAGGTTTTCCAAAACTGAAAAGTAGAACTAGTGTGCAATCCAGCAATTCCACTGCAGGGTGTACGTCTGAAGGAAATGAAATCACTTTCTCAAAGAGATGTGTGCAGCCCTGTTCACTGCAGCAGCATTCACAAAGGCCAAGACATGGAAACAGCCTAAGTGTCCACAGACAGTTGAATGGATGAAGAAGATGTGGTGTGTACTCACTCTCACACAAACGCGCACACACACACACACACACACACAATACATATGCATATGTGATGGAGTATCATTCAACCTTAATAAAGAAAGAAGTCCTGTCACTTGTGACAACATGGATGAACACTGAGACAGAAAAAGGCACGGTATGATCTCACTTATACATGCGATCTAAGAAAACTGAATTCATAGAAAGAAAACAGATTGGTGGTTGTCAAAGGTGGGGGCAGGGGGAAAAGGGGTGAAGGGAGTCAAAATGTATAAGCTTCCAGTTGTAAGGTAAGTAAGTTCTGAGTATATAACGTACGTGGTGGTGTAGTTAAGAATACCGTACTGCAGAGGTACCCGGGTAGTTTGGTTGGTCGAGCTTTCAACTCTTAATTTCGGCCCGGGTCATGATCCCAGTCAGGGCTGTGAGTTCGAGCCCCACATCAGGCTCCGTGCTAAGCATGGAGTCTGCTTGAGATCGTCTCTTCCCTCTCCCCCACCCCCACTCACGGTTTCTCTCTCTCTCAAAAAACAAACAAACAAACAAAAACGTATTGCATATTTGAAAGTTGCCAAGAGAGTAAATCTTAGAGGTTTTAGCAGAAGAAAAAAGTAATTCTGTGTGGTGATGGATGTTAACTAGATTTATTGTGGTGATCATTTTGCAATACTTACATACACTAAATCATTACACTGTTCACCTAAAACTAATACAACGCTATATGTTAATTATATCTCAATAAAATGGGGCGGGGGGGACATAAAGAAAAGCTTTTCCTTGCTCCCAGGGTTTATAAGTAGCAGCAAACAACCAACTGTATGCAAGGGGGGCAGACAGATATATGACAGCCACAAAGAAATATATTATTTATTAGAGGCATTTAAAGAAGGCTTCTTGTTCAGACCGTTGCCATTGCAAAATGTAATGTGAATACCGATTTAAGAGCTAAAAAGAAAGCAAGGTATGATTCACACAACACATTCCAGGCTTGGCAACTTCAGAATTTATTGTTCATTAAAACTGTATTTTAATTATCCTAGTTTTAATTAAAGTATTATGTAGAGTTGGTGAAATGCAATTATGTGCAACTGACTTGAGATGTATAATAGGCTAATATTTGTAAAGAAATGCATTATTGTCACTAGATCTGCTCATGTAAAATGAAGTGGTATTTTATTTTCAAATGAAAAATTGGTACATAGAATATTAAAGTCTTGTCATTAAACACTACACTGCCAACTCAAACGGAACCAAGTAATTGTAAGCTCCCCACCCCTGCCCTTCGGCTATTCACTTTGCTCAGGAATGGTTCTCTGGCTGTGATGTAGCCTTATCCCAAAGCAGTAGGATGGTATAAGCTGCCCACACATGCCCAACAAACCTTACGACACAGAAGACACTTTAACAACCTTCAAGTGCATCTGCGTCCTGTGATCACACAGGCCCCATCGGCAGCCTCGGCTACCACCAGCCATAGCCCAGAACCTGATCGAATGGTGTTTAAGGGCAACCTTTCATCCAATAGTGTCAAAACGCCTAACAGGCTAAAAGGAAACATGAACTTCTCAGGTAATCCTGACTCTCCTTCCACTGTGCACAGTGAGGTCTGGCTTGAAGCACTGGAAGGTGGAAACTTAGTCAGCATTCTGTAGGCCATTCACTGAAGCAATGCTGTGCTTCCCATTTCTTCTCTTCCCTATGTCTACAGACAGTGATCTGCCTGCAAACGTATCAGCTCAGACAATGGGACTCCTCCCGGATGTGATCAGAACAACAATAGGAACTTCCTAGACGTCAGAAACCAGCATTTGGGAAAGCCCGTAGGACATGTACAGGAGGGGAGGCCGACTGGGGCAGAGTGGTACCCACGGCCCCAGCACATTCTCTACCCTTGGGTCCCTCCCTCCCAGCTAGCACTAGGTCCCCAGACATCTACACACACAGCCACACACAGAGCCACATCTACACAGGACATCTTTAAGGAAGCATGAGGACATAATGGGGGGGGGGGGAGTGACACGTACCATCTTTCACTTCCTCAAACATTAGTTAGTAAATTACTTCTCATTCATTATTTCTTGTTAAATCTCAGGACAACTCAGGAGAAAGAGACCAATTTCCCGGCTCCCAAGTACAAGAGAGGCACTGGGAGGTTATGTGATCTGTCGCAGGATAGACACTTCCTAGGGCTTCATCCTTTGGCTGCTCTAAGTACCACAGGTTGGCTGCTCTAAGTACCACAGGTGGGGCAGCTCATACACAAGAAACATTTCTCTCATAGTTCTAGAGGCTGGAGGTCCAAGCTCAAGGCACTGACGGATTGGGTGCCTGGAGTGAGCCTCTTCCTTGTTTGCGGCCAGCTTCTGGCCGAGTCCCTGAGTGGCACAGTGGGGAGGGAGCTCTCGAAGGTCTCTGCCCTGAGGGCTTCACCCTCATGACCCAAGCACCTTTCAAAGGCCCCACCTCCTAATACCATCACACTGGGGATTAGGATTTCAACAAATGAACTGGGGGAACTGAGGGAGACACAAATTTTCTGTCTATAGCATTGGGATTCCAAAGTGCCTTATGTTGGAGGAACCACCCAGAAGGGCTTCCCAGAGCCCAGTCTACCCAGAGCCAGAGCCATCAGTGGGCACCACCAAGCCATTGCCTCTCCTTCCAAGCCCCAGCTCCGCTGCAGCCCAGTGACGGAGTCAGAACACCCTTTACTCTCTGGGCGCCCCTACTGTGCTTCGACTTACTCCCACCATCTGAGGAAGAAGGAATCTCCCAGCTCTGCATCTCCCTAGTGATGTGGGAAACAAAGGCAGAAAGAAAGAAAGACAAAATTAAATGTCCTTATAACCTGCAGCCGTTTGACAAACACTTGAGATAGGCAGAGCATTCCTCCAGCGAACTCCCAACTGTCTTAATGTGAATACTTTGCTAGAGGGAAAAAGAACCTCAGCTTGACAACAGCAAGGCCTCCAGTATCCCAAGAGTCTTCTTTAAGGGTGCTGCTTCTCCTTCTACCTCTGCCCCTCCCTGCTGCATGTGTGACCGCTCGCTCTCTCTGTCAAATAAATGAATAAAATCTTAAAAAAAAAAAAAAAAAAGTCTTCTTTAGCATAGCAAAGTCGCTTTGGACACCTCCCTTTTTCCCTACCTTCCCCAACCCCCAAATATATAATCGGCCATTCCTCATAACCCTAGGGCAGCAGCTCTTTCTGCCCATGGGTCTTGTCCCCGTGCTTTAATAAAATCACTTTTTTGCATCAAAGACATCTCAAGAATTCTTTCCTTGGCCTTTGGATCCAGACCCCAACAACAACACTAGTCAAAACTACATCACTAGGTCTCCTCCTCCTGCTGTCACCCCAGGTGGCTGAGCACCCCTGCTGTGACCTTGGTGACTAACCCTCTCACCTCTGCTGATACTGTCTCCCGTGCCATCTCAGCCCCACACGCAGGGTCACCCTCCCAGCCTTGCCAACCCCTATGAAAAAAGTTACATTCTTTAGTCTCAATCTCAAATCCCTCACATCATATCCCAGCTGTCCTGGGGAACAGTCTTCCCAGCCACTTCTCTGTGGGCCTGCTCCAGGTGGGTGAGGTCACTGGAAAGCAGGGAGAAGGGAGAGAGGACAGAGCACAAAGGAGGGTGGGACCCCACTGGTCTCAGCTTTGCAGTTGTGCTTGACTCACAGGATGACTTCAGAGAGCCTGCCTGAAGCCACGTGTCACTAGACAGTCCAGCTCGGGTGGTGTGGCAAACTTCTCTGCTGGTCCGCTCCCTCTCCCTCACATACACGATTCTCAGATTCCCTAAGGGTCAAAGTTCACCCTACAAAAATTTAACTTGGACCACCATTCTGCGTTGCAACACCCACTCTCTCCCTTCCAATGGGAGAACACACCTACCGACTGGGAGTGGCCAAGGTGGGGATGAGAGGCTCTGTGGGGCCCAATGCAGCACTTCCCCTCATTTCCCTACTCAGTCATTCCTCTACTTCAGGGACTCCTGCAGTCTTCTGACTCCCTGCCATGTATGACCACCCCTCACTTCCTCCCTCAGATGACTGGGAGTCAACTGAGAGCCATCGCCTCCTTGCAAACACACTTGACATCCTAGTTTTTCACTCCCATGTGACAGACTAACTTCACCTTCCCCGAATCCAATCAGCTGTCTTCCCTCCAACTGCATCAGTACTTGTCAAGCTTCCGGAAGATCTCCATCACCATAAACCGCAACCATGCATGTGCACTCAAATGGCCCCCAGTGCCCCACGTGTTTCTCCACTTGCTTTGACTCCCAGATGATTAAACCCCCTCCCGTCTCATCTTGCACCACACTCCACTCTAAACTTATATTTCCTCTCAATATCCACAGAGGAAAGGAAAATCTACAAGCCCTCAATTTCCCACACGAATATCTGCACACAACACGCGTCAACATCCCCATTAGGCTTCCGTTGTTACAGTGGGAGTTGTCCTTGCCTCCCTCAAAGGCTCCTTGCTGAAGGGCCCCGTGTACAGGTGTGAGCCTGCGGACCCCACCATGCCAGGCCCTCCCTCCCACGCTGCGTCTGTGCATGCCCAGGCCACCTGGCCTCTCACCCTCTCTGGATTTTGCTCCTCTAGCTATACTCACGCTCCCTGACTCTTCACATTCTCCCTTTCTCATGAAGAACTTCTTCTGCTAGCAGACAAATATTCTCTGGTATTTCCCACCTTAAGAGAAAAACCACCCCCTTGATCTCAGGTACTCCATGTGGACACTAGCCCTTTCTCTGCAGCCATTCCCAGTAAAAATATGCCCACGAACTATGTCCATTTGCTCTCCCCTTCCTCATCTTTTATTTAAACATAGTAAAACTGCAATTACTAAACATTTCCTAACTAAAAAAAAAAAAAATCAAATGAAGACCAACATTCCTAACCTCCTACTTCCTTTCTAGACTCAGTGTCCTATCTCCTCGAGCCCACTGTGGGTGGGTCTCTCAGTGGAGCGCTCAGAAAAATAAGTTCCCAGTCTTGTCTGAAAGTACCCTCACGTCTCCCTCAGTTTGGACACGAGTTTAGCAGGATAGGGGACTCCATGAACACAGTTACACGCCTTGGAATTTTGGAGCTATTAGCCCATTATCTTCTCTACCATCGCCATCCACAGAGATCGAATTGCTATGCCTTTGAGGCAACCTGAATTACACGTATGGCTGCTGTTAGGATTTCTTCTTTGTCTTTGAAGTTCGATGGTGACACTACAGTACGGCTAGATTTGGATATATTTTCATTTATCCTACTTGGAGCTTACTCTGCCTTTTGACTCTGAGGATCCATCATTTTAGGAAATACTAAGACAATTATCTCTGAACATTATCTCCACCCATTCTCTCCATTCTTCCTCTTCTTAGAGCTCAAGTGATTATTCTATCCTCTTTATCTCCTAGCCTGTATTCCATATTTTCCATCTTTTTTATCTCCGTGCTTTGTTCTGAGTTTTCTTCCTCATACCCACCAGGACAATATTTTCCACTTTAGCTGCATATTGTCTGTTCTTTCACTGATTCAATTGACTTTTTAGATAAATAATTATATTTTTCACTTCAAGAAGTTTAGTTTTTTCCTATTTGGTTCCTTTTAAAATCAACACATTAAACCATATTCAACATCCTTAGCCATTAGGGAAATGCAAATTAAAAACACCCTCAGTTGTAATTACACACCTATCAGGATGGCTGAAATAAAAGACAGTGTGAGCAGGCAGCGCGAGGGATGAGGCTGAGAAACGGATCGCTCAGACGCTGCTGGAGGGAGTATAACACGGTACAACCACCCTGGAAAAGAGCTGGGCGTTTCCTTACAAAAACTAACACGCGATTACCATGTTGCCCAGCACCTGCATTCCCGGGCGTTTATCCCAGAAAAACAAAGACTTCTGTTTACACAAAAACCTGTCCACAAATGTTTATAGCAGCTTTATTCACAATGGTGGAAAACTGGATACAACCGAAATGTCCTTCACCACCGGCTACACAGGCTGTGGTACGTCCATACCATGGAACACTACACAGTGAGAAGAAGCCAACCACCAACACAGGCGATGACCTGACTGAATCAGAGAACTACGACGAGCGACGAGCGAAGAAAGCCAACCCTAAAACAGACGGCATGATTCCATTTACGTAACATTCTCTAAGTGATGCAGTTACAGAAATACAGACCAGATCAGTGATTTCCAGGGGTTAGGGTGGGTGTGAGGGCTGGAGGAAAGGGGCGTGGCTATAAACGGGATCGGAGGGACCCTCTGGGGATGGGAATGCATTGTGTTTTGACTGTATCAATGTCAATATCCTGGCTGTGATATGATGCGACAGTGTGGCAAGATCTCGCCATTTGGGGAAACTGGTTAAAGGGTATATGGACTCTCCCTGTACTATTTCTTACAACTCTATCTGAATACTCAATCAACTCAAAATACAAAGTTTAATTAAAAATGAGGAAAAAGGACAAATACTGCATGATTCCACTTGTATGAGGGACCCTGGAAGAGTCAAAATCAGGGACAGAAAGCAGAGGGGTGGGTGCCAGGGCAGGGAGGGCCCAGTGGGGAATTATTACTTAGCAGGGACAAAGCTTCAGTGTGCGAAAAGAAAGGATTCTGGACATGGACGGTGGGGACGGCTGCCCGGCAATGGGAATCACTTAATGCCACTGAACTGTATACTGAACCACGGTTAAGATGGTAAATTTTATGTGACATGATTTTACCACAATCTCAAAACATTTTCTAAAAATAACCACAAACTCCCACAAAGACTTCCTACTGTATAGGGAATAAGTCCAGATTGCTTTGCAGACTCTGATGCCTCCAGGTCCTGTGTCCCTCCCAGCCTCCGCCCTGTGCACTTTCTCTGCCTCTTTTCGATGCCCTAACTGCACAACAGCCCCTCCTGCTGGGCAAATACAAGCAGCCCTTTCCCAGGTTTGCAAGTATTTGCCCCTCTGCCAAGAACACTTGTCCTCCAGCTCCGTGCAGGGCCGGCTCCTTGCCCTGCCGACAGAAGCTGAGAAAGCAGTCAGCACGGCAGGGGAAGTGTGGGCTATGACACTGACCAGCTGCTGCCCTCGCCCCACCTTAGCTCCCATCTGTAAAGCGGGGATAATAACGGAACGACTCACTGGGCTGCTGGGAGGATCTCATGAATCATTACATGGAAAACACTTAAAACAATGCCGACACTCAGAAATATTAATAATTACTCTCACTACACATCACCTTGAGAATATCACAGAAATTATCTTGAATGAAATAAGCCAGGCATAAAAGATTTCATATTCTTTGATCCTATTTATAAGAAATTCTGGAATAGACAAACTATCCTACAGTAATAAAAATTAGATTGGGGGGAGGGCTGGGGTAAGGGGGCATTTGAGTACTAACTGCACCAGGGTACTTGACTGGGAAGGGGCTGACATTTGTCACATATTTGCTAGAATTCATCAGTTTGTGTGCTGAAAATCTGTTCGTGTTGTACGTAAATTATAACTCAGAGTAATGTGGTTGTTAAAATGTCGCCTGCCCAGAGAAGCTGTCCTGGGCCTCCCAGTGTAGAGCAGGGGCCAGCTCCTCCCCTCCCAACTGAGCTCTCCCGTCCCTGTTCATTCCCTCACGGTGCTTGTCCTCCCCTGAGAGTATCCTGCTTATTAACCTGTTTCCACATGAGGCCGTAGCTCACTGATGGCAGGACCTTCAATGCCTCATTCCCCTTTCCGCCCCTGGCAGCTAGAACAGTGCCTGGCCCAAAATTAGTGCTCAATAAATATCTATTGAATGCATGAAGGAAGACAGAGAGGGAGAGGCAGAGCTGGCCTGCCCTTCCGCGAGCATCGCTGAATGTGAACACCAGAAAGGACTTCAGTGGTCATTTAGCACACCTTCCCCATTTTGACATGAGAAAATGGAAGCAAAGCAGAGTAAGTAATTTGCCCAAGGTCAGAATTAATGATGGAAGCAGGTCTGGAGCCCACATCTAGTCTTTTTCACTTATGCCAAATATGGCTCAATTCGCATGTATAGACATACTCTATAAACATTCACAAAATGCCTATAAAATATAATATAAAATTTTTAAAAGCATATTATTTTGAAAGCCCGGTTAACTATAAAAATATTATTACAACCAGATCTACTTCATTCAAGCATTAAGTTGTGACTTCCACTACAAGTGCTAATTTAAACAAATCTTTCTTGAAGCGATTGAAATGAAATGGTAATAAGTTAATGGACATTCAAGTATTTAAGCATGGACAATTACGAGTCAGGCTGTTTCCACGTCGCCTGGGATGCTGTTTACTGCCCATACTTCACAATTCACATCTTTCCTGGCAAATCATCCTGCAAAAAGCTGACTGGAGGTTGAAATATTTAATCTATAAACTTCGCATTCCCCAGAAAACACACGCAAGTACCCCGTGCTTCCACATTCCCATCAGGTAGGCTGCCGCATGCAGTCTGAGCACAAGAACGTGCAATTAAGCAAGAGAATGGCACGGCACAAAACAAGTTTTTGCGTCCTAATCTGGTAACTGCCGACATAAATTACCTCCTGGAGGTGAGAGAAATATTGCACGACATCAACATTCACATTTCACATTCTGAGAAATAAAAGGAAACAAAGCACATATATCAAAACCAAAATAACATGGAACAATTTTATTATCAAATTAGGCAATATTTATAAGGCAAGGCTATCCTCATCTCTGATATGCAAAGATAGCAAACTAACTGTTTGGATTCAGTAAATCAGAAAAATAAACACGCATTTTTTTCATCTTCTTAGATAAATAAAAACTATAATTACCTATTCAAAAATTCTGAGTATAACTTATTCTCATTTCTTTCAAAGTATTGTTTGCCTTTCCTAAGATATATTTCTCCTTCATCAAATAGCATTTTTTCTCGAGGTTTGTTATGCTCCCACCCCCCACCCCCGCCTTTTTGGTGAGGAAGTTTACAAACACTACATGACTTTTCTTCACATTTCTTCATGTACCCACTCAGCCATTCCAGGAGTGCATATCTGCTACGCAAGACAGAGTTCTCAGAACAAGGATGTTTTCAATGGCCAATACCCAGGGGACACTGAAACTACTGGAGGAGACGACCTACACATGCCACGTGGGGTTGTGACTCTCACCTGCTCATGTCTGAAGGCGAGAAGACTGAGCACTGCCTGCGGCGGGCACAGGCCAGTCAGAGGGTGCTGGCGCTGAATGCAACTGCCCCAGTCATAAGACTTCGCCTTTCCTCCTTTGTCCCGCTTCCCAGCTTACGAATCCCCTCCTGCCTCTGCAGCCCTCCTCCCCCTCTGCCCTGTTACCTGACACGGTCACAAGTTCCAGGAGGTAGGACCTCACATCCTTGGGAAGCCATTAAAGTGCTGACTCGCTCCCTGCTCCTCGGCCTCGATCACAGGCCTGGTACCCCCACCCCCGTCCCCCATCCCCATTCCCACCCTCTCCCTGTCCTTCTACTGGCTTGGCTCTGTAGTTCTCTAAGTTCTCCAGTGCATAGTCTTTTAGCTCAGCCAGAGTCATCCTCTGTGACCAAGAACGTCTCAACTGATAGGATGGAACTCTTCGGGCTTCACTCACTGACTTAGGTATTTCATACGGAACAATAAAGAGCTTTAAAAATCACGAACACACTAATGATCCCCAAGTTTAGCCTAGACCTCTTTGCTGACCTTGAATCTGATATAAACAACTATGTCATGACTGGACCCTCTTGACCATCTACTATGTGTCTCAAACACGTACAAAACAGATTTTAGACACCAACCCCCCCCCCCCGCCCCCGGACAGAACTTGCTTTGCCTGCAATTCATCTTTCCCATTCAGGAAATGGTAAGTCCATCCTATCAGTTGTGAAGGCCAAAATTCCTACAGTTTTCCATGGCTTCTCTCCTTCTCTCACACCCCACCATCTACTCCGGCAGGAAATCCTATTCATTCTACTTTCAGAATATATCAGTATCTCATACTTCACACCATCCCTCCCCAAACCAAACCGCTCAGTCTGAGTCACCTAACTACTGTAGCCAACCGCTAACGGGCCTCCTCGTTTCGGATTCTGCTGCCCTATAGTCCATTCTTCACGGAATTCCTAACCGAAGAATCACAAGGGAGCTCACGCTGCTGCTCTGCTAAGATCCTCAGAGCAATGCCGAAGTGGATCACTCACCCCGGCTAAGTCACCGGCACCCAGGAATCAGGCCCAGCCAGCTCAGGAACCTCAGCTCAGGAACCTCAGCTCCAGCCCTCTCCCCACTCCAGCCTGGCTGCTCCTCCAACGCACAGGCCACCCTCCTACCTCAGGTGCTCTTCTCATGGATTTACCAGGCCTCCTCCCCTGATTTGTCCAAGACACTGCTCAAAGAGGTGATTATCGGAGAGGCCTTCTCTGATTCCACATCTAAAACAGCAACCCACCTGACCCCTGCGTTCCCCACTCCGTCCTGGGCTTTATTTTCTCCTATTATCCCAGCTGGCACATCATCTGTTTCCTTCCACTTGGAGACAGGCTTCCTGAGGACAAGGACTTTCTTTTGTTTCCTGCTGCATATTCGGTGCCCAGAACAGGACCTGGTATGTGGCATGCCCTCAATAAGTACTTAGTGAAAGAATGGGGGGAAAGCCCAAACCGCAGTCAGAACTTTGTGAGTGTTTCGTTTAGCCTCATTCTGATGTGAAGGTGAGGCAGCTCACATCCACCACGGGGACATTCACTCCAGCTACTTATTTTTGCTGCTCCTTTTGCTACACGATTTAAACCTCCTCCTTCAACAAGTATGTAGCTCAAGGACAAAGAGGCTGCCAGTGATAGGGTGCTGGGTTTTGCACAGGGCAGCTGCCCTCTATTTCCTGCTGCCCCCCACCCTGTGCTATACAGACATCATTTCCACCCCATCTCCCACTAGGCCTCTGAATTTCATAAAGCCCATGCCTTAATTGCAAAACCATGTTTGCCTTCTCTTTTGTCAAAAATTTCTGAGTTAGGGACTTACAGATCCAACACGATGGATAAATAATACCCTTGCAGGCCCACTCAGGGCTATGTTGGGCGCATGTGTCTGTGTGTGCCTGTGGCTCATGGCAACCTGTAGTATTTCAAATTGAAGGCTGGTGTTCTAAAAAGGGAGAAATAGGAATATAAGAAGTGTATGGAAAAATAAATCAAAAGCACCAAGAAGGTTCAGCAAAATAAAGTGAAAAGAAGAATTAGTGTGAGGCAGAAGACAGCAGGAGACTCAGAGCCAGACAGGCCTGGGGTGGAACCCTCGCCAGGCCACTGGTCAGCTGCGTGTCCTTGGGTGGGCTGGTTAACATCTCCAGTGCTCAGTCTGATCTCTAGAAGCACGACTAATTCTACTCCTTCGGAAGGCAACTGTGAGGAGAAGGGAAGATGTGTTTAAAGTAGGTACTCAACAAATAACAGCTGCTGTTAAAATTATTAATAGGCTATTCAACTAACTTCTCAAGTTAGGGAACATTAGCATTATTGTTTCCCTTGAAAATTAAAAAAAAAAATCATTGATCTGTAAGCCAAAAGCTCACAATCTGAAGGGCACAGTGGAGGACGGGGGGAAGGGGGTGATGCCTGGGTGGCTCAGTCATTAAATGTCCGACTGTTGGTTTCGGCTCAGGTCATGATCTCAGGGTCCTGAGATCAAGCCCCGCGTGGGGCTCGGGGTCAGGGCGGAGCCTGCTTGTCCCTCTTCCTCTGCTCCTTCCCCCCACCCTGAGCTCCCTCTCTCTCAAATAAATAAATAAAATCCTTAAAAAATATATAGTAAGGAGGTGGGGCTGGCGAGATGAGGCTCCTCCTCCCCGTAGCCAAGGACCATCCCCCAGCTGTGTCAGGGAACTGACCTCAGCTAAACAGCTTACGGCAGCTACAGAAGCTTGACCTGTTTCAGTATGAGCAACACTCTGAGTCAAACCTTTCGGGTTTAAATGACACCTCTGGTGGTGCAGAACAGATCCAATGCCATCTGACTTTTGTCTGCCAGACGTCTGGGCAGGGGCCATGCAGAAATGCCCTCCCAACTGCTCTCCCAAGTCAAACTTTCTTAGACGTGTAAAGCCATATATCTTTGAATGATGTATAAACTAATGAAGAAAACCACACACGCACTGATTTATGACGTCTTGCACGGCAGGTACTTAATAAATATGGGGGTGATGATGAGGTGGAAAATATGAAACAAAAGGCCTTGCAAATGTGGAAATACCCATCACCGGCCTCATCTCATCTCATCTCATCTCCTAAAAAAAAAGATCACCGGCATATTATTCTACTGAGATTGGAGATTTATCAACAGCTTCGCAGACCATTTGTTTGATAGGACACTAAGTTAAAGCCCACTTAACATCTTTATCTTAGTAGCTCACCAGGAATTAAACAGTCTTTAGCAAGAATCTGCAAGTAAAAGAGAAAAGCTTATAAAATTAAGAGCTGATATTTCATTCTATCTCCTTTCATACTTCTTGAATAAACGCTGCCTCGTGAATATGGCTAGACCGCAAATGAACAAGGAGTTGCTATATAGCTGCTTACTACTGAGGTATACTAATCCTTCCAGGCCGGACTGTGCTCCCATTGACACTAATTAGAAGCTCTGATGGCGGAGAGGAAACTTGGTTCAATCTACCCACCCTCCCTAGCACCCACTCTTCCCTAGCATTCATCCCAAATTGGCCCGGCCACACTGCGCTCAATGCTAGAACCTTCCAGAATAGTTCACAAGAGTCTACCTCAGCTGCCTTTTGTTCAGCCTAACAGTCTTCTAAAAGAATGAAAAATTGATCCCTGTTCTTTGTTTCACCGACCTCAAGAGGCATTCGTTATCACTGGAATCAATATAAATGTGGACACCCAAGCAACTCTTGATAAGACTGAGGGCTTCAGAGGGGAGCGGGGTGGGGGACTGGGATAGGCCTGTGATGGGTAGTAAGGAGGGCACGTATCGCATGGTGAACTGGGTGTTATATGCAAATAATGAATCATGGAACACTACATCAAAAACTAAGGATATACTGTATAGTGACTAACATAACATCATAAAAAATTATTATTAAAAAAAGGAAAGCAGTTATCCCATTTTCTAAGGTGATTAGGATTTTTACTAAAATTTTTAAACATGGCCTTTATACACCACAATATTTTTCCTGTTCCAATAACAAGAATAGAAACGCTTGTTAAATAAGATTAGGAATGGTCTGAGGTCAAGCAGGTTCAGATGCCCGGGCAGAGGAGCCATGACACCTGGCTTAGAGAAGGGATCCCATGGATGGGGGAAAAAGCAAGTTTACACCTCACGGTGACTTTTGGAGTTAAATTTAAAACCTATTCAGCAAATTATCTTTTATATATATATCCTTTTTGGAAAAACAGAAGAAAACAAAAGCATTTTCTTCTCATGAATTTTTGTATGAGTGCAACCATCTGACAGCATGAGTATTTGACTTTTAGACCAAGCTTACAAGTATTTCATGATTCTTTCAGAAATGTACATCTCTGAAGTGTTTACATTTCACATATTATCTTTAAATTTGATTGCAAATTGTCCAGTTACGAAATACATACCAAATGTTCTTTTTAATCACTTACGGCTCTAAATGAAGAAAATCTGTTTGGCATTAGATAAATACCTTGAATGTGGGATAGGCAGGAACACCTTGAAATAATGCTTAACTAATCACAAAACAACCCTTCTGCAATAGATGGGCGAACCACTAATTAGACGAAGGGAAATAAAACTGTCACGGCAGGATAAAAGGATAAAGAGAAATAAGCAGTAATTACTGTTTTATCGTCAGAAAAAGTAGTATCAAACATGGCTGAGTAAAAGGAGGGAAAAAACTCCACAGCTCCATAAGTAAATACCAGAACTCATTAAATTAGTACTTGGAGCTAAACACAACTCAAGGATGACAATGACATCTCAAAAAGTGCATTCAAGAAAGGAAAAAACGGACTGTAACAACAGATGCTTTCACAGTAACAGTAATGTCACATGATGATTTCTTTAAACTGCTTAAACACTTCCAAGCCAAGTCTTCCAAAAAGCTGCTTAGTAAGGACTGGGGGAGGACTCCCAGACCAGGTTATTATTCTTTTCAAGGCTTCACTGATACAGTGAAATTCATTAAATAATATGCCAATGGTGCCAACAAGTGTAATGAATTGTGTTCTAAAGTTTGGAGCAACTTACATTCTGTTGCTGGGAATGATCTTGTGCCCTTCTCTGAACCAAGTCACTTGTGGTCTTGGGCAGCTGGGGATGGGCAGTAAGTTGAGAACTGCTGCATGTCCTTGAGACACCGTTTTCCTCTGGTCTGCATCCATGAAATTTCCCATATCTGCAGAGAAAAATCAGACCCTTGAAGTTCCAGAAAACTCTTTTTTTGGGGGGGGGAGGGTCAAAGATAGAAATAACTATATATTACCACAAAGTCACCGACGTTGCTATAATTAAGCAATAAGACAAGAGAGATTGAGCGGTAATGCTGATGAGTGCAGATCTGGTGGTGAAGGGGAGCATGAGGCAGAGCCATGTGCCTCCAAAGTGCCCACGAAATGCATTAATCAGCAGAACTTCATGGTCTCTGTGTCTCTGCGACACTAAAATGAAACGTTTGCAACTGATTTTAATATTGGAATAACCTGTGGGAAAGCACCCTACCACCACAGAGACTGAAACGAAGCACTGTCGGTTACCCCCCCCCCCCCCCCCCCCCCCCCCCCCCCCCCGCTGGTGTCACCCAGGCAGCCGCCATTGCCCTGTTCGGTTTCTTTTAATTTGGGGCAAGCAGGCTTTGTTCCAGTACCTGTGCTACCGGTAAACAGCATTAAAAAAAAAAAAAAAAAATGGGCGTCACAGAAAAAAACAGTGATTAGAATGTAGGTATAAGAGGCCAATTTTTAAATTAGTAACATTTGAAACTTCTGAAAAATGTCTATGTTATTTAGATACAGATACATGCGTATACACACGTGGCATATATCCTATGTTTTCATCTCAATTTATATAAAAATTTGGAATAGTCCATAGAAAATCTCTACTTTCAGTGGATTTTTTTTCAAAGGAAATTATTTCCTATGTAATAAGCAGCATTTACTATTCTAGGAAAGACATGAAACAGACTAATGAAACAGATTAGGAAAATAGCCGCAGTTATTTTCAAAGTGAAACTTGTTATCAAAAAAGGAGAAAGAGAGATAAGAAAACATCTAAGAGCTAGAGATAAATGACAGAAACAAGGGTATAAAAAATTAACCCAAAAAAGCCCAAAACTTAATATTACATAATAGAATTTAATACATGAAAATAAATTCCAAGCTGTTAACTTATTCAAATATGTTTGGGGTATCGATCTGAACTTTGTATTTATTAATTATGTTTTCAATTATTCAACTGAATAGAAGTTCACAGTTATTCTGCAGAAAGATTTAGCTGAGTGACTTTACCACAATTCAGAAAAGTTAAGCCTTCCTAATTAAAAACATAACTAAACGTGGACAGGATCAGCACCTCACTCAGTCAGTAGTAATTACAGAACAGTAGAGTAATGAGCAATTATTTTATTTGATATAGTGATGCTGAAAACTATAGGCCTTACCTGTGGTCAAAGAACAAATAAGAAAACATTCTCATTGTTGGTTGACAGCCCAATTTAGGAGCTCTCTAGAGTTCTCTCCAATCTGTCATAACATAGTAACGTGTAACTTAAAACTTCGTAACACTTTCTGCTTCTTTTAAAGGAAGAGACATTTTGGTAGTAAATTCAAAACGTAATAAAGCAGATAGGCCATTTTAGACGGACTTAACTGTTCACAGACTTTGGACTACAGAAGTATTCAGTGCTTCATGTCGGCCAGCTTGTCTCTCCAGTTCCTCCTAAAAGACGGCATCAAATGCAGACTCCCTGCATTCTGATATCTCCTTCAGTTAATTCTACTCTGAAATCGGTCTGCCCCACAGAGAACTCATCAAATCACTAACAGTAATACCATCGAGGACATTACGATCTACGTACTTTTTATTGTGTAGCTAAAGGATTTCTAAACAAATCACTGGAAAAAATTCATTATGAACTGATAAAATTTTACCTAACTGGGTTTAATTTTTTATTTGAAAAACATTTGAACCTGAGTATCGTGATCGCTAAGAGCAGCTAATCATAAAACAGAAGGCATCTTGTTGATTTTTGATTCCTGTCCTCCACAGGGCCCGACAGAGCCCCTGACGGCTGAAAGGCCAGGCCTGGCATTTACCTCATTAGCCCCGTCACCACCACCGGACCAGCCTCACTAGCTGTTTACTTATCTCCCAACAACTTTAGCAATTATTCTATTCCAAATAGAATCCAAGACAGAATCTCGATTCCTACAATGGTTAAAAGTGATTTTGATCAGCATTGCCCACAGACATTTTGTTTCTGTTATTCATCATTTGGAGACTTTTCCAATGCACACATACATGCGACGTGAACTTCTGATCTTCTCTGCAAGAGAGCTCCCATCCTGTTTCGCACCACACAGCGGTAAAACCCAGCATCGAGCCTCTGTAAAGACGGGATAATATACCTGCCAAATACCAAAAAGAAGTGTTAATGCTTCTGTATCTAGAGCAGCTCTGGCATCTCATTTCGCAAGTGCTCAACAAACATTTTATTTTTGGTAAACTAATGCCTATGTAATCCCTCTCTGGTCGACACACTTACCCCGACAGCAATTTGTTTGTGAGATTACGTCATCGATGTCTGTCTCCCCAACGAGGCTGTCAGTAGCACATGAAGCTAGGTTCTAGACCTGCCTTGCTCACCCCTGTGCCCCTGGCTCCTAGCACACCGCCATGCGTGTAGTAGAGAACACTCACAACCAGCTGAATAAATGACAAGTGTAAAATAGTGCTAGGTCATTCCACTGAAACTAGACCTTTCAACAAAAAGTGTTTACAATTCTCTTTCAGAATCTCTAAAAGTTATTTCTAGAACTGGCAACAATCTTTACATAATGTGCCATGTTACTCTACCTAAAAATTCAAACAACATTTTCAGGATGAGATACAGGTGTCATCGAGGCAAAGAGAGCAGGGACACCGTGACACAACTCCCCTCTGCACTCACTGTTGTAGACCCCTCAACACAATTCATACACTTCCCTCACTTCCTTCTCCGCATATGGCCTGACATTAACTTTAAAAACGTCTCTGGGTAACTGAAAGGTGATTTCATTGGTATTTTCCACCGCTGTGACTGTAAGTAATCACATCCTTCAAATCAGTGCCTTTCTAAAAACTTCAGTAACATTTTATAGAAGGAAAAAGGTAGTTAGAAGATACAGATTCCATAAAAGCCCTGCTTTAGGTTTACTGTTACTTTTATAACGTGGGATGTTTTGAAATCCATAAGCAAGTACGATTTATAACCAAGGACCACTTGAAGTGAGTTTTATAGCTCCAGAGCCCAAACCTTTCACGATACCTGAGAGAGCACATTAATTGGTTTCTAGGCCATGTTCAAAAACAAATCAAGAATAAGGCTGAGTCCTGGGTACTTTTTACAAATAGGAAGTTGCCTACCACAAGAAAGAAAAAGAGAGCTAACGCGCAATCGAATGGTAGCCTATTTCCCAAAAAGGAGAAAACTCAGCGATGCTATCCTTTATTACAAAGATGTTCTGTTAATAGTGGTCTTCAATTTAAAAATACTTCTCACAAAGGATAATCAGAGAAACTTTCAAAAATAGGGTAAAAAGCACCATGAACGGTATGCTTATTGGCTCAGTTCCTAAGCATAGCTTGAAATCGCTTATATTCAACTGATTGCTCATCTTTTTGCTCAAGTATGTCCAATTAGTCAACCTGGAAAAGGAACTTAAAGGCGTAATTTTTAAGTGAATAAAACATTTGGACAATATAGGTAATTCAGCACTAAGCAAATATTAATCAAAGTATGTTTTCCATGTGATAACCATCTTGATATTCCCATGACAAAATTAATAAAATCTTTTATGAAAAATATTGCTGAGTTTTAATCTTCAAAATTTTATTCTATTCTGAGGAATGGCTCATCTCAAACAAAAAATTAATTAGTGTGGGTAATAATAATAATATCAAACTGAACACAAAGAGTCAATGCCATGTATTTAAATTATAAATGAAGACTAGAAAGATAAGCAGCTTTAAATGTCAGATACTGTATACACGAGAAACAAATAAACAAATCAAAAAATGGGCAGAAGATATGAACAGACACTTTTCCAATGAAGACATACAAATGGCTAACAGACACATGAAAAAATGTTCAAAATCATTAGCCATCAAGGAAATTCAAATCAAAACCACACTGAGATACCACCTTACGCCAGTCAGAATGGCAAAAATAGACAAGGCAAGAAACAACAATTGTTGGAGAGGATGTGGAGAAAGGGGATCCCTCCTACATTGTTGGTGGGAATGCAAGTTGGTACAGCCACTCTGGAAAACAGTGTGGAGGTCCCTTAAAAAGTTAAAAATTGAGCTACCCTATGATCCAGCCATTGCACTACTGGGTATTTACCCCAAAGATACAGACGTAGTGAAGAGAAGGGCCATATGCGCCCCAATGTTCATAGCAGCAATGTCCACAATAGCTAAATCGTGGAAGGAGCCGAGATGCCCTTCAACAGATGACTGGATTAAGAAGTTGTGGTCCATATATACTATGGAATATTACTCAGCTATCAGAAAGAACGAGTTCTCAACATTTGCTACAACATGGACGGCACTGGAGGAGATAATGCTAAGTGAAATAAGTCAAGCAGAGAAAGACAACTATCATATGATTTCTCTCATCTATGGAACATAAGAACTAGGATGATCGGTAGGGGAAGAAAGGGATAAAGAAAGGGGGGGTAATCAGAAGGGGGAATGAAACATGAGAGACTATGGACTATGAGAAACAAACTGAGGACTTCAGAGGGGAGGGGGGTGGGGGAATGGGATAGACCGGTGATGGGTAGTAAAGAGGGCACGTATTGCATGGTGCACTGGGTGTTATACAGAACTGATGAATCATTGAGCCTTACATCGGAAACCGGGGATGTACTGTATGGTGACTAACATAATATAATAAAAAATCATTAAAAAAAAAATGTCAGATACTGTAATTATAATAAGGAGGAGTTTTGAGATTAAGTTAAAATGAAGTCAACAAAAGTTTTTGGAAACGAAATAACGCAAGTTATGAGAGTACATATTTGAAAAACTACATGAACAGTTTCATCATTGCAACATTTCCATATGTGTATAATTGTTATCCATTCCATTTTCCTTTTCTTTTGCAGTATCCTAAATAGATTTTACATTCTTATGAATTTCTATAGTAATCCTATGTACTAATGCACAAAAATAGCAGTGTTTTCAAACCACAGGGGGGAGCAGATACAAAATTGAATATTAGGCATATGCTGCTTTGTACCATCTCTTTAGTCTAATGTCTCACCAGGGAAAAAATATACAAAAAAGTTGCAAAGTACTCCACCTATCACAGGAATTCCTACACAAATTATGTTCACCTAACAGATGGGAATATTCACTGCAAGCCTATTGTTTATAAACACACATTTTTAAGCAGAGAAAGTTTCCTGGCTCTTTATAAGAAAGTATGATAAAATCTTAGCACCATATGCCACTAAAATATAGAAAATGCCTGCTCCTATTTCAAATAAACACAGCAGGGAATGTTTGTATTCACTGTATAAAGGCAGAATTCTACTAGACCAACAGAACATTTTCCGGGGCTAGTTCATTATCAGGAACAGCAAATTAAAGAAAATCAAACACAAAATCACAGCAAAACCAAGGGTTTAAATGTCCATTCCTGCTAAGTAGGAGAATACCTCAGCTCTGCATTGCCCCTCAGGACGGGCCACAAGAGCAGCCCCAGAGTTTGTCTAGCAAGCAACTGCAGCTCTATTTCAGTCCATAAACAGCTGCTTGACTAGCCCTGCCGGGAGTGAACATTTGACATTTTTTTTGTCTGCTTGAGATCTACACCATTTTCCTGTGCTCGGAGAATTTTCCACTCTGAGTCTCGGTGGAGCCAGACCCCTGGACCCAGGTAGGAGACAGTGCATGACCACTGCCCACAGGTACTCTGGATTTTTAGATCAGAGGCTGGTGATGTGCAGGAATGGGGCTGAAGGAGGATTCATCTGACAGCAGTGGTGCCAGGATGCAGCGGAGCCCGGCCCAGGGGAGCAGTGCAGTGCCCAATGCCAGTCAGGGCAGTGGCTCAAATAACAGCATCCAGACCCCAGGTGAACTAACAGCAGGACTCTCGCAGGACCGGCTCCTGGGCTGATGTGGCTCTAGCGGGCTCACCTCACTCTGTTCCTGCCCAATCGCCAGCCTGCCTGGTGACTGATTCTACGAGCAGCCCAATGTCCATGCAACAACTTCCTGCTCTCCATTTCAGTAAGAAAGAGTTTGTTTCTGTGACTTGTCCTAGAATCCCCCAAATGTCCACACTACAGGACATAGCCAAAATAATTTCAGCTGAAAAAGCTTCTCAAGTTACCAGGCACTCACCACGGTCATAGAAAAACCTAAATAATGCCTCTTAGAATCATCTCTCTTTTAAAAGTCGTGGCTTCCTGGTAAACCACTAAGAATCATTAGGCAATAAACGGTCCCTCCAAAACTGGGATAAATTAACCTGTTATGAGTTTTCCTGAACATGAAACACAAAAATTTTAGAAAATGTCTGACAAAATACTGCCTGGGTGCAGACATGCTACTGTGGAGTTCTTCCAGCAACAGTGAGATACTATGACTAAGGACACAGGTCTACAGAGACCTACGCTGGTTCTGAACAATGAAGGCACATCTGCATTTCTCCCTCTCAGGTCAGGCAACATCATTCAATTCCAAGAGAGAGTTTTCATGCTCATTAAAATTAGACCTAAGGCTTTTTTTTTTTTTCTTTAAATGGGGGTCCTACATCCATTTTACGCCACTCCAGGTAAGACTACACCCCACAACTTTAATTTTTTATGCTGGTATAAAAATATCTATTTTGCATGAAAATAAACAGCCAAGTTCTATAATAAACTTTCATGTCTTGGCCCAGAGCCCAATCTTATATTTAAAGTGAAAAAAAAAAAAAATGGTCAAGGATAAAACAAAACAAAACAAAAAAAACCCTGTAAGTCATTTATACCCTTCTTGGAACTACTTTGATTCTTCTTTTGGAGATGTGATGATAAATAATTAGGCTTTCAATTTCATTTTTATAAATTTCCTACGTGAAATTAAAAAAGAATAATAATCAAAAGTGGAATCAGTCTACAGCTTTCTTTACAAACAAAATACTGAAATGAAAAATCCAAACTGAAATGCGTTGAGAAAAAGATCAAAGGACCCAGAGCCTTAAGCAGTGTGGTACTAGAAGGGATTCTACTTATTTTAGCCAAAATGTGCAAGACTAGTTCATTTGAGCCAAAATATAACTGTTATTGTTGAGAACTGGGCAGTTCCAAGAGGACAGGACCAATGGAGAATTAACCAGCAGAAAAGTGACTATAAACCAAATCTAGAAAACTGAAGCCGACCAACTTGTTGTTTGGGAACAACCAAAGCCCTTTGTGGGAAGACGCAGGCAGGCGGGAGTCATACTCAGTTCAGTGCGATGATGAAGAAACCAACTGGTTACATGTCACCTAACAAACAAGTTCTCAATTCAATCAACAGACCTTTCCTTTTGGTGAGTAGGGGGTAGAGCAGATTAAAAACAAAACAAAACAAAAAAGCAGAAGAGTCTTTCCCATAGCTTAGCAATAAAGCATAATTAGATGCTTTGTCTCAGAGTCTTAAGATTTTTAAATACTGATCTTGTATCCTGTAACACTGCTAAGTCCACTTGCTAGTTTTAGCAGCTTTTTAATAATGTCACATTTTCTATGTCGACGATCATATCACCCTCAAAAAAAGACATTTTTATGTCTTCTCTTACAACCAAGATGCCTTTTATTTCTTTTATATTTGTTTTCCTGACTGCACTGGCCAGAAAATCCACTACTGGGATCTGCTGAGCTTCCTGCATTGGTGGGTTTGTAGTTTTCATCAAATGTTGAACATTTTCAATATTATTCCTTCAAATATTTTTCTGCCCCTGCCTCCTTTGGGATTCCAATCACACATACATTAGGCTAGCTGAAGTTGGCCTGTAACTTATTAATGCTCATTTCATTGTGTTTCATTCATTTTCTTTTCTATCTGCCCTTCACTGTGGATAGTTCTATTGCTATACCTTTAAGTTTACTAACATTTTCTTCTGCCATGTCTAATCTGCTGATACCCCATCCAATGTGTTTTTCATCTCAGACATTATAGGGTGTATCCTCTTAAGTTTGATTTCTGCCTTTTAATATCCTTCAGGTATGTTTTTAGCTTTGATCACATGGAATACAGTTATGATGCTTCAGTATCTTTCTCTGCTACTTCTAACACCTGTGTCAGCTTTGGCTTGAGAGATTAATAGATTGATTTTTCTCCTCCTTACAGGTCATGCTTTCCTTCCTCTTTATGTGACTGATAATCTTTGATTCCATTCTAGACATTGAGAATTTCACCCTGTTTGGTGTTGGATATTGTTGTAGTTCTATAAATATTCTTGAGTTTTACTCTCCAATGCTTCACAAATACTTAAAAAGTCATCTGATCCTTTCTGGTCTTGTTTATAAAATCTTAGGCAGGATCAGAGCTGCATTTGGTCAATGGTTAATAATTCTCATTACAGACCCAAGATAATTCTGTATCCTTTATCCAATAACCCTACAAATTATGAGGTTTTTGGTATGGCTGGGGAGAACAGGTCCCCCACCCAGCCCTGTGTGGTGAGCATGGTAAGAAGTACCATCACTTCTGGGCAGTATTTTCCTTGGCCTTGGGGAATTTCCTCAAGCGAATGTGCTGATGAATATTCTGCCTAATACTCAACATAGAACGTCTGCAGATCGCTAGTCCTCTCTCTGGTACTCTGCCTTGATCTCTCTGCATTCTCCAACGTCTTCAACTCAGGAGTCCTCCAGACACATGAGCACCCCCATGTCTGGGCCATGAGCCTGGAAATTCCCGCACAGCATTAAAGCTGGGGCAATCAGGGGGCCCACTGATTTTCTGTTTCTCTGGTATCATCACCTTTGGCTGCCTGATGTCCAGTATCTTAAACACCACTGTTTCATATACTTTGTCTGGTTTTATGGTTGTTTAGATTTTTTATCTAGGATTCTCTTTTATATCTCTTAGTGAGATTTTCCACTTCCTTAGGTTCTTATAAAGGTTATTCCCAGGTATTTAGTAATTTTTATTGATATTGTAAATTTTTTCATCTTTCTAAAAGACATAAGAAAAAGTTACTTTTTCCTTAACCATTCCTATTTTCTTATTGGAATAAAAAAAAAGAATAATCATCCATCAAACTTCTGTTGTTGATACTGTCACAGAAATTGAACCACAGAGACAGGAGACAGGTCACATAAGGAGACAAGAAGATTCTTAGCAGTTCAGAGTATCCAATTATACCCCCTCTTACAACAATGAATATCATACCTACCACTAAGAAATTATTGGTTTAGATATCTATCTATTCTTATTTGAATATAATTCTTTTATCTCAAAGTAGAAAATAATTGAAAATAAATATTTTCTGGGGAAAAAAATGTGCCTATGACAGCTATAGAACTTGGTTTAATTGCTGAGCTACTACAATTTTGCCGATATAGTCACCTGTGCCTAAATGTGCATACGAGCATCGATATGAAAAACATCGGAAACTCACTGAAATTCATTGCGCAGTTCGCAACACAAGCAACAAAGAAAACACTATTTTTGGTCAAAGCTAGAAAAGCTGAGTTTATATTATGTGCCTTTATAGGATTAGTATTTTCTACTGACACCAAAGTGGGGATGGGGGGAAAGGGACTCAATTTCAGGGAGAAAACAGCTACCATTTTCATAAAGCAGCCATGCTTTTCAATTTGAGACTGAGAATGGTCCTGTGAAGGTTAACATATGACGGCTGAAGGTGCTTATTGGGAGGAAGTAGATGAAAGAGTAATTCGGAAAAATAGCATGAGAGTTTTCGACAGGTTTTATATCTTTAAAAAAATGATGACAAAACACAATGGATCCTTGATAACCCATCTCAGTGTCTGAAGCCCTCAGTGAACAGAATATAATTTATCACATCTACCCCAAACTATTCTTGCTTTAGAATAACCCATTTCTTCTTACTAAGTTTCTACTGAAATGGGAATGAAGCATGTATCTCATTTTAATGGTCCATGTATAATGAGCCAGCCCTGCAATCTTGCTTCAATGACCCACAATGCTTTGTCTTCCTGTGGATTATCCCGAGTGTACCAAATTAACAGGTAAATCTGCTAGTGCAAAGAGCAATGCAAAAAAAGCTCCATCTCCTCACATATTTTAAAATGGACACCAAAAGTGTTTCATCATTAACTCTAAATAGTTGTATATATAATAATGGCATGGTGTATGATTTAGCATTTTTTAAAAAACTTATTTATGTGTGTGTGTATGAGAGAGAGAGAGGGAAAGAGAGAGAGAATCCACAAGCAGACTCCCCACTAAGCACAGAGCCCCAACACAGGACTCGATTCCAGGACCCTGAGATCATGATCTGAGCCAAAACCAAGAGTCAGCCACTCAACTGACTGAGCCACCCAGGACCCCCTGATTTAGCATTTTATTTATTTTTTTAAGATTTTATTTATTTGTCAGAGAGAGAGCGAGAGCACGCATAAGCAGGGGGAGAAGCAGGCAGAGAGAGAAGCAGGTTCCCCGCTGAGCAAGGAGTCCGATGCGAGATTCTATCCCAGGACCCTGGGATCATGACCTGAGCTGAAGGCAGACGCTTAACCGACTGAGCCACCCAGGCATCCCTGATTTAGCATTTTATTTTAAGATTTTATTTCTCAGAGAGAGAGAGAGAGCACAAGCAGGGGGGAGTGGCAGGCAGAGGGAGAGGCAGGCTCCCTGCTGAGCAACGAGCCCAAGGCTGGACTCTATCCCTGGACTCCGAGATCATGACCTGAGCCGAAACCAAGAGTCGGCAGCTCAACTAACAGAGCCACCCAGATGACCCTGATTTAGCATTTTAAAACAAAACTGTTACACTGCTGTTTCACATGTACCCAATGGAATCTAAATAATGATTTTGAAATCCACATTATCCATTTTTTAATAATGAACTAACAGAAACTTCATACTGCTCCTTTTTACTCTTTGAACTTGAGTTGTAAATCTATTTACCCCATAAAATTTTATTCTAATATAACATTTTTATGCATGAAAGATACTTATTGATTATCCAACATACTTCTCTGTAATAAAAATACACATATAAATGGCAACTTAAAAAGGATGTCCTTTGATCAAAAGATTCTAAGTGCTTATAAAAATTCTTCTGTATTACATGTTCATTGCAATTATCACAGCTAATCAAAACAACTAAACGTGTTAATTTTGAAATATAATTATTAAGCATTAAAAATTTAGAAAGAAAATGTCTCTTAATGACAGGAAAGTGGCGCTTTTTTTCCAATTACTTTACATTTCATTGAATGGGAAGTTATTTGCCACTGGAATAAACAGAATTGGATAGAAATTAACAGCAAAGAGAAGGTATTGACCACATATTTGTGGTCAATTAAGTGTTCATTTAAATCCAGTGAGTACATGGAAGCAGCAAATAAACAAGTAGAGAAGAGGTTGAAGGATAGCAGCAAGCAAAACACAGGAAAGCAATAAAAAATGGATATGGATTTAGAATGTCAAATCTTGGGGCGCCTGGGTGGCGCAGCAGTTAAGCGTCTGCCTTCGGCTCAGGGCGTGATCCCGGCGTTCTGGGATTGAGCCCCACGTCAGGCTCCTCCGCTATGAGCCTGCTTCTTCCTCTCCCACTCCCCCTGCTTGTGTTCCCTCTCTCGCTGGCTGTCTCTATCTCTGTCGAATGAATAAATAAAATCTTAAAAAAAAAAAAAATAGAATGTCAAATCTTTTTTGCAAAAGTTAATGAAAGTGTCTTCTGAATAAACGTTTGAGAAAACACAAAGCCCTAACTTTCCTCTTGTGCGTGTTCCTTCTATATCAAGATGGAACACGGATCTGATCAAAGGAAACAGCACTTTTTACCTCCTCCCTGAGATCTCCAACCAAGGCCTCACCACACGCTTCTCATCTCAGAGGAGGGTAAAATGAAGACAGACCGTGCTTCACAAAAGAATATTTCTCGACTTCATTCTTCTAACAAATCCCGCATCCTCTCCTCCTGCTCTGGGTATGGAGACAAGCCTGAGGGCACGGCTGTGGGTTTGCCACCTAGATAAAACAAGATGCCCTGCCTGCCAGGGATCTATCTTGCACACGCTCTTTGTTTTGCTCTCATTACATGTTCCTTGAGGCACAATACATTCTTTGATAACAGCTGGAGAATGGAAAAGGTGGGGTTGTTAAAATTGGTATAGCTCTTGCTGCCCACCCACACGACATACCCGAATTTTAAAAAACCCAAAATTGATCAAAATATCCCATTTCGAGTGTCCTACTTTCCCCTACAGGGAATATGTGAAAGGCAAGAAGTTCTGGGGTTGTTTAAAAGAGCCCAACATTTTGTTCAATATTCTGAACTACGCACTTGTCTTGCATCTTTGAGAAGCAGTTCCATAGGAGGACTCGGGGGGAGTAACCTCCCTTCTGTGAACTGGGAGAAAGAGCACAAAGAGCGCAGGAAAAGAGAACCGCAGGTGCCTACACACGTTCTCAGTCAGCTCAACCTCAGAAACACACATATGGAAACTGAACGTCTAGAAAGCAATTCCTTTGCCACTATCCATGGCCATGCTCCCCAATTTGAAGACCATGTTGTAGATCATCCACATTACTACTTTTTATAGGGAAGAACAACCTGGAGTCTTCTGAAACTCCACTCCTTTCTTCCTGGGGCATACAAAACATTATGTCATTTCATTTTTGTGAGAACTCTCTGAGGTGGGTTATATTACACTCATTTCACAGATGAGAAAATCAAGATCAAACTGGTTAGGTCACTTGTCCAAAGTCACACACAGAAGTTGAACAGAAATATCTGAATTCAAGGCACCTTCTGTTAAAGCCCATTACTCACATGTGGTTCTCATTTCTAAGCTTGCTTGTCTTTTCCTTTCTTATACCCCTCCTACAAAACCAAATCCCCTAATACCTCATTATAATAATATACAATGTCAACTAGGATTTATTAGCAGATTGCTTGTGGGCCAGAAAATACACAATTTTATGTACATTAGAGCCTTTTAATGCTCACAACACCACAAATGAGGTATGACCAACCCCATTTTGCAGGTATTGGTGGCTTGCCTGAGGTTACATTGCTGATGCTAATTGGTAGTGAGCTGGGATTCCAACCTGGATCTGTTGATGTCAACATGCTCTTAACTGTTATGATAAACTGCTCCTACAACAGCAGGTACTCTGACAGTATAGGCCTAATAATGAAAGAGGTGGTCACAAATTTCTATGTCTACAAAGAGCAGGTGGATAAGGGAACTGAGCAAAGCAAGTGTGGCTTTACACGGGGTGGAGACCAGAGTGCTAAGAACCAGAGAGGCTGTGCCCTTCCTGAAGGATAGCACTGGCCAAGCCTGCTTGTGTGGGGCAGCAGAGCCCGGTGGCCAGGCCTTCTGACTGCTCAAGAGGGACCGGAAAGTGGATTTTTATATGAAATCTTACAATTGTTAAATGCTGCCAAGCAATTAAGAAATATATTCTGATTACCCCCCTTTCTTTATCCGAAGGGGGAATGAAGCATGAGAGACTATGGACTCTGAGAAACAAACTGAGGGCTTCAGAGGGGAGGGGAGTGGGGGAGTGGGATAGACTGGTGATGGGTAGTAAGGAGGGCACGTATTGCATGGTGCACTGGGTGTTATACGCAACTAATGAATCATCAAACTTTACATCAGAAACCAGGGATGTACTGTATGGTGACTAACATAATATAATAAAAAAACATTAAAAAAAAAAAGAAAAAAGAAATATATTCTGTGTGTATATCCATATATATTTTGAACTGATTTTTTAAATACATACACACATACCACATTCTGGGCAGACTGGATGTGGTTTATGAACCGTCATATTATAACCCTTATTTAAAAAAAATTTTTTAAGGTTTATTTGTTTAAGTAATCTCTTCACTCAACGTGGGGCTCAAACTCACAACCCTGAGATCAAGAGTCATGTGCTCTTCTGACTGAGCCAGCCAGAGGCCCCTAACTTCTGACTTTCAAAGTGAGTGAGTGATGGGCTATGCCCCATGTTGAGAAGCCCATTACTCTATTTAAAATACCCGACAGCCAATTCTCTTATTTCCGTTAAATAAGAACATGACATTGCTGATTTGGGGACCTCTTGGACTTTTTAGGCTGTCACTAGTTCTCTGTCCTACTCAGAACTACAGCATCTGTTACAATGACCCTCCCATAGAAACGGAAGCTAAATAGATTTAAACCTGAGAGACCTGAGCACTGCAGGGAGACCGGGAGGTTTACAAGCTGGGGCCCCGGGTCTTGGGAGAAGCCACAGCTCAGGTGTGACCTCATCTCAGCCTCCCCCCATCTCAGTGCTTGTTTTCTGCCCCCAGCATCATGCTCACTCCTGCACCCACACCTAGTACATGCAGGAGTTCAGGAAACATCGTTTTTTGCTGCTGGAATGAGAGGCTCTGCTCCTGTCCCTCCCCAAAGCTTCATCTTCTCCCATCCCGACTCTAAAAGTTAGCCAGGTAAATTTTCTGTTGACTGCTCAGAGCTCCAGAAGCTACTGATTTAAAGATCTCTGTTGAAACATTCATGCTCCTTAAATACGAACAATACTGGTGGGTGGGGCTGTTGCTAAAGCTGTTATTTGCATTCCTCTGTAACTATAGCTGTTTTTAGTCTGGTAATTTCACTAACGGGCTTCCTTTTACAAATATAATGATAGACTTCCTAGGTGTAAATACAATGTAGATCAGAATATTAAATCACATTCTAATTAATTCTATTCCTTTAATCCTAATGCATTAAAAATTCAATCAAATATTTTCATCCTTTGTGCTATTATGGCCAATAAGGCAAATATTCTAAACACATCAACTTGAAATGGAATCTGATTTTCAAGCAATCAATTACTTATATTCGCTGGTGTAGGTGGTGAGCTCTCGGTCATTGTGCAGCCACTTGAACTCCAAAGGCCAGCTCCCTTCAGCAAGGCAAGTGAGAACAAGGCGGTTGCCTTCCAGGTGAATCTGTGGTAGGCCTGGCTCCGTTTTAAAATAGGGCACAACATCATCTGAAATATTAAAAAAGAGAGAGACAGAATGAAGTACACACGAAAATGGCATCTATCCAATTAATCAATCACTTATTTAAACAAACCTAATTTTTAAAAAAGTATAAATGATGGCTATGTGGCCCAGTTAAGTAGCCAGTAATCCTTGACCCCTTAGAAACATGTAATTCCCTAGATGATATTTCAGAAGGTAGAAAGCTCAATGATCAGCACCGTTTGAAAACATCTGACAAGTTCATCCAAGTTATTTCCATTTATGATTAATACCTGTTTAACAAGGGGGCGTGCTGGACAATCTCGGTCACACAAGCCTTGGTTTTAACTTGGCATTGTATTTTCAAAGTAACAACCAAGGTCTACACAGAGGCTGTGAAAGAAATTTCTTCATATAACCTTCAGTTGGTTAAAAAAAAAAAGTTAACTAGGATAAGCAAGATTACCATGCATACATAAATGACAGGAATCACCATCCAGCTTCCACCTCCCTCTCTCTCTCTCTCTCTCTCTCTTTCTCTCTCTCTCACACACACACACACACCCCTCATCTCTTTAGGGCCTTCCGCCAGGCTATAAATCCAGAAACCTGTGTGTATTTATACAACAAAATCCTACCCGGCCATGGGAATGCAACAGCTATTGCCCCCCGCCCCCCACCTCGATGAATCTCACAGACACGTGCGGAATGAAAGAAGCCAGACAGAAAGAAGTTTATAGCATATGCTTCCACCCAAAAGGTCATGAAAGCTCAAAATGAGGTAGAACTCATCTGTGGTGTTAGAGGTCAGGATAAATGTTACCTCTGGGGGATAGGGATGGTGTAGGGGTGTAACAGGGCAGCTTACGGTGAGCAGGCCAGGACCTATTTCTCGATGTGATCATATGGGGGCACCTAACTTTGAGAATATTCATGGAAAATTACTCTATATAAGGTTTGTGCAATTCTGTGTGTACACTTCCACTAGCTAAAAATACATCAATATGAACACAGGACACTTAGCTTCTCGTTCCGGCCCCGTCACGGATTTTCTACATGACCCGGATTAGGGCCTGTGGGTTTCTGTACGCTCATCACTAAAATGAACAGATTCTAGCTTTTCACTTTTCGAATACAATCCCCCTGGCACACCCGCCTCTCTCGGGCTCCCGACCCTCTCCACTCACACATGAACACTCTAACTCTGAAACCAGGCTGAGCCCCTTCCTATGTGAGGCTTTCCCAGGTGCTTCTTCCCAACCCCACGCGCCCCCAGTTCTGTGTGAGCTGACTCGCTCTCACCCTTCCAGCTGACAAAACCTCTCCCCGCCAACATGCCCCAACAAACATGACATTTGCTTCAGTCATGACACCTACAAGATCTCGAAATTAGAGTGTTTATGGATTATACCAACTCACTCTATGCCCTCTTCTTGACTACTTCTCAATCCCAGCACCTAGAACAATGCCAGAGGCAAAGTAGATACTGAATAAAATATTTGCTGAACAAATAAACAGAATAACCACACAGATAACCGCAATAGCTGGCAGTCACTGAGTATTTACTATGTGCTAGAAACTGTGCGAAGGGCTTTGTATGCACTACCTTACTTAATTTTCACAAAAACCCTAGGAGATAGATGCCATTATTATATTCCTTTCACAGATGGGTAAAGGGAGACCCAAGGAAACTAAGTAACTTGCTTAGGCCGTCCAGACAGTGAGTGGTGAAATCACCATTTAAAACTCAGGTAATCTGTTACAGAATTCTCAAATTCTCTATATGATGACTCTAAATGCCATGGGTTTTTCCTTAAGAAAACCTTCCCAAGAACGCATATCTTAACTTCAAGTTTTGGATAAATTTGTGGAATTACTAAACTGGGCTTTTAAATTACAGTATTTTTTAACAAATTACCCATCAAATAGCATATTAACAGTGTTAAAATTGAGACTATTTTTACATTACACTGTAGTACATATAGCTGGGGTTTTTTGTACTTAATATATAGAATTTAATTTTTTTAAGATTTGAGAGAGAGAGAGAGAGTGCATGTGCAAGTGCTAGCAGGGGAAGGGGCAGAGGGAGAGAAATCAAGCAGAATCCATGCTGAAAGTGGAGCCCAACGCGGAGCTCCATCACACGACCCTGAGATCATGACCCAAGCCAATATCAAGAGCCGGATGCTCAACCGACTGAGCAACCCAGGCGCCCCAATACATAGAACTTAAATATATAGTTGACTCTTGAACAACACAGGAGTTAGGGGCACCAAGCCCCCACACAGTCAAAAATCCACATACAACGTTTGACTCACCAAACTACTAATAGCCTACTGTTGACCAGAGGCCTTATCAATAATATAAACAGATTAATACATGTTTTCCATATTGTATGTATTATATACTGAATTTTTATGATACCGTAAGCTAGAGAAAAGAGATGTTAAGAAAATCATACGGAAAATACATTTATAGTACTGTACTATAAAAAAACCCCGTGTATAAGTGGGTCTATACAGTTCAAACCCATGTTGTTCAAGGGCCAACTGCATAGGGTTTATTTTGCCATTGTGCTGGTCACTGTATTCTATTACTGGTATATTGATAATAGAATATTGCCAATCTCTTACTAGTATTCATTCAAATAATTAAACGTTAAACTGTATTTGTAAATGTGGTAAGAGCCTATAAAAAAAGATTTAGCCTAGCCAATGAGATCCCATGCAGAAGCTAAAAGATCAGTAGGATTCAAATACTCAAGTAATATCATGTGCAAAGGCCCTGTAGTGGTAGCAAACATGGTGAGTAAACCTGGGAAGTAACAAAAGACTGAAAAACAAGCAGATCTATGGGCGCATGGAAGACAGAGTGAATGGAAGCAGGGTGAACAAGCTCTAGGCCTTACAGGGTGTTGCAGGCAAGGCGAGCGGACATCCTTGCTTCCGTGCCATCCCTGTGTGGTTTTCAATGGCGCCACTTCACATTCAGAAGTGTCCTTGTGTGAATGATACATTATATGACCACCCTATTCATCAGCCTTGGTCAGAGTAGTGCCAGTGTTACGATGATAATGATGATCGGCCACTAATACAGAAGGACAGCAGACAGCCTTTGAAGGGGCTGTGCTGTTAAAAGCTCAACTGGCCCCATCATGGAGAAGGGATTAAGAGGGGTCAGAGCAGTGGAATTAGACCAGTTAGGGCCACTGTGGTGATCCAGGCAAATGCTCACAAAGGTGACAGTGGTTTGGGACAAGATAACAGCAGTGGTTGCAGTGGTGGAGATGGAGAGAAATGGGTGGCTTTAAAACAGTATTTAGGTAGGAAAAAAAAATAGTGATGGACTGAATATGGAACTGAGGGAGAGAGAGGTGTCAAGAAGGATTCTTAGGTGTCTGACTTGCATGATTTTCTGTTCAACACATACACACTGATTATGTTATTAGCGCCGGGAACGCAACGAGAATAAGTCACAGATGCCGTCCATAAGAGGGTACTGGCTAGGTCTGATGCAGGAATAGAGAAGGCAAAGGGTCGGGCACTATAACTGAATTCTGTGACTGAAAGACAGGAAGGCAGTCGATCCTCATCTCATCCTAAGGTGCTGCTGCACACCACCCACTCTGAGCTACGCTGCCAGGGCATCCTCAGGCTGACCGCCAGCAGTGACAGCGTGTCTGATGTCCCTCTTGGCTACATACTTCAGCTAAAAGTGTCTGCTCTCATGACCCAACTGTCCACTCAACGGCCTCATAAGGCTGAAGTGTGATGACTATAGCTTTGACACCTTGGAGTTGACTGAGCTCCAGGCTTTATCAGTGCCCTGGCATTTGTACCATATTTAAAAAAGGAGAAAGAAACACCACTTCATATGGCTCCCATGTCCTACAAAAATGAGTCATAAAAAAATATACCTTTTAAAAGAAAAAAGCTTCAAAATAGACAAGAGTGTGAATTTGGTTTTACAATTGACAGAGCATCATCAATTTAATATATTATACAACTGTTTTAAATGTAAATGATACCATAATTCAGTTTTTCCTAGAATTCATAGTTTACTAAACATGCCTATACTCTCCACAAGTTATGCTGCTACTCTGAACTAGGAAAAGAAATCTTCATCAAGAGTAGTTTCACATAGCTGGCCAGCAAATACCTTGTGATCCAAATGGTCACAGAAGTGCGGCTAGCACAGACACTAACATTTATGATAGGAGGAAGGGAGGCAAACGTGTCAGTGCTCTGGGCACTTCCCTGTGTAAGCGACAATCATTACGCAAATACTGTAACACAGATGAGCCAGTGTGCAGACCAACCGGCACGAGTTACCACTGAATACATGCAGATCATGACATTCAGAGGATATAAAGGCAACAGAGCACAAAAGTTTTGGTGACAAAAAAAAAAAAAGAGACAGAAGTGTTGGGATTCAGGTCTGCACAGACCCTGACAAAAAGCATGTGATCCTTATACACCTTAAATAGGACAGAGAAAAGTCTGAAAAGATCCATAAAGACAAAAATGATTGAGTTACCTCTGAAGTAAGATTATCAAACTCTGACCTGGGGAAAAGTCAATGGTCTCCTTGGTGCTCGTTGAGGGGGGTGCGTGTGCAATCGCACATGTGTATTTTCCCAAATAATGACTGGCAGCTCTCCCTCTCCTTGGGAAAAATGAGTAGTCATTAAGTCAGCTTCTATGTTCTTAACAATGAACACCAAAGACCCTGCAAAGGCTTATTATGAAAAACTCTGGAATTTCTATTTTCATATACTTTTAAATAGAAGAGCAATCAGTTATGAACAAGACAGTCCCATCTGTCTGGATAACACGGATTTAAGGGCCATCCAAAGGAGAGGAGTGCACGTAATGTTCTCTCAAGATAACATCACAATTTTATGATGTAGAAGTAAGTCACTTCCCTAAGTGGACTTTCAAGGTTTTGATATAATATAAAAGGGTTTAACCTAACCTGTCCAGCGTGGAGATAATCTTCTGCTCATCTACAAAGGGACCACAATCCATTTGCCACAGTCAAGATCATTTACTTCTGTGGGAAGCGGGGGAGGAAGAATCCCTGAGGCAGAACCCCGTCCTGCGGCTCCAGGTTTCCCACCCTGAAGAAGGGTGGGCTTGCCCTGGGTTTTAATTATCTGTTCCATCATGGAAAATCCTGGGTCTACTACCAGAAACTCTCTCGCAGTAGAATAGATAGGAATCAACTGCTGGTTGCCAAGAGAGCCCAACTTCAAGCTCCTCTGTGACTCTGTCAATGAGAGAGGTCAGCCAGCATAATCGTGAGCGGTTCTGGGACCTCACCTTTCTCCTCCATTTAAAGCAATAATGAATACGAGAAATAATCATCAACTCCCACACCACAGAGGAGCCGAGTGCACCACAGACGAGGGGGGTCTAAGGCAGACGAACCCCACATGTTCTGGTAAAGTGACGATGAGCGCTATTAGGCCTTGGTAATCAGCGCTGTCACTCAGGCGAGGGTCCAGCGGGAAGGATTAGGAATCACAGCGTGAATGGAGCAATCAGCTGGAGTAGGACCTTTTATTACTGAACTCGGCTTTTTCAACAGCTGAATTTCCCAAGGCGACTAATCTTTTGGTTTAAACCACTAATCTTCCTTTCAAAACTTCTTTTATATCAAATTCAAACATTTTCATGCCCCAAGCTTATGAATTCACAACTAACGGAAAGTTTTATTTTTCAAATCCCAGTGAGAAACAAAAGCACAGGGCATAATGCATCATTTGTGAACACCTATTCCGAAAAATACAGGTAGAAGATCCTTTTCTGGTAAATACAGTCATTCAAATCCCTGCTGCTGGCAGGTCATTATGTATACCTACTGAAGCCGGGAGTTCAATCTCACAGCGTGTTGTGCTTTCTCATAATAGTAATATTAATCTTTTAAAGGCAGCACTTGTGCATTTCAAGTGTATTTCTGAGGTAAAAATGTAAATACGATCAGGTATGTTCTACTACAGTTAAATATGCAAATACGGAAAGGTCACCCTTCAATGACGTGAGATGATACTTTAAGATAATTCTCTTTGGACTGAGTCCTCCGCGTGCTTAGAACAAGCTGATTCAAGCTATGCTTTTTGCGAGCACCTATGGAAGCCTTTGCTGGTTACAGGTGAGATGAAGGAGGAGGAGGCAGCTCTGTGATCAGAGCTAATTCCAGGCTTCATTCTCCTAGCTTATCAGAAATATTTATAAATATTTTTCAGGGATAGACCCATCATATTCTGTGGGTCTAAAAAAAAAAAACAGCCAATAAACAAGTATCAGAAATTTCAGGGCAAAAGGTAGCTACATTGAACAAATATACTATTTCAAACATAATAAAAAACTAACCTGATGACTACAAAACAGACCGTGTTTTCCACATTTATACTCTCGAGCATATCTGACGGGGTGGAACTGCAAGTTTCACCAGAAGGCAAGTCGCCATTCTGGACTCCAAGAGCCAGAAGACCCTTACCAGCCTCCCAGTCTCCACAGAGCACAGCACAGAAGAGGCACAGACAGGAGCTCTGCAGTTACAAAGGACCCTCCCTCCCCCTTCCTCAAGTGTCACTGAGTGTCTCCTGGCTGCTCAGCACTGGGGATACAGCCGGACCCTGCCCCGAGGAGCCACAGTCCAGGAAGTGTGATGCTGGCCACCAAGCCAAGAGCAATTCCAAGAGGCAAGAAAACAGAGGTAGGAAGCCATTGCCTGAGAGGGCCCTTGGTGGGTTCATGGCCATGGACCTCCCGTGGCTAAAGCATCTATAAGTCAGACAGGGAAGGAGCTGAAGGGGCACCAGCGCCCAGAGAGCCCTCGGCAGCCTGACTCAGGCTTCCCAGGAGCCGAGGCTCCAAGATCTCACAGAAATGTGAGGGCTCAGGTACACCTTTTAGTGCTGCTTATGCTGCACAGAGGCTGTCAAAGGCATGTAAAGGCTTGTTAAAGAACTGTCCCCTCCTTGATGACAAATGAGAATTTTTTTAGATTACTGCGTGCCTTTACCCCAATTAAGAAGTGGACTTGGGCAAGCCTCTGTGTGTGCGTGTGTTTGTGGCTGGCCTGTGAAAGGTGAGCAGGGCTGTAGGAGTACCCTGGCCACCCTGGAGAGGCCTCTGAGGGTGAGGGATGGCCTGGTGTGGGGTGGCAGTGACTGCTAAGCTTGGTCAGGGACTGACATTGGGGAGCCGGAGCACACCACAGGAGCAAGTACACCTCACCCCTCTCCTGGCTCTGTCCCATTGTCTTCCGGAGGGCATCATAATCAGAAGGGAGAAAGCAGAACAGAGCTCCCAGGACATATTCCCAGATCTCACCATGAAGTCATCATTTTGGACTCAAAACTTTGACTAGGAAGTGTGGGATTTTCTCTGAGTAGTGTCTGCAGTCTTCTCTTGGCATCTGGATCTGTGCATATGAAAACCCAGAAAGCAGGAGGGGCCCTCAGGTTTCCATTAAACAGTACTGGGAACAGCTTGATGATGCATTCAGTCAGGAGGAAGTCAAACTGATTATCTCTGTTTTCTCTGAAATCAATGCGAATTAACAGCATATTTAAGGGAACTCATGGGGTAAACCTACCCTTCTAATATTTTCCCCTGAGAAAACATTCAAGCTTTCAGTGAGATTAATCTACAGTGAAGCTTATGGTAGAAACATAAATGGTTGTATTTATGTACTGGTTTGATCCTGCACTGTGCTAATATATTTCAGCATATAAATTAATAATAAGAAGAGGCAGTGGGATAGAAGCAATTCCCCTACTTCTCCAAACCGAAATAAGCTTCCAGCTCTCCAATATTTTATTTCAAAGTAGAATTGCACTAAATTGTCATTTCTATGGTTTGTAGTGGAGAAGTAGGACCAACCAAAAATGAGAGAAGAGTTATCAGAAATAACCAACATTTTTTTTGAACATGGTACAGTATTTCTTTCAAATAATCCTAAAAGTTCAACTGAGATTAAATAAAAGGCCGAAAAGTCCAAGAAAAGAAATCCAGAGGTGATTTACCTTGCCCTGCTTAGATGCTTACGGTGAATTTACGCCACGTATGTACTGACATCAAAAGTGGGACTCAAAGGGTACCTAAACGGTAAAGATTTAACATCAGACCAAGAAAATTACATGGGAAAGGAACTTCTTATGGATATCAAAGTTCCAATAGACAAGGCCTATTGATTGTGGCAAAGTTACAAACCATAAAGTTTCCTCAAAGGGAAGTACTCGTGTATGGCGGCAGCTACAGCGAGGATCCTGGAGCCAGACGGCCTGCGTACAGATCTCGGCTCTGTTTCTAGCTCCTGAGCTTGGTAAGCCTGCCTCCTGTGCTTAAGTTTCCCAATCAACAAAATAATAAAACCAACCTCCTTTACAGCAGAGGTGCTCAAGACCTTCTTGTCTCAGGACCCCTTTACGACTTTAAAAAAAATTATTAACCCCACATTCTTGTTTAGGTGAGTTATATCTTTCTATACATAGAAGAAACTAAAACTGAGAACTTTTGAAATATTTATTAATTCATTTAAAAATAGCAACAAGGTTAATCACACTATGTTTTAACAAGAAGTTTAGAAAAAGAAATTTTCCCAAATAAAAAAAAAATTATTGAAAAGAATGGCACTGTTTTGTTTTGTTTTTTTTTCCAAATTTCTTCAATGTCTGGCTTAATAAAAGATGACTAGCTTCTCATACGCGCTTTTGCATTTAATCTCTTGCAAGTATGTTGTTTCGACTGAAGGATGTGAAAAAAGTCCCACCTCCCACAAACATGTAGCTGGAAAAGGGAGGAGTATTTTAATAGCCTTTTCAGACAGCTGTGAATATTCTTGATCCGGCACCAAAACTGAAGGAGTGGCAAGTTTCATAAAGGTGAGACCCCATGTGAAATCTGTAATTCTATCAGTGAAATTCTGGTCCTTTGCTACATTAAAATCTTTCAGCCTATCTCACACTTTGAGTGGATTTCTTATGCCTGCATGACTCTGTTGGTTTGCTGAGTTACGTTGGCATATTTTGTTATACAATATAAAAAATATCACACGTTAATACAGCTCCCTATCTCATCAGAAAAATCCCTAAATAATGGGAACTGTCCAGCTCAGGGTGGCATATACAAAATTCTAATTTTTACTTAAGAGCTCAATTTTTAGGGGTGCCTGGGTGACTTAGTTGGTTAAGCATTCCACTCCTGGTTTCAGCTCAGGTCATGATCTCAGGGTCATGGGATTGAGTCCCGAATCGGGCTTCATGCTGAGCGTGGAGCCTGCTTAAATTCTCTCCTTCCCTCTCCCCACCCCCACTCATGCTCTCTCTTAAAAAAAGAAAAAGAGAGAGAAAGAGAGAAATAAAACAGAAAGTTAATGGATCAAAAGCCTGGTTTTTCAAGGAACAAGAAGTGTAAAGCTCTAGCAAGACTGAAAGAAATAAAAAGAGAAAACACAAATTATCAATATCAGCAATGAAATAGGGGATATTACTACAGAGCTTGCAGTCGCTAAAAAAGGAATACAATGAGAAACTTTAAACTCATTAATTTGAGAACTTAGAAGATGTGAACTAATTCCTGAGGAACTATAAACTACAAAAATTCAGCCAAAATGAAATCTACAGCCTGAATAGTCCTGCAACCAATTAAAGAAATTGAATTTGTAATTAAAAAGCTTCTGAGAAAAATCTCCAGACCCAGATGGTTTCACTAAAGAATTCTATCAAACATTTAAAGAATTAACATTGACTTTACATATTCTTGTCCAAAAACCAGAAGAGAAAAAAATGTTTCCCAACTCATTTTATGAGCCTAGTTTTTCCTTGATATAAAATCTTGGCAAAGATAATACAAAAAAGTCAATTATATACCAATATCTCTACTGAACTTAGACACAAAAATCTTCAACAAAATATTAGCAAGTCAAATACAGTAATGTATTAAAAGAATTATATGCCAAGATTGAGTGGAATGTATTCCAGGTATGCAAGGCTGGTTCAAAATTTGAAAAATCAATCAGCATAATTTACCATATCAATGAGCTAAAAAAAAATCTGCGATCTATCAATTGCTGCAGAAAAAGCATTTGACAAAATCCAACACCCATTCATAAAATTGAAAAAAAGAAAAAAAAAAAAAACCACTCTCACCAAAGTGGGAATAGAGAGAAACTTTCTTTATAAAGAAAATCTACCTAAAATTTACATCTAATAACATCTTACTGAACTGTTAAAGACTGAATACCTTTCCCCTGAACTTGGTACCCAGTCAAGAATGTCTGCTCTCATCAGTCCTATTCAAGGTCTAGCCACTGAAATAAAGAAGAAAACAAACAAACAAATAAGTAAGTAAATAAATAACAGACACACATACTGGAAGGGAAAAATGAAATTGTCCCTATTTGTCGATGACATGATTGTGTCTGTAGAAAATCCCAAAGAAGGGCGCCTGGGTGGCACAGCGGTTAAGCATCTGCCTTCAGCTCAGGGCGTGATCCCGGCGTTATGGGATCGAGCCCCACATCAGGCTCCTCTGCTATGAGCCTGCTTCTTCCTCTTCCACTCCCCCTGCTTGTGTTCCCTCTCTCGCTGGCTGTCTCTATCTCTGTCGAATAAATAAATAAAATCTTTAAAAAAAAAAAAAAAAAAAGAAAATCCCAAAGAAGCCACACACACACACACACACACACACACACACACACACACCCCTTCTAGAATTAATAAGTGAGTTCAACAAGGCTGTAGAATATAAGATCAACACACAAATTGATCACATTTTTATAAACTACCAATGAGTAAGTAGAAACCAAAATTAAACACACAATACCATTTACAATTACTCCAAATAAAATGAAATGCTTAGGTACAGTCTTTAACAAACATGTCATGATATTTATCCCGAACATTATAAAATGCTTATCACAGAAATCAAAGAAGATCTAAACAAATGTTTAGAGATATACCATGTTCAGAGATCTGAAGACTCAACATAGTAAAGATGTCAATTCTAGGCAAACAGATCTACAGGGTTAATGGAATTTCTGTTAATACACTAGCAACATTAGTTATAGATATACACAAGATTATTCTAAAATTAATACAGAAAGGCAAAGGAACTAGAATATCTAAAACAATTTTGAAAATGAAGAAGAGGGGTGCCTGGGTGGCTCAGATGGTTAAAAGTCTGCCTTCAGCTTAAGTCCTGCCTTCAGCTTAGGTCCTGGGATCAGGACCCACATCAGGCTCCCAGCTCAGTGGGGGGTCTGCTTTTCCCTCTCCCTCTGCTTCTCTCCCTGCTTGTGTTCTGTTTCTCTCTCAAATGAATTAAAAGAAAAGAAAAGAAAACTTAAAAAAAAAGAAAAAAAAGAAGCAAGTGAGAGGTATCAGTCTTCCTGATTTCAAGACTTATACAGCTACGGTAAACAAGACAATATGGTATTAATAGGGTATAAGAAGAAATTCAAGTATCAATCAGTCCAGAAATTCTAACCACTGTGTAACAGAATTCCAGAGACAGAAAAGAGAGTAAAAGAAAGAGGAAATTATCAAAATACTGATACACAAATATTCTCTTAACTGGAGACATAAGTATTCAAATTAAAGAGCCTACTGGATGTATACCATAATGAAATTTTTAAAATCCCCACACCAGGTTATGCTGCTATGAAATTTCAGAGCACTGGGGAGAAAGAGAAGATACTAAAATCTTCAAGTCATAAATAACTAGTTCACATTAAAAGACTGTAAATATGAATGTCATCTGACTTCTCAACAACACAAAGCTAGAAGTCAATGGAGCAATAGCTTCAAATTTTGAACAAATATTTGCATCCCAGAATTCTACATTCACATTATCAATTAAGGATGAAAAGATACATATATTTTCATATGAATACATATTAACACTTCCAGGGTCTCAAAAATTATTTCTCGTGCATGCTTTCTCAAAATGAAACTACTAAAAGAGGTACTCTACTAAAATTAGAGTATATATTAAGGACTAGAAAGAGGTAAGATTTAGGAAACAAGATACATGTTAGAGAGGAGCAAAGAGAAAGGCCAGGAGCACGATCTATATGGAACACCTAGAGCACAGATGGGTCAGGCAGGAGCATGCGGACAGATGACTCCCAGAGCAACATCTTTAAGAACAAAGAAAAGCTGATGCACTGGGCTGGGTGGGAAAATCATAATCTTTGGAGTTGGAAAGTCTGAAAATAATTAGTAATAGGAACATAGACACATAAGGGGGGGGATGAAGTAATTATTAACTCCAGAAAGCAAAATATTTTGAAGAAAGGAAACATAATTACAAAATACTAGACAGAAAATTAGTCAAACATTTTACATTGCTTTAACTAAAATTTTTGATATAATTACATTTGGAAAACAGGACGGAAAGCAAGGATGTTGTACCATATAAGGAAGTGAAATCCTCATCTTCATAACAAAAAGCCAAAAAAGGGGGAAAATGATAAAATTTGATAAATGAAGAACTAGTATTCAACAAAGAATAATTTAGGGAGGAGTGGAGGAGGGACTTCTGAGTTTGTTTTGTTTTTTGATTTTCCTTTATCAGCCTTCCAATTCTGTTTGATTTTGGTAAAGATTTTAAGTGACTTTAAAAATGAAATCAATTGTGACAAATAGCCTGACCGAAGCCAGTGGTTATGCTTGAAGTTTTCAGTTAAAGAGTGGAGCATGCTACAACCAAGTTAGAATGACAAAGAAAGAAAAATAAATAAATAAAGAGAAAAAAGAGAAAGAAAAGAAAGCGAGAGTATGGTATTGGCAGAGAGACAGAACTTCAAATCAAAGAAATGAATAGAGAACCTTACAAAAGCCCAACACAAGTACAGCCAACTGATTTTTGATGAAGGTGAAAAACAAATTCAACAGAGGAAAGATGGGGTGCCTGGGAGGCACCTTTGGTTAAGTGTCTGACTCTTGGTTTCAGTTCTGGTCATGATCTCGGGGTCACGAGATCGAGCCCTGCATCTGGCTTTGCGCTCAGCGCACAGTCTGCTTGAGATTCCCTCACTCTCTGCCCCTACCACTCATGCTCTCTCTCTCCCAAATAAGTAAATCTTAAAAAAAATAAAAATAGAGGAAAGATAGTCTTTAAAACAAATGGTGCCAGAGCAACCAAATATCCAGAAGATTAAAAGAAAAAAAAAAAATGAACCTCTACCTAACCTTCTAATTTCATATAAAAATTAACTCAAATGGATCATGGGTTTAGGTGTAAAACCAAAAAACTGTTAGAAAAAATATTAAAGAAAATCTTTAAAATCTACAGCTAGGCAGTGTCTCAGACCTGACACCAAAAATACAATGCATTAAAAACAACAACAACAGGGGCGCCTGGGTGGCACAGTGGTTAAGCGTCTGCCTTCGGCTCAGGGCGTGATCCCGGTGTGCCGGGATCGAGCCCCACATCGGGCTCCTCCGCTATGAGCCTGCTTCTCCCTCTCCCACTCCCCCTGCTTGTGTTCCCTCTCTCGCTGGCTGTCTCTCTCTGTCAAATAAATAAATAAAATCTTTAAAAAAAAAATAAATAAATAACAACAACAAATGGAGTCTTACCAAAATTTAAAACTTTTGCTCTCCAAAAGTCTCTGTGAAGAGGATAAAAAGATAAGCACAGATTAAGAGAAAATAAGTCCAAACCACATATCTAAAAAAGGACTAGTATCTAAAATACATAAAGAACCCTCAAAAGTCAACCTGACAAAACAAATAATCTAAACAGAAAACGGCCAAAAGATACAAACAGACATTTCACTGAAGAGGACCTATGGATGGCAAATAGACACGTGAAGAGATGTTCAACAACATTAATCATTAGAGAAATGCAAATTAAAACCATAATAAGTTATCAGCCCATACCTATCAGAATGGCTAAATTAAAAAAACAGTGACAACACTAAATGCTGATGATGTGAAAACAAAAACAAAACTGGATTACTCATACACTGCTGTGGATGCATGAAGTCATACAATCATTCTAGCAAACAGTTTGGCGGCTTCTGATAAAACGAAACATGTATTTACCATACACACCCAGCAATTGCACTCTCAGGCATTGATCCCAAAGAAATGAAGACTTCTATTTACATGAAAACCTGTACACATGTTAACAGCAGCTTTAGTCATAACAGGCAAAAACTGGATAGAACCCAGATGTCCTTGAAAGGGTAACAGTCGTACAAACCATAGCACGTCCAGACCACAGTTCACCGCTAGGTAATAAAAAAGAACAAACTACTGATACACACAACAACCTGGATGAATCTCCACAGAATTCTGCTGAGTGAAAAAAAAAAAAAAAAATCTAATCCCAGAGGTCACAGTCAATAGGATTCCTTTTATATAACATTGCTGAAACAACAAAATCATAGAAGTGGAGATCAGACTAGTGGTGGCAAGGGCCAGAAATGGGGGCAGGGGTAGGGCGTGGGGGACACTGGAAGGGCAACATAAGGGATTCTCTGTGTTGACTGCCCTGATGTCAGCTGCCTGGTTGCAATAATTGTTCAAGATATTTCCATTGGGGAAAACTGAGTAAAGGGCACAGAGGTACATGGGATCTCTGTCTTGGTTCTAATAACTGCCTTTGAATGTATGAATATCTTTTAAAAAAAGAAAAGTTTAATTAAAACAAATGTACTGTGAAGTGCATTGTTAACCAATGAATACGAAAGCCACAAGGTGGAAGAAAATATTCTGGTTACATATACCTTGAAAAACTTGTACCCAAATTATATAAAAATGCCCACCACTCAATGATTAAGATGGAAGGAAACACACAAGTAAAAGGAACAAAAGGCTTGAATGTGGACTTCGCAAAGAAAAATATACAAAGAGCTAACAGCACACAGGAAGCACTTAACATCATTTGCCACTTTGGACTACAGGGCTCAGCTGAAAAAGACAGATAACACTCAACGTAGGCAGAAGTGTGTTGCCACGGCAGCTCTCCTCCATTACTGGCAAGACTGGACAAATGGTACAACCACTTGGGGAAAAGGTTTGGCAATTTCTTATAAAATCAAACAAACATCTACCCAATGACCCAGAAGTACCAGGCCTAGATATTTCTTCAAGAGATATTTCTTGAAGAAAGCACATATGCACACATATAAGTTCACATGAATAGTCACAGTAGCGTTATTTAGAATACCCTAAACTGAAAACAACAGAGATATGTATCAATAAAAATGAACAAACTGATAAACTCAACACCATGGAGGAATTTCAGACATCATGCTGGGTGAAAGAAGCCAGACACAAACCCCCCCGTGTTACGTGACTCCCTTTATAAGAAGTCTAAGCACAGGCAAAATTAATCTATGTGAAAAGGAATCAGAAAAACGGTTGCCTACAGGGACGGAGATTGATTGGAACGGGCATGCACGAGGAAATCTGCTGGAGTGACAGAAACGTTCTCCATCCGGACTGAGTGGTAGCTGTGTGAGTCCATACATTTGTCAAAACTCATTGAATTGTACACTTAATATCTGTGAATTTCACTACTACAAACTTTACCTCAGTTAAAAGTCCTTAAGGCATACATCTTTCAGAATGGAGACACACCTTCCTTAGTCACTTTAAACACAAGCTCCTGTTCTATCATGCTAATGAGCTTGCTCTCTGCTACCGAGCTTTCAAACCCTCCTAGTATCATTTAACTCTTAGGTGCATTTTTCCTCCGGATCAGATGGAGGAGCCAACAAGATCGTAGTTCCTATTTGTACTACTAGTGCTACTATCTAACAATTATTGAGCATTTACTGCATACCAAGGAGGAAAGGTTTTAAAAAACAAAATCTCAGGTATCCCCCCCAACGATTGCATCAGATAGACATCGTATTTTTATGCCCATTATACAAATGGGATTAGGCACCTTATTCAAGACCAGAGAGACAGTAAGTGGTAGTATCAAGGTCAAACCTCTTTGCCTAATTAATTCCATGACCATGCACTCTGCCCACTGGCTCTCTGGTTCAGAATGTAAACTAAAAATGAATAGAAAAAATGAATAGAAACATAATTGCACGATAAAATACTAACATTAGTGTTGGTGAGTTTTATAACAGAGGGAGTAATTCATGTTTCTATTTCAAAACCCAGAAAACATGCACCAAATACACCTGCTACCCAAGACCAAGCTATGTGCAGATAAGCACTATTAGAAAAGCCATCAGAGATTATCAGTGCTGTAGCCACGGATTTCGTGCAGGTAACATTCAACGGACAGGGTAAATTGAGGTAGAAGAATGAATATATATAATTTCCTACAAGCAAAATTACATAAACTCACCAATACTACAGGAAAACTACTGTTAAGAGGCCAGCTAAATAGCTTACATAATTCAGGCAAGATGGGGGGGGGGGCTTTAATAAAGGGAGAAAAATGGTCACATCTGACTTCAATCTTCTAAGAGTTGCTGAGAACAAATTGGAACTCACACTGTGGCAACAAAGGCATTTTCCACGTTACCAATTTAATTTGTAAAAATTAAAACACAAAAGCAAGTAGAGATGAAACCAAACAAAATGATCTCTCTATACATAAACCTATTAGGAAATGATTAAACTCCAGACACTAATGATGACTTAGCTTTATCTAGAGCTAACATTTTCTTACTGTTAATGGGATGCGGATAGGACTTGAAGTATGCTTGACTCAGAAACTATCTTCACTCTCATCATGGTTGCAAACTTTATAAAGGCAGGGACTGATATTACAGTCTATTATCTCTAAACCAGCAAGCTGGTTTTTATATAGTCAATAGTATATTTAGGCTAATAAGCACAGGAAAAACGTTCAACCTCATCAGTCATTAGAAAAATCAATATTACAATGAGATAACCCAACCCAAACCACACACACGAAGGGCTATCATCAAAAAGACACCAACAGCTGGCAGCCAAGATATGGAGGAATTGAAATCCTCATACGTTGGTGGTGGGAATGTAAGGTGGAAATTGTCTGATAGTTCCTCAAAATGTTAAAACAGAGTTAACATATGACTCCTGGGTATATGTACAAGAGAAATGCAATGCGTGGGTTACGTCCACACAAAAATTTATACATGAATGTTCATGGCAGCATTATTCCTAAGCGCCAAAAAGCAGAAGCAACCCAAATGTCTGTCAGGTGATGGCTGGATAAACAACCTATGCAATGTAATATTATTCAACAATCAAAAGGAATTAAATACACGACCCATCCATGCTGCAACATGGACGAGCCTTGGCAACATGTGTAATGGAAGCAGCCAGTCACGCCCATGTGTTGTAGGAATGTTCAGAATAGGCAAATCCACACAAAGTAGCCCGGCAAACAGGGAAGGAGAGCAAGGAGGGGGTGGGGATGGCCACTAGTAGGTACAAGGATGATTTGGGGATGTTCTAAAATTAAAGTATGGAGATGTTGGCACAACTCTAAACATATTAAGAATCTTGAGTTGACACTTTAAACAGATGGACTTTATGGCTATAAACTTTATCTCAATAAAGCTGTTAAAATAGTATATTTAGGAAATAATAATAGCTATTTGTGCTATGCATGGTAAGTACTCTTATTTTTACTCTTTTACAGATGCAGAAACTGAGGCAGAGAAGGGTCAAGGAATTTGCCCAGGGGTACACAGCTGGGAAGTGGCAGACCCAGACTTGTGCCCAGGGAACCTGTCCACAAAGTTTATTGTCTTGCCCACTGTGCCATGTGTGCTCTGGAGAAGAGCCAACCTTCTGCGTATGGGTGTCAGCTGTGGCCAGTGTGCAGGAGGAAGGGCAGGGAGACTGGAGGGGACACAGGAGAGATGACAAGAGAAATAGGGAAGGGCAGTTGCATTAAGTTTGCACCTACATTCTTGAAAGCTAAAAGGCTCTCCCCAGTAGCTAGGGCTCCCCTCTTTTGGATCAGGTCCTTAGAAAAGGCTGCCCAATGCAATTTGGGAATGGGATGGAAAGTATCATGAAAAGGTGTCCCCCAAGTTTTCTTCACAGCAATCATGTTCCAAACAAGCAGAATTCTACAAAGATAAGTACTTTCCGAGCCATCAAGGTCTCTAACTAAAGCAAAATTTGAGGAAAGGTGGGAAGGGATAAGCCCACATGGAAGTGGTCTACACTGACTCCAATTCCTATACACTAGAAAGGGAGGCCAGGGTTGGCAGCCGCGGGTAGAAATCAGTGAAGGCCAGGACCCCTGATGGAAGCGGCATTACTGCCTAAGAGTGTGCTTAAGGTCAACAAATAAGCCAAAAGATCAGTAAGACTTCTTAAAACGGTACTTAAACCCTAGCTTGTTGTCACAGATACTAATTCAACTGAAATACTTTCCCCCACAAGTCGATGGAGGCAGGCTCTCTTCTACACCCCCATTGAGTTCCAGTGGCAACACTAATTTGCATGGGAGCCAATCATGTTTTTAGAGAGGAGCTCTCTTCTCCTAGGTCCATGTCCCAGCTCCTCCTAGGTCTGTGGAGGGAAGTGGGGCAGGAAGGCGTGGACTCCAGATTACTTATCCCCAACTGGCTCCTTTCCACCTTCACCCCAAGGATATTAACCAGCAATGCAGTAAAAACCCTGCACCAAACCAGTTAGTGCTTCAAAACCATAACGCAGACATAGACTTTCAAATTGTCAGATAAAATGTTTAAGACGGGCAATCTAAGCTGTTTCTGGATTTGTGATTCAGCCAAGTTCCTCTTTGTCTAAAGAGGTGACATTTACCCAAACAGGGCTCCCACAGCAGGAGTCCCCAAGCTCCTTCTGCCTGCTGTGCATTACACAATGGCCATGTAAAGGAACGTCTGGTGGCAGTTCAGAAGGGAAACAGAACACCAAGATAAGTAAACAGAGGATAAAATACAGCTCAGGGAAAAATAAATAAATAACCTTCACAGGGCAGAATTCATCAGCAGCAATACACAAACTGCATCATTAAAATGACCAGGAGGTAGACAGAAAGAAAAGGGCAGTAGGTGGAGTTATAATTATCTGGACTATTAAAAGACTTAAAATAGATGCAGTTTCTCAAATTTGCAAGGCTTGAACCTTGAGTGCTCCTTCTCATTCTGCAAGGATTCTGTTATTCTGAAATGTTTGGATGTAAGGGGGAGTGGGGAATGGCAATTATATTTTTAAATGGCGTGTAATCTTTTTACCATAGATAGCTGACATTTTATAGTAAGACATCATTTTCATTTCAAACCGTTGGGTGATTCTTATAATGACTTGAGGAGCTCTAAGGAAATAAAGTGCCAGCAGGTGGTCAGTCAAATACTAAGAAATTCCTCACTCCACAGGCAGTAATCAGGTTGAAATACTTCCTCCATTACTTCCAAAAATAGAGCAGATAGTGATACACAGGCCTACCCAGCTTCAAAACTATGATTTCCACAAATGGTAAAAATATATTCATTTGTTTTTGTACAGAACCATCAATAGCCTTGTTTGTAATCTGTATCAGGGCATCTAAGAAAAGTAGCTTTTTGGGGAAATTCATTTAAATCTTTGCCTCTCAAACTTTCGACCCCATCCGAGGCTGACTATATCTGATCCTGATACGCGTACAAAAATTTGAGAATCACCAATTTAAAGGTTTTCCTCTCTTTGAACGAATTTTGCAAGCATTTTAAAAATAAGCCTGTTTGAAATACAGTAAAAAAACGGCATATGTGCATCCTAGTATGTCCCCGTGCGCATCCACATACGTGCACACGCATGCACAGCAAAATGAGTTCAAAGATTTTGGACAATTCCAGTAGCAGCAGCCCCAACATGACCATTAGCCCTTTTCCACCCATCAGTGCACAGCAGGCCCACTGCAAATTTTATCAAGAAATACACCAAAGGCCCTTGGTGCGTGTTCTTTCAAAGGAGAAAGCCCCAGCCATTACTGTGATTGTTTTTCTGAATGTCAGTGTGAGCAGCCAGTACAAGATATTTCTTTAATTTTATGACTCTCGCTACGTACCCAATGCCAAGGCCTCTGGGCAGACACACAAAGGACATCCAGAAAGGAATTAATAATGGGAAGGCCTCCCTTAGGTGGCCAGTGATCCTCCCCACGTCAATCAGATGAAAGTACTGAATTAACAGCTAGGTCCTACCATACCCTGCAGGCTCAGAACGGTTTAAAAAGGGTCTACTGGGAGGTTTCAAAAACTTGGGTCCTGGCACTCAGTATTATGATGCTGCAAAAGGAAAAGGGTAATCCTTACAGTAACTGCCGTCTAAACATAAAAACTTGAGAGATAAAGGTCAGCACTTTAAATTGCCTGTAAGTTGATCTGGACTGCCTGCCTCGGAAGAGTAGAACTCTAAAGTCAAAATGCTAAACCGTAGAGCTCCATCTATAAAGACAGAACCAAATATAATGAGAGAATGATTATAATATCAACGGTGGTTCTTAACTCCGAGGCACATCAGAACCTCCAGGGGAGTTTTAAAAAAATGCTGCTACCCAGGCTCTACTCCAGGCCAGTTAAACCTGAATGTCTGGGAGTGAGGCCCTGGGCATCCGTATTTTTCAAGTCTCCCTTGTGATTTCAATGTGAAACTAAGCCTGGGGACCCCCGAAGGGAGCCGAAGGATAGCATACACAGTTAGCTGAAACTAGCAATCTTCCCTAAAATATGTTGACTTTTGATTGTAATTAATAGAACTCTGCTGCATAAAGCAAGAAATTACTATGATTGAGTGATTTCAAACTTATTAAGTATTCATTTTTTAGAAGCTACACAGCATATTTTACACTGTCGATTCATTCTCTGGTATAGTTTACCTAATTACATTTGTTGTGTAATTTTAAAACAAGTCTTTGTTCCGCAGAGTCTGATTTTCCAGCTTATCTGTAATCGGCCCTCTTATATTTCGACTGCAGCATTACCCATTCACACTTGAATCAGAAGAAAGGCAAAGGACGTGGAAACAGGAAAGGAGGTAAACATTCTGTTTCTTTACTTCACACCAACTAGAATTCATGAAAGACTATGCATGTTACTACTTCAAAACCACTGAAGTTCAACTTTTACCCACAAGTGCCCGTAACAGGTGAAGAAACTGGACAGGCACCCCGGGAGTTCTGGGAGCACAGCGGGAAGCCACCTGCTAGAAGCGACCCATTTCAAGTTCAGCTTTCAACTTTACAAACCCACCACGGCTCCCTCTAGCCCTAACATTGTCATATTTTCACTGACACGAAAGCCAGTGTTCCACTCATTACCACTTTCGTGTACATCCTAGTGTGGCACCATACAACAACCTCAAGAAGTACACAATTCTGGTTAAGTAGAGACTGCGATGAGCACAAATACGGAGAGTCTGGAAAACCTGAAGATTCTATTATCCATACTTTTCACAGTGCTCAAATAGTATTATTTTAGGATTATTCATTTAGTATCATTTTATTATTATAAGACATTATTATGTAAGTAATATCACAGTGTCTTCAAAGATTTATTTATTTATTTGAGAGAGAGAGCGCGTGCGCAGAGGGAGGGGCAGAGGGGGAGGGAGAAGCAGACTCCCCCACAGACTCCCCTACATGGGGCTCAATTTCAAGACCCTGAGATTATGACCTGAGCCGAAATCAGGAGTCAGACACTTAACCAACTGAGCCACCCAGGCGCCCCATATATCACAGTGTCTTCCAAAAATAGTGGTCCCAGCAGCCAACACTAATAATAAATGTAAAAAACAGAAGGAAGACTTTCAGGCTACGGAGACAGTGCTACGAGCAGGATGAGTCTGGGCACTTATGGCAAAGGACCTGCACACCTGTGGGATCGAGTTTTGTTATCCCCGTGGGTGTCAGCTGGCACATCTATAAAAGGGGGGTAATAATGTCTGCCCCCCCAGAGTGGCAAGAACTGTGTGAGATAGTGTCTGCACAACAGCTGCGAGCTAGTATCAATACAAATTAGCTCCTGCCCCTCACATCTGATTCAATGTTTCACGTCAAGAAACTAAAATCCCAAATGCAAAGGAAGTGTCTCTTGTAAGTAAATGACAACTTCAAAATCATTTTTGACAAGCAGAAGACATGTGAAAACAACTATGAAGAGAAAGGACAGCAAATCAAATGCACATTTTGACTCTTTTATTTCTTTTATTTGGATCATCCAAAGATAGTAGTCCAAAGTAGCTCCGCTTTTTTTCTCAAGTTTCTCACATCTAATAAATTACTTTATTCTAGAATGCAGCAAGAAGAAACTAAATCAACCCAATACAGATGTTGATAAAACCCGATCAATTTAAAATGAATAGTTCAATCAGTGAGGTGTCCAAAAGGTTTCACTAAATCCTTTCAACATCTTTCTTCAACTTAACATGAAGCCACTGACTGACGAGATTCCCATCGCCTCCACAATGAATCTGGGAGCACAGCCTCAGGACCCCAAGACCCGGCACCCATCGAGCACACCCATCACCCTCACACAAGTCACAGAAGAAAAATTAAATGCTTCCAGCCAGGCTCTTGTAGAAGTGATTTTCTTAGCCAGAAGCTTTTTCTGTTTGTATGTTATTTTGTTTTTGGTTTTTATCTCCCAACCTGCTATATAGCCTGCAAAACTGTGCAGTATAGACTGTAGCCATTAGTATATTACTGAAATAATAGTTTGATTTACACAAATCTGCTAAGTATCGGCAGACTAAAATAAATACTGCTCAAAGTATGATGTTATTGATCGGACATTGTAAACCCTACGGCTGGGCTCTTCACCAAGTCTCTCTCTACCTAAAACAACAGGGATACTTCTCTTTAAGAAACCTTATATTTGACCAACAAATCAGATTGTGACAAGTCACTTAATTTCTCTGTAACAGCTTCCCTTTCTGTAAAATGTGAAGAACAGAGTAAAGGACCCTTGGATTCCCAAAAGATTCACCTAGGGTCCCTTTAAGTGCTAAACGTCCCTGGTACATTTGAAATAAGATTCAATTTACAAAGAATTGATTTACCCATTGCTTTTCAAGACCAATTCTGTATTGGCACAGACATAAGTTTATTGGATCAATGAACCATCCAACACATTTTTATTGAATATTTATTACATGGAATGTATTGTGTCAGCTACCGAGAACACAAAGCAGAACACAGGGTCCGTCCCTGACCTGGAGGAGCTTACAACTTGGATAAGGAGATCTGATGAACACACATGGAAAGCTAGGTACCAATCCAAGAGAGGTCATGGAGCGCCATGATGGTTCATTTTATGTGTCAACTGGACTGGGCCAAAGAACGTCCAGATAGCTGGTTAAACATTATTTCTGGATGTGCCTGTGAGGGTGTTTTAGGAAGAGATTAGCATTTGAATTGATAGACTGAGTAAAGCAGATGGCCCTTCTCATCATGGGTGGAAATCATGCAATCCATTGAGGGCCTGAATAGAACAGAAAGGCAGAGGAAAGTTGGATTGCCTTGCCTCTGTCTGACTGCTGAGCTGGGACACTGATCTTCTCCTGCCCTCAGTGGTCTTGGTTCTCCAGCCTGCAGATTCAGGCTAGAATCTACATCATCAGCCCTTGGGCTCTCAGGGCTTCAAACAAGCTACACCAGCTTTCCTGGGTCTCCGGCTTGCTTCCTGCGACTTCTCAGCCTCCACAACCATGTGAGCCAATACTTATAATCAATCTCCCTCTCTTCCTCGGTCTCAGATAGATACATGCTATTGGTTCTGTCTCTCTGGAGAGCCCTGACTAATGTCAGCAGCAAATGCTGGAAGTCTCAAACTCTCTAACCGCTTGATCCCTGCCACCTGCTTCTTCCACTCCTGAGCTCCCGTCTTTGGCATCAGTCTGACTGCCACATTCTCAATTCTTTGGGCTGTGTTAGGACTTAGCTATTGTGTCTGGACCCATAACCACCCCTTTCAACAAGATTTCACATACACCCAAGCATCCCTCCCTGACCTACCCTCGGTCCATGCCCACCATGCCAATCCCTAAACCTCTGCACTGTGCCCACTGCCCTCTTCCTCCCCCTCCTCCTCCAGCCAGCAATTGTCCTGACTGCTTCACCGCAGTGCTCACTAACCCTACAAGGACCCTCGCTTTAAAAAGAAATCTCTTGTGGAGTCCTTATCACATCGGCTTTCTCACACTCCTCTAGCATGTCACCTCTGCAGAAGTGGCAGCGTCTCTATCTCCACGGAGTGCTTTCCCCTTGTCTGCACAAACATTAAGAAATCCCCCATGACATCCAGATGACAGTTAAGGTTGCTCTGTCCTTGGACAGAGGAATAAAATTGCTTCTGATGTCCTTTCCCACATACTGTGGAAAGTCCAGAGCCCTCCTCAATTTTGCTGCTGATGCCAGAGACGCGTTCTCAGGGCTGCATCAGTTGGTCATACTAGTTCAGCTCACAGCTGTTGGCCCCATGGCTGGATTCTTCTGCTGGTCCACGCGGACCCAGTAGAACTTAGCCCCCGGCCCCCTTTTTTTGGCATGACTTAAATTCTTCCTCTTCACTCCTTCCTGTCAAAGACACTCATCTGTGTGTGGCCACCATAAAAGTTAGGACAACTGAGCAGTGGCTTCGCCCTCTCGCCCTAACAGTCACACCTCTCTCTGCCTCTCTGCTCTCCCAGGCCAGTCCATCCTGGAAGTCAAGTCAACCCCCTCACTTTGTGAAGCACAGCAATTCAACTCGGCCCCTCCACCCACTCTGGAGCCACATGTGCATACTCGACAAAGAGCCATCGGCTCTGTCTCCTTTAACAACCCAGGAATGGCAGAGGCCCTGAAATGCGAGTCTTCCTTGTAATCCCTCTGCCACCAGGCTTGGAAGGTAGAAGAAATGACTTATTTCCCCACTGACAAAAATTACAGTGCATCTTTAGAGGGGAAAATTGCTAAACCTGTTCTACGGTTAGCTTTTTCCTGTCTCATCTACCCAACTCTTTTCTCACCCCTGATGTACCTTCCAGCTCCCACACTCCGTCCCTCTGCCACCAAACTTCAAATGTTAGTGCCACCAGAGCAGCACCCACTGTCCCACCTGGAACTCACCAGTGACCATGTGCGTAACGCCACCCCCTTCCTTATGCCACTTGCTCCTCCATGTGCTCAAGGCACCACTCCTGCTTCTGTCATCGGTCCTCGTTCTATCCAGAGCGGCTCCTCCTCTCTTCCCATGCCGACATATTCCCACCACTCATCTTTCATCTACTCACCCCCCACCCTGTGCAGTCTACACTACCATCCTTTCAGCCATCTGTAAGAGACTTCCCCGCAAAAGTCTACCTCCAGCTCCTCTATTCCCAGCTCTGATTCACCTCATCAACTACCCAGTGGGCATTTCCTCTCCTTCTTGTTCTTCCTCTTGTTTGTCTGGACTATTGGGAAGCAGGTCAGCCTTAGAGCTCAGTGTCCCCCATCTAGCCCATGTATCCATCAGACCGCTGCTGCCCAGAGTGAGCCCTGGGAGACACTGGCCTCAGATAGTCAATGAAAAAGGGATTTTGACTTTGTCCAGGTCCTCCAGAAGGCAGAGTCTGAGGCAAGGACTACATGCTAACACTCTATTTGGGAAGTGTAAGCTAGGCAGAAAGATGTATAAGAACACAGACTCAGGGTAAGGAGAGATGTGAAGTAATGAGTCATCCCAGTTGCTGCCGTGGCACAGACTCAAAGGTGCATTAGCTCACTTGCTAGACATGTCCAGATACATAGACACAGGTGACATCTCTGGAAAGTTCTCAGAAGCAAGCACACATTGGAGGAGTCCACAAATGGAGAAAAGATGGGAAATCCACCAGCCTGGCTCCCTCCCAGTTCCCACTGATGAAAATTCATCTCTTGAAGAGCTAACACCCCCGGACCCCCAGCCCCTTGTGTGCCGCTCCAGGAACACTGTGGGTGTGGCATTTTATCCAAGTCCCGAAGTGGAGAGGCCACTAAATCAGAACTGAGACCAGAGTAAGGGGGCAGGCAGGACCGGGGCTATAAGTTAAACTGGGGCAGGGAGTGCTGGGCAGGCAGCACCCCAGAAAGAAAGAGGAGGCCAAAGAAACCCAGTAAGGTGTGCCTAGTTTGCGTCCCACTCAGGTTCTGTGGTCAAATACGTTTGAAACGGCACATAATATATCCCCTTCCAAAAAGTCACAAAGTGTATCAAAGGCTTTAAGAAATCTTACAATAAAGACCTGTTTATTTCCCAAACTTAATTAAGCACAGAACCCTTTTCACTCACCATATCCCAAATGAGGTCCGTAAAAACATACTTTTGAAAAATTATTCAAATCAACTTACTTTCCCGGCTGTGCAAACTTTAGAAACTCCTCCATCATCAACCATCTCAGATTAGCATTGGTGCGTCCCAGGATGGTGAGGGGCAGGGTATCTGACCCCACACCAGGGTTCTAGCCTTAAACTGCGAGCATGTAACCTTCACTCCAACAAGACTGGTCCTCTCACTGCTCCACAGGCCCCCAGGCTTTCCCCTGCTGGTAACGCTCCCTCCACCACAAATGCCCGTCACCTCCCGTCTACCGCTGAACCAACCTGCTGTCACAGACACTGGCTTCTCTGCACCAGTTCCTTGCACGGTCTTCCCCGAGCCTTGCTCTGCACGCCAGCCTCTCGGACGGCATGTTGGACTCTGCCTCTCACTTACTACTTGTTTTACTCTCCGTTTCAAAGTTTAGAGGCTCCAAGGCGGGAAGCTAATTTGTTATTCATTTCTACATCTCAAAGAGACCCCCAAGTAGAGGGTCTTACACATAATCGCTGCTCAATGAATGATACAGAAATATGTGCTATGAACTGGATAGAAACCACCTCTCAAAAACATAAATACAGGTGTGGATTCCAAGGTTTTAGCTCCTCACATATTTCTAGCGATGGATTGCTGACTCTCCTTGTGTTTTAATACTGTTCTAAACAGAATCTGATTTCAAGGTAAATAAAATATTCTTTATGAATCAGTCACCTTTAAGAGCAATTTGGCACCAGAATAAGAAAGTTTCTAAATGGTAACATAATAAACTGAAAATTTGTTTACTAAGAAAGCAGTTTACTCCGGAAAGATGGAGAATGTTGTCTTAGAGCAAGAACTGCCAAATTTACATACTCTCAAGCATAAATGATAATCCTCATAAGTCTGAGAGCTGTAAACAAGGTCCTGCTGATATACGGCCCGCTTGGCTACAGCCAGGGCCTAAATGTAAGAAGCAACCAGATGCTTGAAAAATGTTTACACCAATCTGTCCACAATTTCCAATTTGGTTTATCAAAATGCTTTTACTCTCCTCACCCCTGCTCCCACCCCCATCGTCCTTTAGGTCTGGGCCTGAGTCACAGAAGGGAAGACCTTGGGACACAAGTTTGCGAGAGGCTTGTGAACTCCTAGAGGGACACCCATTACCTGTGTGATTCCTTTGTTACCCACCACAGTCCCCCTGTACATGGAGTTTCCCTCTATGGCACCTGGAGAGCCCAAGAAACAAAGCCACAGACCACAGAGCTGAGTGGAGACAAGACACTGGCACTCAAGTCCATTACTTTCACGAAGCCCCCTTTTTGTGAGAACAGTAATGCCAACTACAGGGAAAATATCTAAGATGCATGCAGCAAAGGGGAGGAAAAGCAAGGAGAGACCCCTGGGCGCCTCTCCGCATCACAAGGTAGAGGTCGCCTCTCATAAATGTTTCTTCTTCTGATGGGTTCTGACAGCTTCAGAATTCCTTCACACTTGGCTGCCGGCCTCCTTGGTGTGTGGACCAAGTAGAGATTGCCTGAGGATACAGGAAACGAGGAAGTTCTGACTCCACCCTCAGGAAGCTTAGAACGTGGCTAGGGGACAATATAACCAAACAAAAGCCTAGTGCAAGCCTATTCCCTCATTTGTAAAAGAGAGAATGCTTTCCTCACAGGAGTGCTGAAGAATAAAGTTCTCAGTTTATTTCACTTCAATTTAACTTAACAGACAGAGCACTTAGCACAGCTCCTGACAGACGGGGCTCCATAAATAGCAGAAACATGAAAGAGTTCCATGGGGGTTCCACGGAAGGAGGGAAAGTTTTACTGAGGACAGCACAGAAGGTTGTACTGGGGCCAGGAAGGCGTGAAAGAGCCTACTCCTGGGGCACACGGACCCCCAGAAGCATGCCAAGTCCAGGGTGGCTGAGAGGTGGCAGCCAGACTGCCCGGAGCAGTCTGCGGCCTCTGGAATGTTGGGCCGGGCACCTCCTTCTAAACTGTGTAAATAAAAGGACTGGCCTTGGAGCACTGTTATGAGCCATCATTACTGTTACCAGCACGAGAGGACTTGCAGAGAAGCAGAAGGAAAGGAGATGCACAGCTGGGGCGGTGGTGGTACTGCAGTGGGCCTGCAATCCAGAGGGAGGAGCCCCGGTTTAATTTAGAAAGAGCTCAGAGGCAGGGGAAACTCTCCAGCGTGGCCAGGCTCCAGGGGGATTCATATGCGGCCCAGTGTCTGCGAGGCGGACCAGACACAGGAGTCATGTCAGGAGGCCGCAAAGGCGCAGAGGCAAGATGAGGAGAGGCCGCCCACGGTGGCGGAAGTGCATCGGATGCCCGCCAGCCAGCGGGGAAATCAAACCACTACTCCCCATGGGCAGCTTTCCGCAGTCCCAGCAAAGGGCAGCTGACCTCTATATAATTCACAGGTGCGCACCTTCCACCCGAATCAAGGAAGCATCAAGAACACAATGCAGACACTCTAGATTTCTGGGACAATAAGCACTCCTTTCAGTTTATGCACATGCGCTTAACAGGCAACACACAGCCCCACACGTGACCACGCTAAGTGCCACAGGTGTAAATAAGCCAGGTCTCCTACACTGCAGAAGATGGGAGACTTAATTACCACTTGTTTTGGTTTTGTTTCTAGCAAGTTAAAGATACCGGCACCTTTACTGTAGCGCAGCTAAAATATTCAAGTAAAGAAGTTGTTTGCTGGATCGCGGAGGGCACGGCACCCATGAACTGGATCCGTTCCCTAGCAGACCCCTTAGGAAGGTGTCAGGGATCTCCAGCTGTCAGCCCTGCCACCCGGCTGCACACCGGGACTTGCCTGCCCAGGCTTTCCCGGCTCGCTCCCCAGCCCCCTGAGGAAGGCACAGGCGTTCCCTGAGGAGGCACAGGCAGCCGTGCTCCACGGGCCCCTGCTGGTTCAGAGTCAGACTGAGGTGTCTGGTGTCATTTCAGGAGCTCTCACCTGGGCCAGGCCACTACCAACCCTGTAAACAATGGTGACCCCGGGGGTTCTACTTAAGGTGATGGCCATAAAAGAGCTGTGTGAATAGCGCGGCATTATCATTCTCCATTATGGGTAATGATCCATAAGAGATCCAAGGCACAAGTGGTTTGATGGAAAATTGTGTTGAGAGCTAGAAATGATCATGTAGCTTTCTCTAATTACAATTTTTAACTCTGTTCTAAAATGTAAAGTCACATTTGTCATTTTCCTCACTTTTCCCTTTCTTTTCTCTTTACCTCTGAACACAGTCCAGGTAAACAAACACGGTCATATGAGTAGCAGGAACACTGAATCTCGGCTGACCTGGGTCACATAGGGAAACACTGGGCAGAGATGAAAGGCTTCATCTCCTATTTCTCTTGGCCACACACGGGCCTCGCTCTGGGGCTTGCACCTTTCATAAAAAATAAATAATAGATTTACAGCCTCCTGGTTTGTACAAGACAAATGCTATTGTGTTTTGGGTTTCAATGATACATGATAGACTGGGAAGCTTGTTTTTAATTCATTCCCGTAACTTTAAAAGAACAAAGAAATCTTGATGGGCTCGAATGCTATTAATAAGTTGATCCCCAAAACTTTCTCCAAACGGATTTACTGCCTTTGCTAAGATGGTCCCTTTGAAGCTCCTACTTAATGGAATTTTATTGTTTACCTCTAGATTTATTTTACTTGATCTTGAAAAAATCAAAAGCCAGCGGAAACCACTATTTATAGCCGTGTGTTTTTTTTCCTCCAGAAAATGTATAAATGTATTCTTTTGGTTTAAATAAAAATACCAAATGAGATGTTGTTCTGCAATGAATGTTTCTGTCCTCTGAAAATTCACATGCTGAAGCCCTAACCCCCAGGAGATGGTATTTGGAGCTCAGGCTTTGGGAGATAATTGGGATTAGGCTGAGTTGTTAGAGTGGGGTCCTCACGATGGGATTAATGCTCTTACAGGAAGACACCAGAGTGTCCTCTGTCCTGTCTCTTTCACCACCATGTGCAACACGTCTGCAAGCCAGGAAGAGTGCTCCCCCTGGAAAGTTCCTGGACTTCCAGCGTCCAGAACTGTGAGGAATAGATTTCTGGTGTCTGAGACAGCCCCCCAGCCCCGGTCTGAGGTATCTTGTATGGTGGCCCAAGCAGACTAACAGACACCAGTTCAGACTTGGGGTCTGTCCTCTGAGAAACCAAAGAAACCTTCCCATGAGTGTGAAACAGGAATAACTTGACAACTTGAAGGGGCTTGAAGGAGAAACTGAGAAAGTTACTCCCCTGCGCTGGAAGATACCAGTGGCTCCAGCCCGACAGCTCACACTCAGACATCTAGAATTCACATGAAGTGCCTTTTACACTGTTAATCTGTGAACCTGTTACTTCTTTTCTTAATCCTAGAACTCTAATGTCCTCGTTCCAGTAGATTTTCTTTCCAACTTTTACCTCTTATTACTTGTTTCTTTATTTCTTTATTTGGTTTAGCACTTGGTATGCTTCATACGTTTAAATGCAATGTTTTCCTTCTGCGTTTCATGATCCAGGAGGCACCATGCTGCACCCATCACTTTCTACCTTCCTTGAGCTGGTCGGAATGCCTGTGTGTGGAGGGGGCAGAGGTCTCAATGTGCGAATGGCAAGCACCCTGCACACAGCACTCACCAGAGTTAGGGGCGTGGGAAGGAGGCCGAGGATCCTTCCCGAGTTCATACACGCTCAGCAACAAGAACACGGGCCACACTGGCTACCTTGAACCCAGATTCTGGCATCAGTCAACAGCAGCAGAAATGTCAATTCACATACCAGGTCCCCTGGGGACTAACCAGTCTGCTCTGCAAGGAGAGCTGGGCCTCCGCTGGGAAGCCAGTCTAACCATGTCATCAAAGGAAAACTATTAGGACTCCTGCCCTACATTCAGAACCAAAGTGAAAATACCAACTCTGCAAAGAATGCCACGTAAAATATAGTCCTTTCTTTAATAAGTAAACAAAAAATACACATAGAATTGATGAAGCTATCAGAAAAAAAAAAGATAAAAACACAGTTGTTAGGTTTGGCCTCATCACACATTCAGGTTTCCTTCTTTCCCTCCTCTTCCTCCTGTCTGTCTGTCTCAGTGAGCACTGGAGTGAGAGAGCGGAGAACGGGAAGAACCACAGAGGCTTCCGGGGCTCTCCCTGAGCGGGAGAACAGAAGAGCAGGGATCACTGTGGCACCTGGCCACAGCAGAGGGACACAGCCCAGTTCCCAGAAAGCCTTCCGTTGTTTAGATAGCTTTGGCCTTGAACTAATCTGGATAACCCACCCAACCCCTGGGGAGAGGATCTTTTGATTATTGTTCTTTCCATTCAAAGGCTGGCTTTGGAGGAAGCTCCCTAACTAGGTGCTAGGTGTGACCGAAAAGACACTGCCACTGTGTCCTCCCAGCAGCACTGCGGTTTCCCAGTGCACAGCTACAGCTACTGTTCTGGGATACGGCTCTCTGACGTCTGCTCTGCCCTGGGCCCACAAGCAAATAGATCCACCCCATTTCCTGTTGATGAAGAGTATACGGAACCCCCGGGCAGGCCCAGCAGAGAGGGGCCCCCGCCTCAGCCCCTCCAACTCACGATTCTGCCCACTGTCCACCCCTCCGGTGTCCTCTGTGCTTTTCTGGCCCTCCCAACCATAGCTGCTCAGCGTCAGCCCCTTGCACAATTCCAGCCCTGGTTTCACAGCGACTCCTCCACCAAGCTGGCCCATTCTCGGCTGAGATCACAGAAAACTTTCTAAATTAAGGATTCTATCAGATCCTATCAGTATTTAAAATTAATCTCTAGCTCCCCCACTGCTCTGGGATAAATCCCAGACTCCTTCAGAGCAAGCTCAAGGCACTGTCCAAGCAGGGCCTACCTGGCCCCACACCCGGGCTGTACACACAGGTTCACGGTGCTTTGTACTTCCCCTCTTTTCGGGGGGAGGGGGCTGTGACACAGGATGCTGCTTCTGCTGGAACTCTGCTCACCCCAGCTCCTGTTCTCACCAGCTTCCACCCGCATTTCAACGGAACATCATCCTGAACCCCCAGTTCCGGGGAATATCCCCAACTGCACCTCGTACTTCACCCCATCACACTTAGACGCTGCTTAGCCTGTGCACGCGCCTGAATGGCCCGTGTAACTAAAATCTCTCTGGGGGCACTGAGTATGTCTGTCTAGCTCACAGTTAAATCGTCCATGCCTACCACCATGCCCGTCACAAAACAGGCACTGGATAAACAGCCATAGATGAATGGCTGTCCATCTTCTCTAAAGAAAGTTCATCAGAATAAGAAATAATAGAATAATAGAAGCCACCATTTATTGAGCTCATACACTGTGAGGCAATTTGCTAGGCCCTTTTATGTGTTTGGCTTAGTTAATCCATGCTCTTTCTGGCACATTCCAGTGGTCTCCCCTATGGTCAGTGAGCGGTATCTTTCTAGGACACACAGGGAGAGATTAGTCCAGTCAGATACGATGCCTATGCCAAGCCCAGGTTTTCATACCCATTATGAAAACGATCTCAACACTCTTGCCCTGAGGGTCTAGAAGATCCTAATCCCAGTTAGGCTCCACATCCTCTCCCATGAGGCATTTTTGCCTAAGAATGTCATCAATTAAAACACCTTACTTTACAAAAATTATGAAATACCGTTAAACAAATTAAAGATCTATCAGAGTCATTTTTAAAAGGAAGAATGTAAATTATTTGACATTAGGAACTGTTGACTTATTAGTCTTGCTATCAGCCACAGTATTCTGATAGTAAATACCCAGCAGATACGTGTTGAACTGAATTAAAAAAAAAATTAGTCATTTCTTGCTGATCTAAAAGTTTAACTTAACAAGTCAGTACCCTTCCTTTGATGTTAGGCACTGGTAGTTAGCCAATTAATCCTGTGTACTTAGAGGTTTGACAAGGAGATTTTGAAGATTTTCCTAATAGGACAGCAAGTGAGTAATTTAAGTAAGAGAAAGGAATAAGAGAGTAAGAAGAGAATGACTGAGGGCTTTTTTAAGGGCGAGGCAGGGTTTTTAAGGGTTTACCAATTAGCTTAAAAAATACAGAAAGCAGATTTAGCTCAACATTAATAAAACAGCTCACTTTATACCCCCTCCTAACTCATACCAGAACTGCTTGTCCACATTAAAAATTTGATCCTAATTCTTTGATTACCAAGAATGGTATATTCTATGAGCTCACATTTCTCAGAGTTGATTATTTTAAAAAGGGCTTTAGATGAGCTAATAATAATTTTTAAAAGATGTGTACTTGGGATTTCCTTTACAACAAAGTCTAAAACAAAAAGCTATTTCGTTAACAACAAACAGAATAAGACCAGTAACATCACAAAAAGGATTTTGCAGGTTGATAATATAAAACATCAAAATAAGTTGATATATATAGAGGGAGAGACAGGTATTCCAGATATTACATTTAAGTAAATGATCAACTTCAATAATCCAACTCTAAATCAAATAACATAGGACATTTAACCGGAATATTTAAAACAAACATTCCAATGGGAAGATCCTAATTTCATTTAATATATATATTTGAGAAAAATATAAAATATCAGCTCCCTGGGAAAACATAAAACAAATTTATGTACTGTAAGTACAAATATCTCAGTACATACTCTGACAGGGAAATTCTTAACACAGATGGTAAACATATAAATCACCATAGATTAAAGAAGCATGCATGAAAAGCAAGCAAAATGAATTCTGAGCATTTATGTATTGACAAAAATCACTGAACAAAATAAAGAACATTAATTTGTGTTAAAATAAAGCACGTTGTGGCACAAAGCTTGAAACGCCTTTGGGGACCCACTGGTGCAGGAAATCACACCGACTCTTGCCTGCCTCGGCATGCCATGCAGGGGGACGTGACCAGACCAGTGCCATCTGTTGACTGTGACAGAAGTTAATGATCGTGTTGTTATAAACAAAACTATCATTAGAAAACAAGAGGCATCTCCAGATAAGACAGAAGTTGAGTGATTCTCATAAGAGCAATGGATATACTGTATGGTGACTAACATAATAAAAAAAAATTATTTAAATAAATAAATAAAGGTTTTCAACAACAACAACAACAACAAAAGAGCAATGGATTAAATGGGAATCCTCATCATCCAGTGAGAGGAAGACAGTAGTATGGGGAAAGGGAACAATTAGTTAAGTAAATAACTGAAAAAAGACAGGGAAGAAGCAGCCTAAGGCTTGTCCCAACCCAACTGGGTGCTGGTGCTACACAGAGAACGAAGCACCAGTGGTCTGTCCCCACCTCCCTCAATCGAGGAGCTGTTGTGCGGGATTTAGGATTGCGAGGAAAGGAGAGTGATAAGCAGAAAATGATGGTGCGAAGGCCAAAGTGAAGGACACTCTGAGCCGCAGCAAGGCAGCCAAAGGAAGACAGTGGTTGCTCACACGTAAGACACACCAAGGGACGCAGTTACCGGTAAAATGGTAAAGCAAGTGTTAACTGCATGTCACAGGGAACAGATCCTAACGAGTTTAAGGTCAAATTCCTCCTCCAAAAGCAACAGATTTGTAATGCAGGATGACAAAACGAAGATTTCCTTCAGTAAGTGCAAAGCAGAAGCCAATGATTCCCGGGTACAGACATGGGGCCTGGTCAGCACAGGGTCGCCAAACCGGCATGGAGAGAAGCGCCTTCACTTCTGGTCCGGGCTCGTACGTCAGGGCCACCTCGCCGCCTATGTGGACAGGTAGCTCTCCAGGACTCTTCCTAAGGCTCTGTAACCGGGACACTTCCCATTAAACCAGTGTCCACCGCATCTAACTTCTCAAGAACAACTCCCTCTGGTCCTGTGCTTCTCTGCAACATGGAATTCGCTTTTCCCGCCGAGCCCTGGGCAGCCGAGCACCGGCTGGGGTTCCCTCGTCTGTCGGCTGCTGGGTGGCACTCATTAAAATCAGGCACTTTCATGGCAAAGGACCAGACTCTCTGCATCTTCCTATCCGCCTCACATCCAGTTCTCGTGTGTGGGCCTACTTCTGTTTTTCTTATTTTTCTCACTTCAGATGTATTTGTTTTTTGTACTCTTTGTATTATTTTCACCAGTTTTAAATGGATTTTAAAACCAAGCAAGATATAATTTTAAATGAGTAAATAAATATAAAAAATACACACTCATTAATTTTTCAAATGAGAAAATTAAGGTCCAAAGAACCGTTGATAATGATGTGCAGAAAAAACATGCCATACTAAATATTCAGTAATAAATTAGAGCAGCTAAACTAAAAATAAATGTTTATTTGTATAATGAAAAAGATACTAAATCAATTTGTCTAATTCCTTTGGGAAAAATATTTTCTGTTTATTAACGTAAAATGGATATATGTTCCTAGGTCAGAGCAAAACTTGTTGGAATCTGAATGGTGTTTGAAGGGATCTGTTGACCAACAGTACCCATCACAGATAATCCAAGTTGAGGTCAATATAGGAGAAATACACTTCACGTCAGGGAGTATGCTAAAGGGACGTCACCAAAGGTAGAATCATTAATTATAAAAGCTCTATCTGTCAACGGTCTGCTCTTTACCACAAACCGCTGGTACAAATCATTCCTGAGGTCTTTGGGAATATGGTAACGAATACACTTGACGGTCCAGAATATCTACCAGAAAGAAGCCCAAAGGATACCAGAAGATAAAGTCAAAACTAGACAAAAACGCCCTGAATGTTGACCATTTTAGGGATTGACAGATGACCCGCCCACAGTCCCTGATCAGAAGAATCTGAAATCCAGGCATAGAAAAAGTAGTGGTGATTACCGCTCTAACACAGGTACAGAATCCTGGGAGCAAAGGGAGGGAAAACATTTTCACCCGGAGGGAAGGCATATCAGAGTCGTCTCAAGTAGCTAACAAAGATTAATACGGTCAATGAACTGATCTATGCCTTATCATTAGTGACCCTGGTTCAAACAACACATCTCTTAATGACCACTCTCTTGAGAACGTGTGAATGAAAAGGTAAGTGAATGACCCAGACGGTGAGCCCATTTGAATCAAACTACCATGAAAAGTAACCACAGCCGTATTGTTATCTATGACACGTACTACCATCTTACATATTTCATTTATTCACTTTTTTTCTTTATGGTGGCAGTTTAGTTCCACCAGGGCAAGGATGTTTGCCTACTTTATTTAAATGCCAAAACATACAGTGGGCATTCAATAAATATTTATTGAATGAACAAACCAATGATATACCTTAAAGAAGGTTTGTACCGGGGGCTCCTGGGTGGTCCGGTCGGTTGGGTGTCCTACTCTTGGTTTTGGCTCAGGTCATGGTCTTGGGGTCATGGGATTGAGCCCAGTGTTGGGCTCCGCACTCAGTGGGGACTCTGCTTGGGATTCTCTCTCTCCCTCTGCCTTCCCCCTCCCAAAGGGATAAACCTTTAAAAATTAAAAAAAAAAAGTTTATACCAGTCAACCCCACATTCTGTTTCCAGGAACAACGCTATAGAGACAGCTGCCACTCACTGAGCATTTATGACATGCCGGACAATCTTATGATCCTGTTAGAAGTTCCAGCCATCTAATTCTCAGAGCCCAGGGGCAAGTCAGACACAGAGGGATCAACATCTTGCCTGAGGCCACAGAGTCAGCAAACCAAAGAGCACTGCTATGCCTCTCTAAGCAGATAACACAAAAGGTGACCCGATAAATACATGAAAGATGTTCATCACACTGCTTTTTAAAAACCCTAAAACACAGCGCCTGGGTGGCTCAGCTGGTTAAGCGTCTGCCTTCAGATCAGGTCATGATCCCAGGGTCCTGGGATCGAGTCCCATGTTGGGCTCCATGCTCAGCAGGGAGTCTGCTTCTCCCTCTGCCCCTCCCCCCACTCGTTCTCTCACTATCGCTCTCTCAGACAAATAAAGTCTAAAAAAAAAAAAAAAAACCCATAAAGCAATCTCCTGTGTTTTGTGGGTAACTTTTTATTTGAACGTACTCTTAAAAACGGCAAATTGTTCTGTGTGCGAGTACTTTTAATTCAAATGAATGCTGGTATTATGATACTCATCTCATTCAGCAACTTCCTTTTTCCCACATTGCTGCTTTGTGACACCTCACAACTTGCCCTCTGTGTACAGTACCTGCAGGTGCTTCTAATCGTTCCATGCGTGTAGCCACCATGTCCTACCCAGCTGCTCTCCTAGAATAGCACCTAAACTTCCTGCCTCTAGAACTAACATTGCCACAAACACCTCGTCCACATACATTATTCAATTACTGACAATGTCCTTGGGACATATACCCAGGAGAATAAATTGAACCAGTCTGTGTTCCTAATTCAATTAAGAACTTCCAGATTGTTCTCCATTATAGCCGCAGAAGTCTACATTTCCACTATCACCGCATGAGAATTCCTATACTCATTTTTCAGCTTTCTAATTATTACTAGTTTAATAGTGATTATCACACTGTTGCCTCCATTCTCATTACTCTGGTTACTAATGAGTTTGATGACTTCTTCATATGTTGGCTAGGCTTCTGGTTTACTCTTTGGTGAAATATAAGTTCATATGTCTTCCTCCTTTTTCTATTAGGCCTGCTATCTCCTTCATGCCATTTTGAAGGAGTGTCCTGCAGTTCTAGGCATTGACTCACTATTAATCTCTTACAGGTTTTGGACATTGCATACATCCTCTCCTGCTCTGTCACCTGGCCATCTATTTACGGATACCTTCATGGCATATTCAAAACTTAATCAAATTTGTCAATTTTTCCCCTATTGCTTTATGCTTTTGTTGAAGTTTATCAAATTTTTCAAAAACAATTAAATTTTGGGAGAGATATAATTGAATTTAATGATTAATTTAGAAAGAACTAATGTCTTCTTAATACTACACCTAAGAGAACTAAAAATCTATTACCCACATAATCTTCTTTGTCTTTTATTAATATTAAAATTTTTTCTCTGAAGAGGTATTTTACATTCTTGATTCATAGATACTATATAGTTTCTGTTGCTATTATGAGTGATAGCTTATGTTTTATTACATTTTTAATTGGATATTTCTAATATAGAGGAATTACATTGATTCTTATAGATTGAGCATATATACCCCAATGTCCCCATAGTTATTAGTTCTAATAAACAGTTTATTACATGCTGTTAATTAAGATGACTTTATTGTCCATAAATAATGACAATTTTATCTATTCCCTCTGATATTAAGCTTCTATTTCTTTTTCTTTCTGGATAGCATTCCTCAGGACATCAATGCCTGGACAAGCAGCAGTAGAGATGGAGAATGTGGCGGATATTTCTGACTGAATCTCTCAAACTCCATTCCACTCTACCTCTATCTATATAGGTCTGAAATCCAGAAGCTACACGTCTCAGGCTTCCTTGTAACTAAGGTTGTGGATGCAACTTGGAATGTGTCACTTGAGGGACACTCTCCAAAAGATTGGAAGAGGGAGGCAAAAGCAGAGGACACCCCTGCCCCAGTGGATGCTGGAAAGCAAGCTTGGGGAGATGTGTTTGTGGGGCCAGAGTCTGCATTTTGGTGTCTGGTTATCTGCTTCCAGGACAAAAAGCAAATGGTAATGAAAGTGGCAGCAGCAGAAACTTCCTGTCCTTGGACTGTAGCTACTATGGGGTGACCTTGAAATTAACCCCCAAACCCGCTCCCCCAAACCTGCTCCTCCAAGGCGTTCTAACAACGTAAGTACCTAATCCACTACATCTCTTCCCACCTGAAAACCTGGAAGGTCTTGTTTCCTGCACTAAACTGTGACTGACAGCAGTATCCTTGTTTTGTTCCTAGAAGGAATTATCCAAAATTTCTCCATTAAGTTAGCCTTTGATACAGGGTTTGGTATGAAACCTTAAAGAAGACCCCTCCCCTTCCTACTATGTAACCTGTGTGTGTTTTTAAAATCACAAATAGGGGCTGAACTTTATCGGGTGCTTTTGCTACGCTGTTTGAGATGATCATACGTTTTCCTCCGTTCTCTTCACGTGCAGTACTGCGTTCACAGATTTTCTGACAGTGGCTTCAGAAGCTTTAGAGGCTGGGCATTGTTCCACCTACCTTCTATTTTCTGGAACGACTTGTAAAAGATAATAAGTGATTGTTTCTTAAAAGTTTGCCAGAAATCATCTATAAAATTCTCTCTGGAGATTTTGGGAAACAGACTACATGTCTGTGTATTGGTCTGATCGTTTATTGATCTAATCGTGTTACCTATTTCTTCTCATGGCAATTTTTACATTTTATATTTTTTTCTGAGAACATATTCATTTTATTTAGTTTTTTCCTCCAAATTTATTAGTATATAGTATTTGTTCCAATATTCTTTTATCATTTGAAAATGTATTGGGCCTATGGCTATTTCCTAATTTTTTTTTCATTTTTTTTCTTCTTGTTCAGTCTGTCAGAGATCTTATTTAACTTTCGAAGAACCAGCTCTTGATTTTCTTAAACTTCTGTATCGTTTAGTGTTATTATTCAGTACTTTATTGCTTTTAGTACTTACCTTTCTTTCCTTTCCTCTTGTTTCCTTAGATTTGGTTTTGTTGTTCTTTTTTTACCAACTTTTGAGATGACTGCCTGGCTCATTTTTTAACCTTTTTTGTTTGCTAACAAATTTAAGACTCTAAAACCCCTTTGAGTGCGCCTGGACTCTATCCCACAGTTGGGACATTTCAGTTTTCAACAGATCACAATTTAATTTTTTATTTCCTTTTTAACCCTAGGGCTATTTAGAAATAGGATATTTAATTTATAAACACAGGGATTTTTTGGGGGGGGCTGTCATTTGCTGGTAATTTCTTGTCATATGGTGCCGTACTGAAGGACCCTAAAGTGTATCACTTGCGTTCATGGGGACCCTCAAGGCTTCTTGGATGGCACAGTAATGGTTTCTCTCTACAACCATTCCCTACGAGCCCCCAAAATCACACTCTGTTGAGTGTGCAGTTTTAGACATATTTTTAATAGCTAATGCTTATTGACTGTGTTGCCCAGTTCTTCTCCGTGTCTGCTTATTTTTTCACAGCAGGGTTTAGGTTTCTGAGAGAGAAGTGTTGAAACTCTCCCAAAACAATCGTTGATTTTCTCTCTTCCTCTCTGCAGTTCTATTGTTGCTTGGTATATTTTCAAGCTGAATTGTTAGGGACCCATGTTCGGATGCTCCTTTTATCATTATAGAACATCCCTTGCTCTTCCTTATAGTTCCTTTAAGGTACGCTACTTTGCCTGGGTTCTTGTTTGTGTAGCAGATCTCTTTCCTACCCTGTATTCTCAGCTTTCCACCGCCTTTCTTTTGAAGTGTGTTTCTTGTAGATAACTCATTTCTGCATCTTGTTTTTCCATTGGGTCTGAGAATTCCTCTTTATAAAGGATATGTTAATAATTACTATCACATTAGATGCTGGCCACTCTTTTCATATTTCCCATTTAATGTAGTCCTTTCTCTTTTTGTCTTTTCTGCCCATCACACCCCCTTCCCTATTTTTGATTAGACAGAGCAAATATTTTCCTGCTGGTATAAAAGCCATACCTCTGTGTTGTGAGCACAGTAGCCCTGTAGCCAAGTCTCTTTGGTTTCCCTTCCCCTCAATCCTTCAGATAACGTCTGGAATTTTAGTACCAGGTTACTTGCCCTGTGGTCTCTTCTCTTTGGGCCTTGACTTTTTTTTAAAGGCACTGATAAAGCTAATTCCCATATCAGGACCCACAAAATGGAGGCCAGCTGCGTGACCCCGTCCATGGCACAAATCAAATCCTAAGCCAGCCTTGTGCTACGGGGAACACCTGCCAGGGAAACCTAACACACACCAATCACAATCGTCCAGCAATGCTTTAGCTAGCTCACCTTACTCCAGAAGACAGGACATGCTAGCCTTCCCAGGAAATCCCCCACCTCCTAGCCCATCAGGCCCTGTTTCAGCTCTGCTGCTCCTGTCGGGCTCTACAGACCTCCCCCAAATCCCTCCGGAACAGTGTTCCACTGCTTGTGAAGATCCTTGTAAACAATCCATCAACTGTTTTCCCTTGAATAAAGGATATCAAACCTCCTACTAAATTGGATTATTTTTTTGTCATTTGACAACATCAATAAACCTTCCTAGGGGACCTGATCCTCCTTACTTCCCTGGTCTGCTGGAGCTGCCCGTGTGCTTACAACCCTGCATATTTAAATACTTCCTCCAAACATACTTCAGTGTAGGTCTTCATACAGAAAGCCTTTAAGGCCTTGTTCGGCTAGAAATAAAATCCAAAGTACTGGGAAAGGTAAAAGCACAGCTTCGTGTAAATGTACTTAGTACCACTGAATTGTAAAATGAACTGAAAATGGTTAAAATGGTAAATTTTATGTTATGTATATTTCACCACAATTTAAAAAATAAAAGGCTCTTCCAGACTCTCATGACGTCCCTGGCTGCCTCCCCACTTTCCAATGATACCAAAATTCAAGCAGCCTTCAGTCTCCACAAGGGTCCTCATGTTTTCGTGGTTAGTTCTTAGCACTAGGGCTTTTACACTTCCTCAAAAGTTAATCTGGGGTTAGGGCACTGGTGTCTATGCTACTTTACTCGGTTGGAACCAAAAGCCTGCATACCACTTTTTGCCTTTAAAACCTACACAGGAATAGGCCAAAGTATTTTCTACCATGAGCATGTCTTACTTGAATAAACAGAAAATGTTATTCTAAAGATAGGGGTCAAAGCTGATAATGGCCAGTTAGTTTTGGAAACTGTACAATAGTATGGTCTGAAATCCTCCGAGATAGGATCTGCCTTGTACATGGAATCATTTTTCACTAGGGCACCCTGGGAGTTCCCAAACACCCACGTGATATTCCCCAGGTGGACGCCGGCTCCGAGGCAGCATACTGTGGCGATACGGCATTGCACTCTGTCCTGGATCCGCTATGTCCACATAGCTGTGGGGTGTTGAGTAACAGGGACCTAAAATATTTATTATGATTGCACATCTTCTCTGCATTTCCCCCACTGGCATTTTTGTTAAATTAATCTTTCTCAATCCATTTTAACAAGAAAATAGAAGCAAATGTGAATTTAAAAAGAAAACCATGAAAAGAAAGTGAAATATTCATAACTTCCAGGTTCCTTGTAAAAACATGTTCCAAATGGAAGGCCAGCCCTATAGTGAATCCTGTGTGAATACATATTCAGAAAAACTTATTTAGCTTGCTTGTTAGACACAGCACATTCTGGAAGGAAACATATGCTCTTCGTAGCCTGGCCTCTGACAAGGTCTCCTCCAGCTTCAGCATGTAAAAATGTAAAGGCCACATGGAGGCCATATAGGGAAACACTAAGTAACCAAATTCAAATTTAGGGGTCCAGTCTTTATTCAAAAATGGTTTATTGAGCACTTACTACGTACCAGGCATCATGCCCAGCCAGGAACTACCACTGAAGGAAAACAGATGCACCCCAACCCCGAGTAGCACGTCTCTTTAGGAGTCGCCTGCCCGGGGAAACCCCAAGGTCACCAGGATATTGATGGTCTCAAGAACTTTCCAGTTCCACAACCACACTTACAATTTCTAATAAGGAGAAAGGCACTGGGATGTGTGGGAATAAATCAGTAAGCAGAAAGGAGACAGTATCTTTCTTTCCTCCACGAACAGCTCTGCCCCTGATGCCTGAAGAAAGCAGCCGTCATGGACAACTGGGAGGGTGACTCAGAAAGTCAGTGCAAAGTCGGCCGAATATCGTAAAGACAAGAAGGAGGCTTTAGACTTTGGGGGTGGGCATTATGGTTCTGAGCCCAAGAAGAGAGTGAGGGACAGTTCAAAGACGGCACTCTAATAAAACTCCTAATAAAAGATCAGGAAAACAAAGATATCCTGGCGGGTGCCACCCCCTGCCACTCTCAAGCGCATTGTCTAGAGATGTATTTTTTGAGAGAAAGGGGGTGGGGGGAGGAGATAATAAACGCCTTCAAGACGTGAAAGAGATAGTATGTTAGATACGGTAAGTGTCAAGGGCTAAACATAAACTGGGAAAGGGGAGTGTGTTTGGTGGTAGGTGTGGAGATTCATGTGGGATGAATGGAGAGGACCTCACTGCAAGTGTGACTTTTGAGTAAAGACTCAAGCAAGGTACAGAGCTAGCCATCTGGCTCTCTGGGCAACGAGCAGGTCTGACAGAGGGCACGGCACATGCAAACCAGCAGCGCGTCAGGCACTGGTGGCCAGAGTGTCCGGGACAGAGATGGAGGAGGTGAGGCTCCGGCGAAGGCCTTCACTCTGGTTAGATGGGCCACACAGGGCGTGCTGGGCAGAGCACTACCATGGCCTGACGTGTGTGTTCGTGCTGCCGTGTGGAGACACAGACCCCAGTTACGAGCACAAAGCAGGTGAAAGCTGGCAAAGGTATCCTGAGGCATATCAGACATTTTAAGACTTTATTTCAGCAAAACTTGACCAGAGTGGGGCAGCACCAGCTGGTGAGTGGTCAGGAGCCCTCCACCCCAGGAGCCAGGGGAAAGATAGAAAGTGCGTAAGGAAGCAAGGAAAGGAAATGGACTGGCTACAGCTTTAAGGCTAGTTGGCTGTTTGTTGTGACTGGTCATCTTTAGCGTTTCGGATTTTGTAACCTGGAGGCATTTACAGGCTTAGATTCCAGTCTGCTTACATAGGCTGCTACCGCATTAAAGCCACGAACAGCCTCCTTGTTGCATTAATTTAACAGAGATGATGGTGCCAGTCTGGTAGCAGAAGGGATGGTTACAGGCGATCACGTTGAGGATACATTCTTAAGGTAGAAACAACAGTATTTCCTAATAAAGTGGATGTAAACTGTGAGAGAAAGAAACAAGTCGAGGATGATGCAACAGGTTTTGTGCCCAAAAAACTTGAAAGGTAGAATTGCCATGAACTAAGATGATGAATTCAGGGGTAAGGCAAGGGTGGAAGGCATAAATTTGGTTCATCCGCATATTGATAGTCTTTCGACAGGATGTAATTAATTGGACATTTGTATTTCTCAAAAGCAAAACAAGTATCCTAGAGATATTTCAGTTAAGGGTATTCAGGATACGTACAGCACATCTCCCAGAAATATTATCTTAGGATAAATAACATTGAAAATAATTTTGCGATAAAATAAACATTCTTAATATGAAGTAGGATTCAAAATTTATATGAGTTTTTAAGATAAAACACCAGACTTCAAAGAAATGTGCTTGTGACATCGACAGGTTGCTTTGAGCTACATTCTGGTCTCCTGGGGCCGTGTATTTCTCTCTTCTACCAACACAAGTTTTTCTCTGTTCTTCCAAGTTCTGAGGAGCTCAGTACTTTTTAGGTTTATTCAACATCAATGATCTTGAAACATTTCTCGAACGTCAAGCACTATACTGGGAGCTAGGGCTGGCGTGGTGAACAGAACAGATCCCTGCCCTTATGAAGTCTACAGTCTATGTTGATGATACTAGACTCACTTGTGCTGGTTTCTGTCTAGGCAGGTTTTTAAAGGAAAAAGCATGAGATCATCTTTGTTTATACTTTGCAGGACTACCTTTAAGTTCAAATATTTATGACTACAAAAACAGTTTAGAAACTGTAAACAGATATGCAAGGGACTTGAATGGACACTGAATGGGGCTGCAGAGAAAGCAGAAGTTACTGCAAGACCCTTAGGGATGAATCAGAGAAGAGTACAAACGAGCAGCTACATCTGAGGATGCTGATGACTCCATCTGGGCACCGAGCGGGGCTCCTAGATGTCCTGGCACTCAAGAAAACCTTCAAGCGGGGCGCCTGGGTGGCACAGCGGTTAAGCGTCTGCCTTCGGCTCAGGGCGTGATCCCGGCGTACCGGGATCGAGCCCCACATCAGGCTCCTCCGCTGGGAGCCTGCTTCTTCCTCTCCCACTCCCCCTGCTTGTGTTCCCTCTCTCGCTGGCTGTCTCTATCTCTGTCAAATAAATAAATAAAATCTTAAAAAAAAAAAAAAAAAAAAAAAAAAAAAGAAAACCTTCAAGCATGCATGTTTGTTGTTGTTGTTTCCTAGCAGAAGTAACACAGACATTCACTAGTAAAGAAAATACTGTTTTCTGGAAATGGACCCAAGCAAAGTTCGCATGGGTCTTCATGTAAGCCACCCTGGACAACGGGGTGGGCGATCCTGGTCAGTACCATTTTCCAAAGGATACAACTGCACTGCTCAGACAGAGGCCTCCTATGCTGATGAGCTCTGAAGTCAGAGTGCACAGCGGCAAACTACTCAATTACCAAGTCCTTGCAAGAGTCACTATCCCCCACTGTTTGGGATTTTATTTCCAGTGCCCATCTGACTTTTGTAATAATAATAATCACTCATATACCATAGCTAGGTTCAGCATCTGAGTCACAAACTAAAAGCTTCAAGGAAAATACCTTCAGTTGGAGAGGACATGTGAGCCTCCTATTTGCATTCTTAAGTTCTTAAAACATGCATCCTGTATGTTACAGGAAGATTTAAAGCATTCAGCCACTGATTCTCATGTCCATTATTCACAAGTCTGCCTTCAAACAGTCTTTGCTATGTGACCCCAAGCATGGTAGAAAAAAGTGACTATGTGAGGGGCACCTGGATGGCTCACACACTTAAGTGTCTGACTCTTGGTTTCGGCTCAGGTCATGATCTCAGGGTCGTGGGACTGAGCCCCATGTGGGGCTCTGTGTTCAGTGGGGAGTCTGCTTAAGGATTCTCTCTCCCTCTGTCCCTCCCCACACACTCACACTCTTTCTCTCTCTCTGAAATCAATCAATCAATCTTAAAAAAAATGTGAATTTGTGGTGGAATCATATTTGCCAAAAAATACGTATTAAAGGCTGGCCGGTGGTTTATTGATCTTATTAATTCTTTCAAAGAACCAGCTTCTACCTTACACCAGTTAGAATGGCAAAAATTGACAAGTCAAGAAATAACAAATGTTGGAAAGGTTGTGGAGCAAGGGGAACCCTCTTACACTGTTGGTGGGAATGCAAGCTGGTGCAACCACTCTGGAAAACAGTGTGGAGGTTCCTCAAAAAGTTAAAAATAGAGCTACTCTATGACCCAGCAATTGCACTACTGGGTATTTACCTCAAGGTAAATGTAGTGAATGTAGTGAAAAGAAGGGCCACATGCACCCCAATGTTCATAGCAGCAATGTCCACAATAGCCAAACTGTGGAAGGAAGGAGCCGAGATGCCTTCATCAGATGAATGGATGGAGAAGACGTGGTCCATATATACAATGGAATATTACTCAGCCATCAGAAAGGATGATTACCCAACATTCGCATCAACATGTATGGAACTGGAGGAGATTATGCTAAGCGAAATAAGTCAAGCAGAGAAAGACAATTATCATATGGTTTCACTCATATGGAACATAAGGAATCGTGTGGAGGACCATAGGGGAAGGAAGGGAAAACTGAATGGGAAGAAATCAGAGAGGGAGACAAACCATGAGAGACTGTGGACTCCAGGAAACAAACTGAGGGTTTTAGAGGGGAAGGGGGTGGGGGGATGGATTAGTCTGGTGATGCGTATTAAGGAAGGCACATTTGGCATGGAGCACTGGGTGTTATATGCAAACAATGAATCATGGAACACTACATCAAAAACGAATGATGTATGGTATGGTGACTAACATAACATAATAAAAAAATAAAAGTTTATAAATATTATGTCTTCTTCAAAGGCTACCTTTGAAAACACTTTGGTAGTCTCTAATTTTGATAAGCTTGTCATTAATAGAAGAAAAAAATTCTAATGAACTCAAAAGCTGTAACAATTAAGTCTAGTCTAGAGTCATTTTTACTTCATGATTTAACTATCATTTAGGTGTCATGCCCTGGTAACAAGAGACACAGGCCACAGCGGCAGCTCCTGGATCCCACAGGTCACCCTGCTGGCCATGTCTGGGTCAGCCCTCATGCGCTCTCCCCCATCTCCCTCTTCATTCAAGAGCAATCTCTGCCTCCCTGTTCATAAGACTTGTGCTGTGCCAACCACCACTCCTTGCCCAACACCTGGAAAATGGTTGGGCATGTGATCCAAGCCAAGATAACTTCATTTCTCCCTGAACTTTTTTCAAACAAGTCTCAGAGAGGTTTCCTTTCCTTCTCACTGAAAGACTGTTAGGCTAAGACCCTGAAGGCCATGAATGAAACCACTGTAGGCAGTATGGAGAACACACATGGGCAGCAGAACCCAAAATTTACGAAGAAATGGAAATAGAGAGTATGTGTCCCAGTCTCAGAAGCCCCAGAGCACTCTTGTCCTCTCCACAACTCCTCGGATCCTATGACCTACTCTAAGATTCTTCCAAGAAATCGTGTACGCCAGCAATTTCTTTGAACCATATGAAACTACCATCTCTGTTAAGTCAAAATGGTAGAATCTGGCAGCAACCCTAGCAGTTTCAATTGGTTCTCCCTACCAAGTTAGGTTTGGTTTTTGCCACTTGGGACCTAGAGAGTCCTCAGTGACTACAACTGCTAATACTTAGAGGAGCGTTAAAACTATGGGACAGAAATAGGAAAATACACATATATTTTGATATATAGAGAAATTATACAGAAATTAGAAAATATATATGTATTATCTAATATTGATCATTGCTGATAAAGATACATATGCACGTGCATATATACATACACACACACGAACACTTCAAAATTTACACACAGGATTCACATGTGACTGCACAGAACTACCAGCAATGCAAAATCTCAGAGTAACATGGCAACACAGATGTGCCACTGAGAACACAGGCTCTGGCATCACCAACAGGATTCAACTCCTAAAGCAACAAGTTGTTAGCTTTTTGAAAAATTGAAAATCTTAGAGATCATTGTAGATTCACATGCAGTTGTAAAAAATAACAGAGAGATTCTAAGTACCTTTACTCAGTTTCCTGCAATAGTGAGTAACATTCTGCAAAAAGATAGTAGGGTTTTGGGACCCAGTCTGGCTTGTACTCATGAACATACGTGACTCTACACCATTTCTGCACGTGTGTCGGCTCATGTGTCCATCACGGCGAGGGTCCCTGGCACTGCTCGTCCGTAACCGCAGCCACTTCCCCCATCCATCTCCCGGATGGTTAGAAAACACTTCAGATCATCTACTGCATCTTGAGTTGTGCTGGTTTGTAGTTCTAGACAAATTGCCCATTTCTTCTTAGTTGGCAAATACATGAGAATAATATTGTTCCTTATTATTCTTCTCCGGCTTCAGGATCTGTGGTGTTATCCCATTTCATTCCCGATATTAAGTGATTTGTGTACTGTCTCTGTCCTTCTTAGTCTTGCTAGAGGCTTATCAACTTTATTGATTTTTTTTTCAAAGCTTTTTGCTTCCTTGATTTTCATTATTTTTTTCTTATTTTCAATTTCATTGGCTTCTGCTTTTTATTATTTCCTTCCTTCTGCTTACTTTGGGTTTTTACTTGTTTGGGATTCTTTGTTCTTCTTTCCAAAATTTTTGAGGTAGGAATTTAGATTATTGACTTGAGACCTTTCATCAATTTTTATGTAAAATTTAGTACTATAAATTTCCCTTTCTGAACTATGCTAGCTGCATCCCACATACTTTAACATGTTGTGTTTTCATCTCCATTTGGTGCTAGTATTTTGTATTTCCTTTAAGATCTCTTTGACCCATGTATTATTTACAAGTGTGTGATCTCATTTTTACCTGTCTGGAGGTTTTCCTGTTGTCTGTTACTGATTGCTCATTTGCAGTGTCGGAGAACACACCCTGCATGACTTCAACTGTTTTAGACATGCTGAAGTCTGTTCTACAGCCCAGGACAAGCTCTACCTTACTGTTGGGTGGTGTGTTTATAAATGCCAATTAAGCCCTGTTGGTGGCTGTGTTGTTCGGCTCTTCCTTGGTGATTTTCTGTTTAGGCCATCACCCTGTCTGGGTTCAGCATCAAGGTCCTGGCCTACTTTCGTGGGCTGTAGTTCCAAAGACAGCCTAATTTTCATAGCCTTTACAGTGATCTTTTGTTCTGGTTTATTTATCTGGTGCTGAAGGGACTCCCAAGTGTCCTGCTGGTGCTGTCTGAGAGGGTAGAAGGAGTTTCCCCAAGCCTGGCTGCCCCACATCTCTCAGTGGAAAGAGGGTTGGAGATCAGGCCCACAGGCTGGAAGAGGCTTCCCTGGCCTCGTGCTTATTGTGACAGGATCCCCCTTCTCTGTGCCTCCTGGCCACCTAGTGTGTTTAGGCAGGAAAGGACTGGGCCACTTCTGGTGGTGGTATCCTATAGCGGGAACTGCCAGATGCCCAGGTGTCTCTCAGTGAGAAGAGGTATCTCAGGCCCAGCAGGGAAGGAGATCACGTGCCCTGGCTGATGAATGTTGGATGGGCTCCTACGAATCTCTCTTGCTGCTGGTGCCAGGCTTGCTCCTGTTGGATACAAGGAAGGAGGCGGGCCACCTGAGCGACCTTCTGTTGCTGGTTTAGGGGTCAAGAAATGCCTGGTCTGGCTGGTTCCTCCTGGCTAGGGGAATGTGACTGGCCCAGCCACTCTATGGTTCCTCCAGTGCAAAGGTCCCAACCTTTCAGAGTCCTCCTTTTTCACCTCCTGCATTATTTCTAGAGTTTATAGTTGTACTTAGTAGAGAGGAGGAGGGAGAAACAGACCTATGTTCTCTTGTCCAGACTAGAAGTCACAAGTTTCTAATTTAAGTCTCAGATTCATCGCTGGAACATAACAGTCTCATAGACTGCAGTGAACATGAAATAGATCCACAGGCAAAGCTCTTAGCTCGCTGCCTTCCATGAAATAAGCACTCAGAGAATATCAGCTACGGTTACACAATAGAAAGCAATAATTAAATTGTGTGAAATAAAACATACGAATAGAAAAGGCCAGAAAGAAATCCATTAAATAATTATACTTCTAGATGGTAGGATCATGGGTACTTTTAAATTTTCCTCTTTTCTATTTCTCCGTGTCTTCTAAATGTTCTACAATTAACAGGTTTCAGTTTGAGGATAAAAAAAATGTTTTAAAAATAAGTATAATCTAAATATGTACCTTATCCCTCTTAAGGTACTTATTTAAATACCTTCTGCACAATCTTCAGACACAGTGAGGAAGGTGATGAATGCTACAGCAAGGTCTAAACCGCTCTTCCCTTTCTGGGTTTACGAGACAGAACAAAATGACTGGGCTTTGTTCTGAGAACGCAACTATTATTTCAGTCTTTCATTTCCCTTAACCCCCTAGACTGACCTAATTAGCGAACTGCATGGCAGCTAAGATAAACAGCTTCAGATGATTCACGGTCATGAATGAGGTTAAGATCCTACCCTGTGGTCAGTCCAGCTCAGAAACATTGCTCAGAATCCACACAACAGAAAGCTCTCTGAAATGAGATGCAGCAAAACGAACATAATTATTTGTAAAGAGAAAACTATGTATCATGAACTAACATACTGGCAAATTCTGACTTCCTTTCAGACTGTGTCAGCTAAGATGTGAGGGGCGAAGAGGCAGGTAAAAATCCAGCAGCCTCTCGACAGTGGAGCGGCCCCACGAGCGTTCACCCGACAGACAGCTCCTGAGGCCCAGGGCCTTGATTTCAACTCACCAGAAAATCCAATCTTAACCTCAGGAGTTGTATCAAACTAAAACCTGAACGAAACCAATACTCAATTTTTTCAGTTAAATTAAGAGTTTTTTAAAGCTTGATAACTTCAAGATTAACAATTTCTGGGTCTAAATAATTCCATTGAGGAAAATTTTCTTTTCTTTCTTTTTTTTTTTTTTTAAGCTAGCTTATTTAGTACTAACAATGGCCCTCTAAGGTAAATAAACTTTTTTCTTAAAGATTTTATTTATTTATTTGATAGAGAGCACAAGCAGGGGGAGCATCAGGCAGAGGGAGAAGCCAGCTCCTCGCTGAGCAAGGAGCCTGATGTGGGACTCGATCCCAGGTCCCTGAGATCATGACCTGAGCCAAAGGCAGATGCTTAGCTGACTGAGCCATCCAGGCGTCCCTGAGGAAAATTTTCTAGATGGGAAACTTTTTCAGTTTTCTGTTATATAAAACTTCTAAATTTAGGGGGAAAGTGAGGTCAGCTAAATCGATGTTTCTGGTTTTATTTTTGGATAGCATTAATTCCAGAAAAAAGGACAGAGGAGGCATGCAAGCAAGCTGGAAGTTTAACTGACTTGAAAATTATTAGCATAATGGTGTATAAATATATATACATAATTATCCCATTTTGAAGCAAGAAAACTTCACTGAAGGTTGTGTCCAACTTTAGGCTTGCCTGACCTATAAAGTGAGGGAGAAACACTGCAGCTGACTTCCCATTTGGATTGAAAACTTGTACCAGGATAATCTTGGCAGATTGTATTACATATGAATATTAAAAATTCATTTTATTTCAAATATCATAAAATAGTACACAGATGCTCATGTTAAATAATTCACATACCCATCAGGTGCTGATATAGTAAAGTAATATGACCTGTATTAATAAATATTGCATCATCAACACAGATGTGCTCTTTTTTTTTTTTTTTTTTTGCCTGGGTTGTAACTCTTAAAAACATCTACTCCTGGCAGGCAACTGCTATAATAAATAAAATACAAAAGAACAAAAAGGAAAAAGATTTTTTAAACAAAAAAGAAAATTTAGTTTGCATGATTTAAAAGTAGGGAAGGCCATTAAATAGGTTGTTCTTTCTCCTACCATGCTAAAATAAAATTATTAGAAGCTGGTTGAATTTATCCAACACTTATAGAATTTACTTTAACCTTTACTACTTTAAACAATCATGAATTGTAAACGAAGTTTTAAAACAAGCCAATATGTTCATTTCAACTAGGCTTTTGACCAATACTGCAAAACAAAATTATAAAAACCTATCTTTTATAGAGTAAAACATTTCCTAGAAATATCAAAACATGAAAACAGAAGGAAATATGACAAGAGTTCTTACAAGGAATCTTTTCTTAGACCATCACTTACCATAGTAATAATATTAATATCACACAAAGCATTTCAAATTTTACTTTACATTTTAATGACTACAGAAAGTTCCTGGACACATCTATCTGTCAAGTGGATATAATCAGTACAAGAGAATCCCCAACTTGTTCTATGTGTTCTAGCAGTTCAGCTTTAGTAGTCACCAATCAAGTACAAGGATGGAGGAAAACCAAACTATTATGTCATAGACAGGCAGAGAGGTATTCTAATTCACAGTATTCCAATAAAATCAAGGAAGGCATAATAGTAAATATCCAGCAATAACTAAGGAGAGGTTCTGTCGGTGGAGGGATGTGAGATAGGTGCTCTAAGCAAGTGGTCCTCCGGACTACTCTAACTTAATCCCTGGTAACATGTGCAATACCCATAATTTTTGTTTTGCCATAGAACATTGATTTTGAGTATACTAATTCATCTCAGCTGAGATATATATATACCTAAATATATTGAGAGATATATGCATGTGTGTATATATATTTATATGTAAACTAAAAATTGACATTGACTTTACAAATATCATTATCACCGTGATAACTGTGCTGACGTTTAACACTGTATTTTTTATATATCTAAGTACATATTTTTAGATGCAGATTTCAGAGACTGAAAATGAAGCTGCATTGTTTTGTTTTAGTGTCACATGCACTGAAACAGGATTTTTTCCATCCTGGCTAAATGTAACTGCACAGAGACCAGGTAAGTCTGATCACAGGATGCAGACGCCCTAAATTCAGTTTGGAGTGTACTGTGATTGACGATGTGCCTCCACCCTATTTCACAAAGAATACTGTAGGACATAAAACTCCCGCTCTGAAAAGAACTTTCTTTTATTTTCCCTTGGCACAAGGGATAATATTTAGCACAATGTATTATTTAAAAATTTTAAGTAAAATGGCAACTCGCAAGGAATTCTGTGTACATCAAGTAAGTCGTGAAATGTCATTATTTCAACTCCGTCTCTTGTTGGTTGCAGATGAAGGTACAAAGTATGTGGAAGAAAAATAAAGAATACTGTATCAACCCTGTGGCGGCTTCCACAATGAGAACGCATCCTCGCAGGAAGACGAGAATTCACAGAAATCGTATTTCATGGCCTTCAGAATTCTAGTAAATTCTAGATTCTATCAAAAAGAACTATATGCATAAAAGATAACAAAACACAGGAGTAAGTCTTAAGACAGTACATGTTTTTATACAACTTGGAAATATAATGCACTTCCACTGAGTAGATAATGGAGAGCAACAGAAATCACGTAGCCACAAGCTTCACGGAGAGACAGAACTCAGAGACTGTGAGGGCAGAGGGCTTCTGGCCTCAGCATCTTGGCCACGAGGATACTATGGAAAGCAGAACCCTACTGCTGTGACTAGATCCTAACAGAGCCCTTTGAATAATGCTAGAGAAGGAGACGTGTGGGCTCAGAGAAGTGGTATTTTCTTCATAAGCTTATTAATATGTTAATTCATAACAGATGATAAAAAGGATACACAGAATCAACTCCACATTTCACAGGAAGTCCAGAGTTCATTAGAAACTGGCCAATATAAAAAGAAAATAGGGGTGCAATACTTCTAACAAATGATGATCCATCTTGAACAGAAAAACAATAAGATACTGAATATACCAAAAAAATAAAATCAATCAATCCACACAGCCTTTCTGAAAAGCAATCTTGAAATTCACTTCAAAAGTCTTCAAACTGTGAGATCCTTTGCCCCAGCTATTTCACTTCTAAGAATTTGCTCTAACCAAATAAATAACATGACTCCACTTAGCAATTTATATAGAAGGATGTTCATCACAGCATTATTCATGACAACAAAATGGAAACAAACAAGTGTCGAGCAACAAATATGTTTCTCCTTTAGGAAATGTGACACAATGACATCCAACGACACTTAAAATGTAGCATGTGGCTTTGGAGTGAGTCAGACCTGAATTTGAATCCTGCCTCTATGACTTGTATAATTAGAATGTTTAGAATAGTAACTTATCTGAAATTAAATTTTGTCACAGGTAAGAAGGGTGCCTAAAATTATTTTCCTCCGGAAGTATGGTCAGTTATATCAATAATATTTATTAAATAAACCACCTTTTCTGGACTGATTTTTGTCAGCGTGATCACACATCAGATATTCATATATACCTGGATCTCTATTCAATTGATCCATTTCAATGTTAATTCACACTTATTTAATTGTGGGAAATTGACAGTACATAGTGCAGGGTTTATAACTGTCCCATGCTAAAATTTTTCAAGAATTGGGGGGCAGGGGCGCCTGGGTGGCTCAGTCGTTGAGCGTCTGCCTTCGGCTCAGCGCATGGTCCCAGAGTCCTGGGATCGAGCCCCGCATCAGGCTCCTCCACTGGGAGCCTGCTTCTTCCTCTCCCACTCCCCCTGCTTGTGTTCCCTCTCTCGCCGGCTGTCTCTATCTCTGTCAAATAAATAAATAAAATCTTAAAAAAAAAAAAAAAGAATTTGGGGGCAAATTTTTGGATTTACTATTCCAGTGGTACTTCAGAAACAAGTTATCTTTAAAAGAATTAAAATGAAAAACGACGGTGGAAGAATTTGGTTGTGCTTTCTAGTACATTCTTCAACAAGGACATGTGAGGCAACATGATAAGGGAAGGTTCTGAGAAGGAGGTGGCCAGGCGGAGAACAAAGTAGGGAAGGAAACAGCCACCTTCTAAAGCTAAGGGGTATCTGTGCCTTCAGAGTGATGAAATATGCTCACATCTTCAAACCAGTTAATGTTTTTATTTTCCTATCCTTGCCCACTTCACAGAAGCTCTGATTCCAGCCAATCAGGTAAGAACTATGTAAGACACATGGTGTTACAAGATGATGCAAAGAGCCAGTCAAGATGAAGGGACTGGGTAATACTATTATATTTAATATTATGAACTTGGTCAGGGATTCTCAATCTTTTTCAAGAATGAGGATCACTCTTTTAATGTCAAAAATCTAAATAGAACACGTATGGTAGTAACCACCCTTTTAGTATTCATTGGTTGAAAAATACATAACAAAAATTATTAAAATTACAGTAAAGCTTTTTTTAATAATATTTTTTATTATGTTAGTCACCATACAGTACATCCCTAGTTTTTGATGTAAAGTTCCATGATTCATTACTTGCGTATAACACCCCGTGCTCCATGCAATATTTACCCTCCTTAATACCCATCACCAGCCTGTGGAATAGGCTGGTGATGGGTACAGTAAAGCTTTTATATAAATGGGATTACTCATAATGGTAGGTGGCATATATAATTATACTTCTCCATCTAGAGCTCAGTCTATTACCAGATGTAGTCTTTGTCCAAGATATGTTTAAAATCCAATTTTATTGTCAAAAATAATTTATTTACCAGATAAATCACTCTGACCTATAAAATTATTCCATATTTCCTACTCAAATCAATAAAAATTATTACTGGTAAATTATAATTTTTATCTAATTGTAAATATTGGGCTATTAAATCACGTAAAGTAGAATAAAATTTTAATATTTTACTTTCAATATTAATTTCTAAACCTACTATTAAGTATAATTTTAAAACCTTAGGATTAAACCATAATAAAAATACCTAAAACTCAAGAATGGACAAGGTCACATGCCTTAAAAGAAAAATGCTAGTGCTGGTCTACTATGTATTAACTGTATACACGCTACATTTTTAAGTTGAGATTCTCAGAGATTTTCCTAACCAATCTCACTTGGTTCAATCATAAGTGCCCATCCCCTAAATCTGTATGTTGAAAACTGACCTCCAATGTGATAGCATTTGGAAATAGGGGCTGGAGGGGGGTTAGGTCATGAGGGTAGAGGTTTAGTGCCCTTATTTATAAAAAAACATGTCAGAGAACTCCCTTGCCCCTTTCACATATGAGGTCACAGTAAAAAGATGACTGTCCATGAACCTAGAAAGGGACGCTCACCAGACACCAAATCGGCCCGTGGCTTGATCTTGGACTTCCCAGCCTCCAGAACGGTGAGAAATACATGTCTGTTATTTATAAACTACCTCATCTATGGCAGTTTATAGCAGCTTAAACAGACTAAGAAAATGACTTTTTGGTTTCTTTCTGGTGTTTATATTTATAATTTTATCTTACTGAGATGATGCGTTTTAAATCCTGGCAAAATGAAGAATTTTACACCTCTAGTTTTACCAAGCTCTAACAGGTAGGTAACCCGAGATTGAGACCAATGAAAGGATAAAGTTTACTCAAATGCACTAACATTACAGATTTCTACGTTTCAGGATACTACCTCTGCAATAAGACAGTTCTACATCATAGAATGACCAGGGTCTTCTAATGAAATGATGGTCTTTACGAAGTACAGTGTGGGTCAAGGCCGCCCGAGCAGCCCACTGCAACCTGTCCTTCCCTGAATTCTAAATGTCCCTTTCACACACTTGGCCCTGGGCATCTGCCACACTCGTGCTGCTCTTTTCCTTTCCATGCCCTGCCCTCTACTCCCTTGCACAGTGCCCTGTGTACATCTAATACAAAGTAAACATTCATGTTTCATAATATTGAAGATATTGTAAGACAATGTTTTACAGAGCCTTACTTTTTTAAATGGCTCTATTATACAATCTCATCTGATACCATGTGAGCTCAATCAATTATGACCTTCATTTTCCACAAGAAGGAAACAGAGGACTAGGGGGGTTGAGTAACTTGCATAAAGCCAAATGTTTGTTAGGTAGCATCGTGGAGCTTTAAACGCATATATTTCTATCCCATTTCCACTGTCCTTCCTGGACATCACTGCTACTCAAAGTGTGGTCCCCAGGGCAGCAGTCTCACATCTCCTGGGAACCTGTGATATGCAGATGCTCAGTCCCCATGTTGGACCTGCTGAAACAGGGTCTGGAAGCAGGACCCGGCAATCCAGGTTTTGGTAAACGCTCCAGGCAACTCTGATGCACTGTCACATTGGAGAACCACTGCTCTACATTGCAAAGATTGAAAGTTAAAGTGTTTATCTAATTATATGAAGGCTTCATGAAGAGTTGTTAAATTCTTTAGATTATATTAATTAAGGCTTTCCTCATTCTAATATACTCAATGTTCAAAAAAGAATGAAACAAAAACATGCAGAACAAAAAACACTTATTAGGTACAAATTTACTATCCCCTTCGATTCTTAGCTCCCAACACTATTTCTTACCCCTCCTACTTGCACTGACCTCACCAAAATGAGCAGAGCAGGGCAGGAGTTGTCAGAAACTCCATCGTGCTTCAGCGGCTGCCACCAGCAGCAATGCCCCAAGCCAGGTCATGAAATGCTGAGCACCCAAAGGGGTGGCAGGCTCCTGGGCACCGTGGGAGAGGGCTGCCCGCTGCTTCTAATCCATTCACTGAATAATCACGTAGCGCCTGTGGGCTATGTGCTACGCACAGAGGACACAAAAACAGGCCCCTCATCCTTCCTTGGAAGTGCATATGTGAGGGGGGGAAGTACACACAAATAACTCATATTTGAATTAAGCCTTGAAGGATGAAGAGTACAGAGAACTGAGAGTTCTAGCAGTGAACAGCGACAAGGAAGCCAAACCTCTACCTTGCTAGAATCAACTCCACGTTCATCTTTTCTTTTCCCCCAAATTTTCAGTCATGTGGGCCCAAAATTGATTATCAACACTAGGCCATCTGGCATTCTGCCAAACTGTTTATGTGGCGCACCGCTACAATTTTCCAAACCCCTTCATCAAGTCTCTGCTTTCCTGTTTAATTTTTTCCCCATCCCTAATAGCTTTGACACCAGTGACTGTTTTCATTCTGCATAATGTGGAAATGTCTCCAGCAAAAAAGCTATTACCGACCAGTTAAAATTCCCCCCTAAAGTTAGCCTTGGTTGGAAGATGTCTGTAATGTGTGGTTTCAATTCTGCTGCCCACAGAATATTCCAGGCCCGTTGTGGGAGTGCACTTCCTGCCCTCTCAGTAAGGTATGGCACCTTGCTTCAGCCAATGAAATGCAAGCAGAAGTCACAGGGCTCACTTCCAGGCCACATATCTGCTGCACTTCCTCCGGTCTGAAAGGTATCCGCAGCATTTGATATGGGGGTTCCTCTGTCTGCCTCGGACTGCACCGGGCAGAAATCCCGTCGCCCACCTACAATGGATATGTAGCCTAAGGATGAAATAAACCGAAATTTTAAAAACTCAGACTCCTCGGGCAGCGCTCTCTGGGCGCCCTGCTCTGCCTTCAAGGATGCTGGGGGTCTAATGTTGCTTGATCCGTGCCCCTTCCTACACCGCCTTGGCTGACAAAATACACTCTGCTCTAAATTAAGTTGCAAAAGAAAAAAAATGTCTTTTAAATTATTCTGGCAGTTATAAACTGTTGGAAACCGAGACAGATACATATGGTCCTTGGAAAGTGAAGAATTCTTACAGAACTATACTAGAAAATTTATAAGCAGTCAAGCACGTCTCCGTAAGCATTTAAAAATGAAATTGATGCTATAAAGGCCAGATAGTCAAAAGCATTTACTAAAAGAGAAAAGCCTTTAGCCAAGGATAACATAATTTATGAGCAAAATAATTCAAATACAAAAACTATACAATTGTTACGGTTGAGGAAGGAATTAAACAAGTTGAAAGGAGCAGAGACGGCTAGTGATAACCATCTATGCATAAGGAAGTGATCATTTCTCAAAAATAAGATAAAGTCCTTCTTAATGATAAAAACAGTTTACAAAACTGAGGTTGCTGTTGGTATTTATACTATCAGGTAACCAATAAATGAACATTTTAAAGTAATTTAGAAGCTAACATTAATAAATGCTCTGAAAAAAAATTATCTTTTTTACACTAGAATAAACCAAAAATGAAATTCAAACCATATGAGCATCAATAGGATTTAAAATGAAATTTTAAATATTAAAATAGCATTATAAAAATGAAGTTCTTATAATTCCTGCCCATGTCTGTAAGCATGCACACCACAGTCTCAGAAACATACTGAATGCCATTCCAAAGCTTTCTCAGAATAAGCAAATGCCCATCTTACAGGTCTCCAGACTTGCCTTTGTGTGGTTATGTGTCCTCTTGATTGCCTGCTATTAGAAATGGTTCCTGGAAGGATACTGCTAGTCAAGTGCAGGCCATGAGAAAGGGAGTCACCTCCCACCTGACCTGCCTAGGCTCCTTTTAGACTTAAGAGCTCCATCTTTTTAGTAAGAATAGCTGCCCAACAGGGTAGGAGTCTGGCCTTGTGGCTTTACTCTCACAATCACAACAGACAATGAGTGTATTCATAAAACAAAAATTAAACACATAAAGTAGAACATAGAGGCCAAGGAGAATGGGACCTACTTCTTCCAAAGGGCAAATCCTATCACAAATGCCATCTCAATGATAATTCCTCTATGGTGATATTTCAGTTTTTCTTGCTAGTGGTAGAAACATTCATTCATCAATTTTTAAAAGTAAAATAAAAATGAGGAATAATCTCAGCTTGGAGACATAGCTCAACACATTTTGGCAGGAAACTTTTAAAGACAAATAGGAATCACTCTTAAGCTTGTCTCAGACATGGGGACGAGAGCAGCAACAACAAATGCAAACTCACACAAAGGCTCATCTCCCCCAAAGGAGGCTCCTGGCACCGGGGAGTGAGACAAGCACTGAGGGGATGGAGGATGCTCTCAGTAAGGGCTGCCCACCCCCTTACTTCTGGTCCCCTTTTTGGGGAAGCTTCTGATGCAAGGGTAAATCCTTTTTTACTTCTTAGAAGTCTTCCTTTGTCTTTAATGTTTTTCTCATTTCTCCATTGGCTCTTTAAAAAGGCTCCTTCTGGAGCTCTTTGCCTTCTCTGAAGGTACTAGTAAATACAGAATAAAACAGCCCCTTAACCACAGAGAACAAACAGGTGATCGCCAGGAGAGAAGCTGATGAGTGAGATAGGTGAAGGGGATTAAGAGGCACAAACTTCCAGTTATAAACTAAGTAAGTCACGGGGATGAGAAGTACAGCATACGGAATATAGAAAATAACATTGTGATAATGTTGTATGGTGACAGATTGTGACTACACTTAACGTGGTGAGCACGGAGTAATGTACAGAATTGTCAAATCAACATGCTGTACACCCCAAACTAATGTAACACTGTATGTCCATTATACTTCAGTAACAATAATAAAAAAAACTAAGCCTACCACGTAATTTCCAAGAGAGGTTTAAAGAGAGACAATATCACAACACCAATAGCTACTGCAAGGTGTTTTTATAGATTAAAATGACTTCTATTTTAATATTTTAAATATTTTTCTTTTAATATTTTTATTGACTATAATATCGATGCTATTCTAATCAAGCAATATAGCATGGACACTTGTGAAATGCTAACCTACTATATGCCAGGCATGATCGCATGAACTGGGCAGTCCAACGTGCTTCCCCGTCTCAGCCCTTGCTGGACACACAGGCCAGCACAAAGCAGGGGCATGCTCATGATTTCTACAAAGCAGAGGGTGAACAGGATATTTCTGATACACTGGACCACCCTTCCAACATTCCTGTTGGGAGTAAAAATAATGTTCTAAGCTGTCTTATGTGAGACTTTCACAATCAGATTTCTGGACAACGCTTTTACTCATGGAATATCTAAACGATGCAATATCAGGCTTTGACATAACAGGAATTTATCACAGATTATTTAAAAAACTCTCATTATGAATGAAATTTCTAGAGTTTGGCATTATCACTGACTACTTATCCAATAATTAAATTCTTAAATCAATATCTTAAAATATAAGATAGTGTTGGATTTTTTAGTTTATGAAGACTTAAGTATATATCTACTAGCCCTTCTTCCCTTAAAGATTCTTATTTTTTGTTCCTTTGTTTGAATGATATGATAGCAATATGTAAGGACATTAAGTTCAGCAGACTGTTACGTTAAATGCCTAATAACACATTGGGTTAATAGTTTATTTTCCTGAGTCATGCACTAGAGTGGTATCTGTCCTAACGAACAGCTTCAATCTACGTCAACAATCATTTGTTGAAAAGCTCCCCTATGTCAGATACATGACTAGATGCAGAAATTAATGACACACACACACACCCCTTAGGAAGTATGCAGTTTTGCTGAAGAAAAAATTAAATACCAAAAATATTATTTGAGGGGCGCCTGGGTGGTGCTGTCAGTTAAGTGCCCGACTTGGTCTTGGCTCCGGTTGTGATCTCAGGGTCGTGAGACTGAGCCTGGCGTCAGTTTCCACACTCAGCAGGGAGTCTGCCTGAGATTCTCTTTCCCTCTCCCCCCAACTCGTGTGCTCGCTCTCTCTCTATAGTATATATTATACTATATATATATTGTGTATATATATATATATATACTATATATATATTATATTTTGATAAGTGCTGTATCCATGGCACATACAAGGGGTTACGGGAATAACCATAAGGAGCAGTTAAGGATAGCTCTAGCATGACTGGTATTTTCAGCTGTCCCTGAAACATAAGAAGGAGGTCATGGGAAAGAGACAGAGTGGGTGGGATGTTTGCGGGCTGGGGCACACACGTGAGTGCATGGAGCACACAGAGTGATCAGTGTGTGGCATAGATTATACCCACTAATACCCACTGCAGCACAAGGATAACAACAAATCAATCTGCATCGCTTTGAGCATATGGAAGTACATGGAAGGAATGAGTAAATGGGTTTTGTTTGACCAACTAGAGAATTTCTAAGTTGCACAAAGCACTAACTAGAGTAATTTACAACTAATTATAAACTGTTTATTTCAACAAATGAAAACATCTTCTATTAGTCCAATACATTAGAGAGGACAGACTTTATCATACTCGAGGATATACTTTGTTCAGTTTTGACTTGTAATGCATATGTCACTTGAAAAATATTGATCAAGTTTAGCAAATAGAAATAATTATGACAAATGTTTGAGAGACTTTGGAAATCTGTTCTTTGGTAGATAACATGACAGAAAATTAATACTGGGACTCTACCTGGGCTTCCCTCCAATAAAATAAAACCTTTTGGAATAGGATCTACTATCATAATTCTCCCCAGACAGACAAGATGAAGGCCCATCCTTTCATGGTGAAGATATAAAAAGAGTGGTTTCCATGCCAGTTTCATGTAAATTCCTTGAAATATTTTAAATACTCCTTTAAAGTATTATATTACAGATACATGAGTAATGGTTTTCGAAATGTCAAATTAATTTATACGACACTGGACTCTTTTTGCAAAGCTTTAAGGAAATCACTTCAAAAACAAGTTTGGTTCCACTGATGCCTAAGTCACAGTCTGGAGCTGGGTGCTTAGGCCAGACCAAAGCCAGCTGCATAACGCTAACATGAATTCTCTCTGTATTCATGGCAGACTCACTGTGTTCTCTAATCATGCGATGCCTCCACACCATATACACACATCGCAGCAGACCTCCATCAACCTCCGCCAGATTTCTTGCAAGTCTTCCCCTCTTTAGATTCAAGTTCACTGCTCCTCTCTAGCTCTTTAATTGCTCTGTTTCAAGCCTGTTAAAGGATTCTTTTTCATCCACCTGCCTTTCATATGAAGGTTCCCAGCAGCCTAGACTTCTTCCTGTTTGGTTAGCTAGAAATCACAATGTGAAGGCCCACACACCAAATCTGACCCCAATATGTATTTCACTGTCTCCTCGAACTATTACAAATTTAAGTAAAAAAAAAAAAAAAAAAAAAACACAAGATATTTCATGTTTCTATTTAGAGTTTTGCTTAAATCTGAAAAATTGGGAGCTCTGTCATCAAGTCTACAGGCTGTGGCTGAGCAGCAACTGCCCCCATCAGATAAGGCTTGTGCTCTCCAACCAGCACTGTCTATCCGGATGCTGAGCCAAACTCCAGCAGCACTTTTGCATCCTAAAGTGGATGCTCTCCACTCATCAATTTGGATACTGCATGCACTGAGATGATGAGCTGGCCATGGCAATGTACCCAATAATTTTTGTAACCTCACTCATGCCCATGACTCACCTCAGTGTAGATGATCACTATGGTGATAACTGCCTCATGTAATCAGTCTATAATTGTTATTGAGCACCCATACATTCCATGAATTATGCCAGTTACCAGGGGTTCAAAGACCAATGAGAGGTGGTCACACTCTAGATGAGTCTGCAGTTCAGGGGAGGGGGCCAGGCAAGTAATCAGTCTCTGCTGAGCTCCAGCCCACAGTCTCCAGATCATAAGGCCCTCTCACATGGATCCTGGAATGCCAGCAGAAACTCAGCCTGTCCAGCTTAAAGCTCCTGCAAGAAGCCCCTCCTGGGCACACAGGTGGCAAGGGCAAAGCCCCACAAGGTCCTCTTTCACTTTCCCATTAAATCCCACAGAAATATGCAAATAATGTTTTAAACCATGCATACACCAAGTCTTTGAAGGAATTGCTAAAAATGAAGCACTAACTGGATGGTCTTTATAGCCATGCTCCAACGTCTTGGTAAGTACAAGTAAGAGGACGCCCTAGCTACCAGCTCCCCAAGAAGCCCTACCTATGAAAAGAAAAGTTTAACCACCTGGGAACTATGTGCCATAAGCAAAGAGAGGGAACAACTGGAAAACCTCTCCTGTGGGTCTTCTTGTACCCCTAACGGTGGTAGAGAGTTTCCAACCCACTAACAACAAAACTAGAAGCCACTTCTTATGAGCTGAGCCACACCAGTTAGTGACTGGGTTGAAAAGGCAGAAGGCAGATGATGCCAATTTGGGGCAATGGACAAAAAACAGGAAAAGGAATGCAACGAAAGCACCTCTCGAGGAGACCCCGTCTACAGCTTGGCACCTACAACCATAAAATCATGCCAGCAGTATAAATGTGTTTGGGGTTTCTTTCTTTCTTTTTTTTCCCCCTCTTTGGTTCCTTAAAACATTAGCCACCAAAGTGATTTCCTCTCAATGGACCTAAAGAGCCCCCCGCCTCCTCCAAGTCCATGACATTCTGGGCTGATGAGTGTTTCAAATTCCTGTGTCCTAAACCTACCACAGAATCTGCTGGGTTGGCAGATACAAGGGGGCCATGTGGACCCAACCAATTCCCACCCAAAAGGAATGAAATACCAATTCCTTGGTGACATCCAAGGTAGTTCACAATGTGACACTATCCCCCTTTCCAGGTAAAGGGGATGTATCTTAAGAATGAATACGGATAAGTTGCCAACAGGGTAACAGGAAGATGCTTGGAGTCAAAATTATGTTGATCTTCCGAAAATACAGAAATTCAGTACTTCTGAACTTGCCTGAGAATTACCAGAAGGAAACTTGTTAAGAAACAAAATTAACTATTCCTAGAATGATTCAACAAACAGGACTTCCAAGATAAAGACAACAGAATGCAAGCATGTATATACTCCTTTTCGGAAACCTCACTGAAATGACAGTGAAGGGATTTTCTTTTAAAGGTAAACGGACACAGGAGAGAATATAAGATGGAGAGATGCAAAATGTTACAGCCAACAAAAGACGGCTGACTCCAAAGCTGGTAAAAGGGAAACTAAGAGCGGACATGATTTGCGATGCAAAATCCCCGGAGGATTTTGGGTGGCCTGACCTACCTCCCAAAGGAGTGCAAAGGCAGAAATCAGGGGAGGCACACAACCAGCAACTGGATGTCCTGCCCACTGTGCACAACCCCGTGCCTGCCCTCAGCCACTCAGAACGAGCACTGAGATTTACTCTCTGCAGAGGGTTACATAGGGACAGCTGGACTCAGAGAACTAACTCCGGGACAGTCGTGGCCCGATACCTTCCTGAAAAGAGGGAGATTATCTGAATGTCCGCATACATGCCCCAACTCAACTTCCTGAATGCTGACAGCCAGGCTATCACCCTCCAGATGGTAGACAGAATCTTCTCCAGGGAAACTGACCTGCTCAGTGGAGAAACACCTAAAAAGGCCAACATCTCAAACCAAGCCCCCGGGCTCAAAGGTCCAGTCAGACCACCCCACGGCTCTGGCAGCAAGCGGCTTAGAACAGCATCTGACTCACGGGAGCAACTTAATAAATACTTGGCTAAAGGAAAACTGGAATTCGTCTCTTTTTTTTATAACAAACTTGTAGTTTGCTGTACTTCAATCCCAAGGTATCACAGTGCTGTTGTGGAGAACTCACATTACAAGGAATAAAGGACAAATTCCTTAGCATAACATTCAAGGTACTACCAACCAGAGACTACCCCCCTTTCTGACCATATTTCCTATCACAAGCCCTATAAAAGCCATATGTACAGAGTCAGGGAAAAGAGCTTTAGGCTCACACAGCCCAGAGACCAAGGCCTGGTTCTGGCATTTCCTAGCTGTGTGACTTAAACACCAAGAAAAAGATGAATAGAAGGCATTTTTTAAATTGTGAGGAAGATACACAAATACTGATATGTTCAATGAAGCAGACACCAAAGTGTACCTGGAGTGCGATTCCATTCATATGATGCTCAGAATGAAAAAAAACTAATCCATAGGATAGATGCCAGATCGGGCGTGGCCTGGGTGGAGACGAGGGGTTGATTTAAACAGGATTTGAAGGATTTTTAAGGGATTATTGAAATGTTTTATATCTTAAGTGCAGTGGATAAAAAACTCATCAAAGGGTACAGTTAAAATCTCTGCATTTTATTATATGTAAATTATACTTCAATTAAAAATAGAGACTGGGAAAAATAACAAAATATTTTTAATGAGGTGTGATTTAATAGTCAATAAAGAATATGGTTTTATAATTCAATTAAACAACTGATTGATAATTACTTCATAATAGCATGGTACTTTTTATTAAAATGGATTTTCCACAATAAAATGTCAATTGTTAAAAATATGAAACATACGTAAAAGCATAAAGAAAGGAAAAAGTCACTTCAAATTCACCACCCAAAATGTGCATTGTTAACGTTTGCTTTACTTACTTTCAGACATTTTTCTCCGCACAGATTTTTAAAAATTATTCTGCTAATATAATTCAGACATGCATGAGGAAAATTAAGATTTAAGAAAAAAAGAATTAAAAATTAAATTTCTTATTAATTTGTAAATTATAGCTACCAGATATTTGTTAGAAATATGTTCAGGAATGTGTTTACATAAAGCCATTTCCAAGATGTAAGGGGAAAAACTAAGGTGCTAAATAGTACCTGTATTGCGATTTATGTGCATATATTGACACAGGCATGAAAAATTTCTGCAAGGATGTACAGAAACAGTTAGCAATTGTGAGCTCTGTTACTGTAGACTTGTGTTTGCTTGTAACCTGTTTTGTTTTCACTGAAAGTGGTGGCAGACTTTCATTTTTCATTTTATACATTTTGATAATGTCTGAATTTTCCACTATGATTCACACACACACACACACACACACACACACATCATTTGCATTACCTAATTATACATGTATTACTTTAAAAAGAAATACCTATCTAGAAATATTTAGTCATATAATAAGGGAATATTACATAGCTAAATGAGTAGTATAACTCGACCTGGAAAACAGTCTTCTTCTCTTGGTTCTTAGTCCAGCTTTCTTTCCACACAGTAGCCACAGAATATAAGGTAATCAAATGTTGTTAAAATTAAGAATGAGAGTCATGAATTTATAAATGAAACATTCAACACTGTATATAATTAGAATAATGTACATTTTACTTTTAAATTAAACCAACAGATAAACAAAGGATTCTTTATAGCCTAGCAGTTTGTTTTAATGTAATAAAAGAACTACCCACACTTAACACAATCATACTAATGAAAATTAATGTCTAAGTTTTTTTATTTTATTAGCTTCAATAGTTCTGAAATAAATTGGTGTATTTTATTAATTTAACCATAATGCATTTTTCTCACTTTACAAGACCCTTAGGATCTATTAGTAAAATAATTTTGAGAAAATATCTATCACTACTCCTTCTATGAAAACATTGAACTTTCTTTGTGGTATCTGCCTATTTTTTTTTACATTGGTTTAAAACATTTAAAAAATTTTTTAAAGATTTATTTGTCAGAGAGAGAGCAAGCAAGCACACGAGCAGGAAGAGCAGCGGACAGAGGGAGAAGCAGGCTCCCCACGGAGCAGAGAGCCTAATGAAGGACTCTATCCCAGGACCCCAAGATTACAACCTGAGCAGATGCTTGACCAACTGAGACACCCAGATGGCCTTAAAACATTTAAATTATTCTTATATGAAATAATTTCTCAACAACTAAGTATTCAGAATGAAGAAAATGACCCATTATCTTATCCTAATTAAGGGTCACGGTAATGAAGTATCACTTAGGTGGAGTTCTCAACCACAAGTGGCTAGCAATTCTACCAGAATAAGAAATGTATATTGTAATTCATCAATCTAAACCCAATTTTATCTCTGAATTACTGTGAACTTTGGGGAAGGAGAATTGTAAAACTCCTAAAAACAACCCCTCCCATCCAAAACAAGGCAAGAATTCTACTCCTGATTCCCCCAACAAAATCTACCAACCATACATTACAAACAGATAACTTTAATATTTAAAAATCAAAACAAAAAGCTTTCAGAAGTTATTAAGCCTCCCATGCTAAGCCAATGCAATATCTAATATCCCCAGAATTTAAGTCTTTCTAATGCTTAATTTAAATAGCTTTCTAGTTTTGCTAGTTAAATATGGAGAATTTAATACATGAGGACTATATACACTGACAGCTAGAGAACTCCAATGAAATAAGACAGATCACTTGGGGGGGGGAGCATTTGACTTCCACCTGTGTGCAAAAGGGTTTATGACCAAACAGACATTGGAGGACAGCTTCCAACAGAAAGGACAGAGACCAAAACAAATAAATATAAAGAACAGGACACAAAGTAATTCAACATCCATTAATGGTAAAAACTCTCAACAAAGTGGGCATACAGGGAACATATTTCAACATGATAAAGGCTGTATATGACAAACCTACAGCTAACACTATACTCAGTGATGAAAAACTAAAATCTTTTCCTCTAAGATTAGGAACAAGACAAGAATGCCCACTCTCACCACTTGTATTCAACACAGTATTGGAAGTCCTAGCCATAGCAATAAGACAAGAAAAATAAATAAATAAAAAGCATCTAAATCAGCAAGGAAGACGTAAAATTGCCACTATCTGTATATGACATAATACTACATATAGAAAACCCAAATGAATCTGCCAAAAACTGTTAGAACTAATAAACGCGTTCACTAAAGTTTCAGGATACAGAATCAATATGCAAAAACCTGTGTTGTTTCTATATAATAACAAAGAAAGAAAAATTAAGAAAACAATCCCATTTATAATTGCATCAAAAAGGGTAGTATACCTAGGAATAAACTTAACGAAGGAGATGAAAGACATTGAAAACTCTAAGACGGTGATGAAAGAAACTGAAGAAGACCCAAATACGTGGAGATATTCCATGCTCATGAATTGGAGGAATTAATATTGTTAAAATGTCCATACTAGCCAAAGCAATCTATACATTCAATGTAATCCCTATCAAATTCCAATAGCATTTTTTCACAGAACTAGAATAATTCTAAAATTTGTACAGAACCACAAAAGATCCCAAATAGCCAAAGCAATCTTGAGAAAAAAGAACAAATCCAGAAGTATCATCTTCCTTATTTCAAACTATTCTACAAAGCTACAAAAATAAAAACAGTATGATATTGGCATAAACACACACACACAGATTAGCAGAACAGAACTGAGAGTCCAGAAGTAAATCCACACATAAATGAATAATTAATTAAGGAGACAAGAACATACAATGGAAAAAGGATAGTCTCTTCAATAAATGGTGCTGGAAAAACTGGACAACCACATGCAAAAGAATGAAACTAGGCCACTATCTTACACCTTATGCAAAAATAAACAAATGGGACTACATCAAGCCAAAAAGCTTCTTCATGGTGAAGCAAACCATCATCAAAACAAAAAGGCAACCTACTGAATGCCAGAAGATATTTGCAAAGCACATATCTGATAAGAGACCAACAACCAAAATACATAAAGAACTCATACAATCCAACAATAAAAACAAGAACCTGACTTAAAAATAGGCAGAGGATCTGAACATTTTTCAAAAGAAGACCTACAGATCACTAACAGGCACATGAAAAGATGTTCAACATCACTAATTTTTAGGGAAATGCAAATCAAAACCACATTGAGATACCACTTCACACCTGTTAGAATGGCTATTATCAAAAAGACAAGATATAACAAATATTAGAGGGGATGTGGAGAAAAGGGAACTGTCACACACTGCTGGTGGGAATGTAAATTGGTGCAGCCACTGTGGAAAACAGTATGGAGATTCCTCAAAATATTAAGAATAGATCTACTACTATATGATCCAGCTATTCCACTTCTGGGTATTTATGCAAAGAATATGAAAACATGAACTCAAAAAGATATATGTGCACCCCTATATTTACTGCATTACTTACAATAGCCAAAATGTGGAAACAACCTAAGTGTCCATCAATAGATGAATGGATAAAGAAGATATACACACACACACACACACACACACACACTGACCATAAAAAAGAATAAAATCTTGCCATTTGCAACAACATGGATGGACCTTGAGGGTATTATGCTAAACAAAATAAGACAGAGAAAATACCATATGATTTCACTCATGTTGAATCTTAAAAACAAACAAAGCAATATAAAAACTCATAGATACAGAGAATAGATTGATTGCAATTAGAGGGTAAGAGGATTGGGATAGGTAAAATGTGTCAAGGAGGTCAACTGTATGGTGATAGATGGACACCAGACTTCTGATGGTGATGACTTTGTAGTGCATACAGATGTTGAATTATAATGCTGTACACCTGAAACTTATATAATGTTATATGCCAATTTTACCTCAATTTTTAAAAAAAAGATGCAAGAAGCAGCAGCAATGAAGGAAGAAAAAAATTACTATCCTCAAATAGCTAAGAAAGAAATACTGTGAAACACTGAATGGGGGAAGCCAAAAACACAACAGGAGAGAAAAATAGATTAAAATAGGAGGATCAACACAGCAAGTGCAACAGGAAACTAGCAAGGGCTCTAAAAAAAAAGAGAGAGAGAGATAAAAGACAAAAAGGGAGAAGAAAACTATCAATGAACTAATACCAAAAATAAAAACTTCCTAGGACATCAATTTCCACATTTCAGGATAGCAGAGTACCTGGTACTGCTATTTTTCATTATAAACTTACAGTGCTAATTGGCTTTATTTATAGAGTACATGTATTAAATTGATGAAAAACAAAAATATTTAAAGCGCTGCTTACAATATAATCCCTTATTGTCTGAAGAATACACAGAGTTTATTTTGACATCACCCTCAGAATAATACAATTTATATACTGAAGTCACATATGAGCTATCTCTTAATCTCTTCAAGTCACATTAATTCTGTTTCCTTAAGTCTTTACCAGTGGTTCTTCATATTCAACTTCTCAGTTTACTCAGTAGACTTCACATCCCTCAGCCCCGTCCTTACTTGGAAATGGAATTCTAATCAGAGTCTGATCAGCAGCAATACTCATTTTCAAGTATGTAGTAAGAGAGCAGTTGCTGTTACATACCATATGTATTCTGGGTTTTCACTGTCTTATTCTACCTTCATCACATGGTTTGGGCTTGCTATAACACTTGAATCATTTTCTTTCACACCTATACATGCATAATTCAACTATTTTCCATCTGTATTGGGGTGGTTTTATTTTTCTACCCACTGGTATGCATTCTTTGTGCCTCAGGTGCCCATGTTTGTTACAGTCTTTCCATATCCCTATTTATCCCCATATTTTCTCCATTTACTGAGTGCTTATATTGGCCAAGTGGGTGGTGCTTTTGAGAATGATTACTCCAGAGGCAGGGAACAGAACAAGGAAGGAAAAAAGGCACAAGATGACAACGGATTTAGCCAGGGCCATGTAACAGAGATAGAGAGGAGGGAAGTTTCTAGAAGTATTGAGGCTGTAAACCAGGCAAGGTTTTAACAACTCTTAGAATGGAGAGTATGGAGAACTTCAGGATGATTCTCTGGTTTACAGGCTAGGTAAAAGGCTGAGTAACAAGAGACCCAATGAGAAAGAACACAGACTTTTTTTTTTTTTTTTTTTAAACCTACCAAGACTGATGACAATGCTTGTAATCATTACCTGGAGTTAACATTGTAGTTACATTAGAAAAGCACTGGGCTTGTAGACAGGAGAACAAGTCCTAAACCCTAGGTATAGACATGAACTAGTTTGCATACACCAGGGAGATTCCCAGAATGCTCTCTTAAGGCTCAGTTTACTTACCTGTGAGGGAAAGTGAATGTACCAGGTAAGACCTAACATACCATGAGTCCGTGACCTCTCAGCAACCAACCTTTCAGAACAAAGCTTTATCCAAAAGGAATCTGGGGAATTGTGAATACCAGACACAGCCGGTGGAGAAAAACAGCACTCAAGCACCACCTTTGCTTCCTCGGACCCTCACTCTGATCCCCTTGGATTCTGATTTACCATAAACAGTAATTTCTAACCACTTCAGTTTCAAAAGCCATGAAGAACAAAAAGCAAAACCAGAGAGGGTGCAGCAAGAGGAGATATCAGAGGTAGATACAACAGCAGGAGAAATGGCAGCTTATTAAGAATCCAACCAAGAAGAAAAAAACTTAAAAGGAGGCATAACGCTCAACTACTTCATGTTAAAAATAGTGGTCCTGAATCATCAGAAAATAGATTAAATTATATTGAGTATCCTCTGATTAAGAAAATGTACAAAAGTAAGAAGGTAGAAAGTATATAATATATTTTATAAAGATTTCCATCAAAAATGGTTAGATTTAAAAGATTTTAGTCCTTGAAGGTGTAAGATTCAGTTACCTGGAAAACTAATTTATGATCAGTTACCTGGAAAATTCCATCTTATTCTGGAAAATGACCAGATAAATGGGGTGTCACTGAATGTGCTACTTTAGTACAAATACATGAATCAAGTTTAAAACAAAAGCCTACTTAATTTCTGGACAGCTTATTGTTCCTGAACTGCGAAGTATTTCCTGTGAATTCCTTGTATATTTAAAATATTAATGGGTAGCACTTTACACTGTTCAGGTAAGCATCGTAAGTAGTAAACCAAAATCACTTCTATTTCAAAAATAAACTCTCCTACTTCTACACTTTCACTTCTACAAATGCCAGCACCCAGGTGGAAGCAACAAAAATAAGTAATGGGTTTAAGTGAATTATCTACACTAATGGGGAAGAAAATAGTATGGATGATGCCAAATAATGAATATATTAAGACCACTTATATTTGACTACCTGGGATGTACTTAGATAGTGATGCAAATTAATTCCTTATACACTAACTACATTCTAACCAACCTACACTCCTTCTGGCTAGACTCAGAGTATGGCTAGGAAAATGTGGGACTCGATGAAAAAAATCCGAAAGACAAATTAACTGCTCAAATTGCAAGGACTTTAAACTAATTTTTTTTTTAATTTTAAGAAAGTGAAAGTTAAATTTATCCTCAATTTGGCCTTCCAAATATCCATTATTCAAATAAAGACCAAATTTCTGACACACTTCTCCCAACCCATAAGTAACTGAAGTCAAAAAATCACGAACATTTCAATGCGAAACTCAGGATAAAGAAAGGACTTCCAGTAAGCACCTACTACACGGCAGAGATTAAGATCCTGCCCCTGAATTATTCCAGTGAAAACACGGACTTATCAAAAGATCCACACTTAACACCGAGTGAGAGCCCCACGTAGTTTGCGGGTCAGTCCTTTGGCCTGACAGTCGGGAACAGGTCCAGTATGCAGACTAGAGTTCCCATTAGTCAGATCTTGTTAGACTCTTAAATGAATGATTCATTCACTGGTACGTGAAGCAGAGCTATTTTGGTAGAACATTCTCACAGCATAATTCCAAGCACCAGCCATATCATTTCCAAACCAATGAAAATTCAGCAGGGATGATCAACAGTACAATAAGGATTTTTCACGGAGAAATGAATTTTAATAATATTTAGATCTGACCTTCCGGATTGTTGTCTCTGTTTTTATATACAGGGAAACAACAGGCAAGCAATTCTTTTTTTTTTTTTTTAAAGATTTTATTTATTTATTCGACAGAGATAGAGACAGCCAGCGAGAGAGGGAACACAAGCAAGGGGAGTGGGAGAGGAAGAAGCAGGCTCATAGGGGAAGAGCCCGATGTGGGGCTCGATCCCATAACGCCGGGATCACGCCCTGAGCCGAAGGCAGACACTTAACTGCTGTGCCACCCAGGCGCCCCCAGGCAAGCAATTCTTTCAGGAAAGTATGTTATCACATAAATCTATTCATAATTTCATAGACTCACTAGCATTATTCCTCACGAACTAAATGAAGGCTGGTATCCCAGGTATGAATTTAGCTACCCTGGCTTACATTTTTATTTCTCAGTCACGCACATATGGTAACTACATATTCAAGGTAATCTTGAAATAGAGGATTTTCCTTATATCTATGACTCTGTCAGTAACATCACAAACAACAGGAATACGCTTTTCCCTCCGTTGTTCATTCCATCCATGTACTTCTCCTCTATAAAACATGAGTGAATCTTTCAAATTCTAGTCCCTTCTTCTCCTCTCCAACTTGGTTTACTTATTTCTCTCATGGCTAACAGTCATTCAAGAACTAGTTTCAGGGGTGCCTGGGTGGCACAACAGTTAAGCGTCTGCCTTCGGCTCAGGGCGTGATCCCGGCGTTATGGGATCAAGCCCCACATCAGGCTCCTCCGCTATGAGCCCGCTTCTTCATCTCCCACTCCCCCTGCTGTGTTCCTTCTCTCGCTGGCTGTCTCTATCTCTGTTGAATAAATAAATAAAATCTTTAAAAAAAAAAAAAAAGAACTAGTTTCAGTAGATGTCCCCTATATGTTATCACACAGATTAACAGTAGCTTGGAAAGCCCTAAAATTTTAATAAGGATTAGCCACTGAGAAAAACATAGAATCCAGAAACTTCCATTGGAAGTGCTTAAGCAGGAGGGTAATGAACATCTGTAAGAGATACCACAACAGTTCTTGGACCAGAAACAACTAACTCCTGCTCTTTGGCAAGTTGAAACGGGTCACTTCTAAGACTCTATGGTTTACTGCATCATTTTAAAATGTATGTAAATAAAGTCATTGTCACTTTGAGCTGACATAATGGGCACTTACATATACATCATCAGTGAGAGTATAAATTGGTGCTAGGTTTCGGGAATACAATTTAACAATACTTTTTAAGAGCCCTTACAAGTTCTTACTCTTTGATCCAGTTATTACATTCTTAGAGCTCTATGCCAAGGAATAGTTTTACGTATAGAATATTATCCACAAAGGTGTTCATTACATAATAGTAAAAACTTAGAAATCTGAAACTACATAATGTTGAATTATGACTTATTTATATGATGGAATATTACTTTTTTACATTAAATGGTTGCTTATAGGGGGTGCTTGGGTGGCTCAGTCAGTTAAGCATCTGCCTTCAGCCCAGGTCATGATTGGGGTCCTGGGATCGAGCCCCACATCCGGCTCCCTGCTCAGCAGAGAGTCTGCTTCTCGCTCTGCCTCTGCCCCCCCCCCACCTGCTCATGTTCTTTCTCTCAAATAAATAAAATCTTAAAAAAAAATGGTTGCTTATAAGTAATGTTTCAAAGAAGGGGAAATGGCTCTGAGGCATATTATGTTTAAAAAAGCAGGACGCAGAACTGCATGATAGCATGATTTCAACTATGTAAAACTGCATCAAATAAACAGTAAAGCAGTATGCCAAAGTGGAATGCTCATTAAGTGAGTGAACAATTTCTGTTTTCTTCTTTATATGTTATTATAATCTCTACGATGCACACGTTTCTTTTAATTTCAGGGGAATTAATGAAGATAATTGTTACAAAGGTGAGTTTTGTTTTGTATTTTAGGGGTAACTGAGTTCCTGAATGGTTGAGTTCAGGCTATTACACTACGGCATGTATGGAAAAGGATCTCCAGGCATGTCTCTAGCTGCTAAGGTGCCCTCCTGGTGTGTGAGGGGAAGGTCCCAAGTTAGACCAGAGGAAGCCCTAGTAAGGAGGAAGGCACGCTGCTGGCCCTAGGCCGTGACACAGTGGCCACAACACAGTGGGGAGAAGTGACTGCCCACCATTCCCAGGAGCAATCCCATTATGCCTTAAATTACTGTTTATTTGTTTTATTGTAAACCTCAGCCACAACAAGGACTTTCAGCACCTGAGGTTATCAAACGTTATGCAGATTCTTAACCCCACACAACTCTCTCCATGCAGTAAGTGGATTCAAATTCCACCTCTCCCGACCTCCATACCCTGCCACTCACTAGGCCTTAAGGAATAGACCACTGGTCACGTCCCAACACGCTCAAGTTCTTCTCCGAATAGCCCGATTATTCTCCTATTGCTGCTGTGACAAATCACCACGAACTCGGTGGCTTAAAACAACACACAAATTTATTACCTCACAATCATGGAGGTCAGACGTCCAAAATGGGCTTCACCAGGCTAAGCTAACGCTGCCGGCAGGGCAGTTTCTATTTCCCTGCCCTTCTAGAGGCCTCTTGTGTTCCCTGCTTCCGGGCCCCTACCTCCACCTTCAAAGCCAGTGGCTTCTTCAGTCCCTCTGGCTCCACCACCACCAGCACGTTGTGTTCTCTAACCTCTCTGCCTCCTTCTTAGAGGTGCCTTGGTGATGGGATTTGGCCCACCCAGAAGACCCAGAATAGTCTCCCTATCTCAGGTAGCTTACTGTAATCACATCTGCGAAGGCCCTCCACCATGTAAGGCAACATATTCCTACGATTCTACTTACCAGACCACTCCACCCTAGCTGCTTCTTGCTAAAACCAGTTACTTACCTCCTGGGCACGCTTTCCCCTCACTGGTGAAAACTGTAGCACTGAGGCACTCTTTTCTCCCCTTCACAGTATCTGTCATCATGCAAGAAGCACATGGAAAATCCATCCATCGTGCCACTCTCTCAGTTCTTTATCATTTCTAAAGAACTTTTCCTCTAACCCAACTTGGTCACCTCCTTCCATCACTAAACTCTAGTGACCTTGACAAAGTCTTAAGTATCCTGCTATATTCCTGGCTCACCTGCTCAGTTATCAAGGTCACCGCATTGGACAATGGGAGCTGTGTCACAGGCAGTCCTGCCGATGCACCCCCAAACAAGAACTGGCTTCCATCAAGACCTCCGATCCACTGACCACCAGAAAACACCTTGACTGGTCATTCCTCTGTCCATGTCCTACCCCAGCCTCTACCCAGTTTAGATTCCGTGGCCCATCACTACAGTCATGATCTTCCAAGTACCCCTAACTCCCTTGTCCCCTGTCCCTCTATCACAGAGACCTGGAAAACCCAATATCTATTACACCCAATGCTCTGCCCTTGCTTCACTCACACACGAATGGCTGAACATGGTTCGTGAATGTCACAAAAGCAAGCTCACTCAGTCTCACCTGAAATGCCATCTTTTCAATAATGAATCCTACAATTATTTGCAGCCGTAACTTCAGAAATGTAGACTCCTATATGCAACAAGCACACCAGGTCTTGGTGTCTAAATTCTATCTTCCACCAAAAGGAAACCAGGGCTTCTTGAATGAATAGTTGATTCCAGCATAAACACCAGATGAGCCTGGAAAATATATTTGTTCCAGGAAGTAAGGAAGTACTCAGAATGAATGGGGCATGTCGAAAAGTCACAGGACCCTGCTTGCAGGGGCTCACATGCGCTGAAGCTTGGGCAGTTTGTGCATCAAAATAAATAATGGTGGTAACAGATACAAATAAACACCTAAGTAAATGGGAGAGAAGGAAAGTTCTTCCTTACAGCAGATTGCCTGCTAATAAATGTGGAAGGAATGATGGAGTTAAGAAAATCACCATCTGGCAAGCCCCATAGCAGCAGCTGAAGCTGGGGTCATCAGCGGATGCTCATGTTGGTGGGCGGATTTGATGGGGGACAGAATACTGGTGCTGGCTTGGGGTATCTCCTCTCAAACACTTACCAGTCACAAAGGGAGAACTGGTGACCGGGTGATCGTAGCTAACACTGCCAGTGTGGAGTAGGTCAACATCACGTGCCTCCTGATGAGAAGTGCTAAGAATACTACTGATTCTGTGCTATTTCTGCTGAAATTCCAGCCTGAGTCTAGATATGAGGGCACACTGGACAGACTCAAGTTGAGGAACATGCTGGAGAGGAAACAGTCTGAATCGTCAGCACTGTGAAGACAGGGAGAAGACTGACACGAGAGGCAGCACGTGGACCCTGGAGTAGAAAGCAGGCAGAGGTGTTGGGATGGAAACTGAAACGTGAACAGAATCTGTGGATAGGACACACCGTGTTATATTAACACTCATTTCTGACTCAGATGTTTCTCTTGTGGTTATGAAGGAGAGTATTCTTGTTTTTGTGTGTTTTGGTTTTTTGTTTTTTAGTAGACAAGCTCACAACCCTTCTCTACTAAAAATCCTCTACCTTAAGGACCAATCCTCCACTTAGAATAAGATTCAAACCCTTTACTGTGCCTTTTAGGCCCTTGGTTTGCCCCTGCTGCATCTCCAACTTCACCTTCTTCCACTTGACTACCATCCAGCCCCCCGACCTTCCTGTTACCCTGCAGACACTCCATGCTAGTTCTGCTGCAGGGCCTCTCCACCTGCTGCTCTCTTCTCCCTTCCCCACAATGCCCTTCCCTGTATCACATCAATCAGCTCCCTGCTCGAATGGCACCTCTCCCAAGAGGCCTTCCCTCACCGCACCCCGTGTCTTCAGTTCTGTCTTTGCACACTATCTGTAGCTCTATAATGTGTTGTATTTACTTGCTTATTGTCTGCCTCCCACACCTGAATGTAATTCTTACAGGGGCATCGTATTCCCATCACTTATGTGGCTAACACATTGTGGGCATTTAATAAATATTTGCTATATTGACACATCAACAGAAATATATATATAACAAACTTCTGTGAAAGAGAAATATAATCATCTAAAGATGTACATTCAGGGGCGCCTGGGTGGCTCAGTTGGTTATGCATCTGCCTTCGGTTCAGGTCATGATCCCAGGATCCTGGGATAGAGCCCTGCATCGGGCTCCCTGCTCCGCAGTAAGACTGCTTTTCCCTCTCCCTCTGTGATCTCTCTTGCTCTCACTCTCTCTCAAATAAATAAATAAAACCTTTAAAAAAAAATGAAGATGAAGATTCTCTATAAATGGCAAAATAACAGAGTTAGTGACCACTAGCAACATCAAGACTGGACCACCAGACCGGAGGTGTGCTGTTAAGAGAATTTATGTAATTATAGAATACTAACACTGAAGATGGATTTATAGCAATTTGACAACCTGCCATGTGAACATTAAGAAAGGTAAGCAGAGAAAAGTCTCAAAAATAAAGACTTTCAGAGCTGCCCAAATGACAAATATCTTCATAATACTATAAAGCTAAATCTGGAAGACAAATGTGGGATTCAAAAATGCACACTCCAATGGTTTGTACATGCATCAAGAATGAAAATCAAGCAAATAAAAGACCATCCATGGCTCTGTGCGGCTGTGAAAAAAAGAAAAAGAAACAGAACCAGTACACAAATGAGACAGATTGATGGCATGAAGGAAAACCTGACAAAAATAAATGGGACTGCAGGAAACAATCATGATGGTGAAAAAGAGAAATGAAAGCAACCATTTCATCCAGCATTCCCGAGCAAAGTGATGGAGGAAAGTATAGCAACTAAAAATAAAAATTCCACCAAATAACTACATGCAGACAATGAAAAAAATCCTAATATATACGGAATACATATACTCACGTTACTGAATATGGGGAAAATACAGGGTATAAAAAAGAGGCTGATAAAATCTCAATCTAAAAACAATCATTATTAAATGGAAGTTACATCAAATCATAGGGGAAAACAATGACTTTAACATTTTTCTCCAATAGATGAAAAATATTGCCAGTTTATAGTGAAATAGGTATCGTAACAAAAGTCTGTGATAAGTCCTACAATGTAAAATTGGATGATAAAAATAACAAATTCAATAAAGGCTGAATTATTTGAGAGCAGGGATATATTATTGTCTCATTAATCTCTATCCCAACCCCATTTTAAGTCCTTGGTAGAATTTAAATTCTATTTAAGTGAACAAAATTACATAGGAAAAAATTATTACATTAAATGTGATAATTTTTTTATTGTCCAGAGAATAGGGAGTAGGGAACTCCGGGGAGAAGTCATCCACAAAGCAACAGAGACAGGAAATAACAGGGCATGTAGGGGAAGCCACTGCAAGACCAACTCTACATATGGCTTCCATGTTGACACTACCTGTTCCAGAAGCCATCCCTTTATCAGACATGTGACTTTAAGAGAAAAGAGAGGTGACAACGATTAATCCTGGCCCTATTCAAGAATAGAGGTCTCTGCAATCAGAAGGATATTGTACATACAGCAGTTACAAAAGCATATTCCAGGTTGCTGGTGCCGGGGACTCTACTGAGTTAAGTCTACTCCCTTAGCAACCAGCCACACTTACTACTGTACTTAGGGAGTGAATGCACGATGCCATCAACCTCTCAGAAGATAAGAAAAGGAAGACATGGGGTCTAAACAAACTTAGAGTGAAGAGTTTTTTTCTTGAGTGCAAATGAACAAGCTGCCCAATACAAATTCACTAGAGGAAAGAAGGGCAGAGGCAGAAGAAAGTGACCTGATGTGCCCAGAACCCACTCCTGGCGGCTTGAATCCATGGGGAGACACCCACCCTATGTTACAAGAGTAATCTGCTCTCTGTTATGTGTGAACTCCATTTCTGCTCCCAGGCAGCTGACTGTATATGGAGAAAGACACACAATCATACTGACTGGGCTCCCTTTAAATTCATGATCACAAACCTCAAACGGGACCTCCCACTGCCTGGCAATCCCACTGTCTGCTCTGTCTCCTCTCCCACACCCCTAGATGAAAATTATACATCCCTTTCCTCAGACCTCCTCATTTTCAGCTTCCTCCTGTTTCTCTGTGAAAATAAATGCAATCAGAAGAGCCCCTGCATAAGCATTCACCACCGCTCCCCACCTGCCTGTCTCCGTACCCGTGTATTCTGCCCTCTCTCCTGTGACTATAACCTGGCCGTGCTCCCATCCAAGGCCCAAACCTGCATTTATACACTAGATCAAAAACATAATTCTGGCAATTCTACGCTCTCTCTCCCTATGGTTGACTTCTCCCCCTCCACTGGATTTTTCCTCCTGGGCCTACAAACACTCTCCCATTAAAATTTTCAAAGCCTCTCTTGAAAGCCTGTCACTCCCTCCTCCAACTACTGCTACTTTTCTCAACTCCCCTTTACAACAAACTGCACCTTGGAGATCTCCAATTTCTTCTTCCCGCTGCCTCTTGAACCCACTCCAGTTAAGTTTCCATCAAGATCACTTCATAAAAACAATTCTTCGAAGGTTACCAGTAAGGCTGAACCTAATATTCGAGTGTCAGTGTCCCCTCACTGGACTCAGCAGCAGTTCGCACAGCTGACCTCCTTTCTTCTCTGGCTCCCAGGACACCAGCCTCCGAGTTCTCCCACTACTCTGCTTGCTCCGTCCAGTCTCCTTGCTTTTTTGATTGGAATAGGCTGGTGATGGGTAGGTAGTAAGGAGGGCACGTATTGCATGGAGCACTGGGTGTTATACGCAAGTAATGAATCATGGAACACTACATCAAAAACTAAGGGTGTACTGCATGGTGACTAACATAACATAATAAAAATTGTTATTAAAAAAACCACCACCAACAACAAAAGACCTCTTCTCCGGTCTATCTTCACGTACTACGTGACCGCACCCGTTCCCGTGGCTTTTAAGCCTCCTGTTATTTGATGATCCCCATTCTCATCCCTAAGCTGGACCTCTCCAGAGCATAACTCAGACTTGTACATCCAACTGCCTATCTGATGACTCTACGTGGATGTCTAAGAGACGTCTCACAACAAACATGTCACTCTTTGACCTTAGTTCCTTGGTTTCCCCATTTCAGTGGACAGAGACACAATTTCTCAGGTCAAAAATGCTAAGGTCATCCTTGGCTCTGTTTTGTTTTTTTTTTCTTTTACAGACACATCTGTATGTGGGCATGTGTATATGAGCACACACAACACACTCCATGTCTCCTGTGTCAGCAGATCCTGTTGGCAAAACCTTTAAAACAAATCCAAACATCCCCTCCCACCATTTCCACTGCTACCATCTGGTCCAAGGATCTCAGTATCTTTCTTGTGGATCATTTAAATTACCTGATTGATCTTCCCGTTTCCATCCCTGTCCTCGCACACCATTCTCAACACGGCGGCCACAGTAACTGTTAAAATGTAAGTAGGATCTTGTGATTTTTCCTCTACTCAAAGTTCAACAATGGTTTGCCAACTTAATCCAAATAATCTTTAGCCAAGGTCTTTAAAATGCTCTGGAAGGCCCTACACGTTGTGGTACCCTGACCTCATCCCTCGTATCTCGGAGCTATGGTTTTTGCTGTTCCTTCTTTCTGGAAAGGCCTTCCCTCACATCTCCACTTAGTTCACTCCCTTCCTTCCTGCAGGTCTTTGCTCAAATGTCATCTTCTCAGGCAACACTTACTGAATGGATCGATCAGTGTTGTCAACACAGCTGATGTGTTGACCATACGGACTCAGGTCAGGCACTGCAGGATTTCAATCCCTGGGATGGAATCACGGGCTGGAGAGGAGAATCCAGTCTCAGAGGAGGCAGATTTGTACGGATATCAAGTTGTCAGCTGACAGCGGGGTCTAGGCCCAGTCACAGCAAAATTTTGGCCATGAAAGTGAGTAGAAAACCAAATACACAACCGTGAGACTGCTTGGTGATGACAACGTTAGAACAAAGAGACTTAAATTATCTGTTAGAATATAGATGAAATTAATCATCCAGTTACACTGCAGAGCTGCTGCTCAAAAACGTGACCTAGCACCGGCGCCAGTCTGCACGTGTCGGAACAGAAATTAAGAATAACACTTAGAAACTTTGTGGCAATTTGACTTTGCTGTGACACATCAGTGCATCTGGTCAGAGTGTATATCAGTTTGGGTTCCATGTGGTGTGAGCCTCATACTAATCTTGTGCTGAAACACCATTAATCAGTCTGCAATGGACCAGAACTTTTAAAAGAGAAAAAACCCAGGGGCGCCTGGCTGGCTCAGTTGGTAGAGCGTGCAACCTTTGACTTCAGGGTCGTGAGTTCAAGCCCCACACTAAGCACAGAGCTTACTTCAAAAAAAGTAAAGATAAGGGGCGCCTGTGTGGCGCAGTCGTTAAGCGTCTGCCTTCCGCTCAGGGCGTGAACCCAGCGCTCTGGGATCGAGCCCCACATCAGGCTCTTCCGCTAGGAGCCTACTTTTCCCTCTCCCACTCCCCCTGCTTGTGTTCCCTCTCTCACCGGCTGTCTCTGTCAAATAAATACATAAAATCTATTAAAAAAAAAAAAAGTAAAGATAAAACAGGAAAAACAATCCTTCATCACAGATAGTTTGAGAAGCACTGCTCTAAGGTATGCTTTTCAGTAGCCAAAATACAAGCATCTTCCTGATAATATTTCTTCCTTTAAATATATTTAAAAAATTAATGTTTGCTTTTCATCATTTTTTTTTATTAAGTCAAACGTCTATTCAATTCTCTTTTGACAACATATACCCATAACAGATTGCAATTTGGAAACTTTAAGGGCTTTTTTGTTGTTCTTTCTGTTGTTGTTGTTTTTTTAACAGACACTGATAGGTTACATGTTTCAGAAAGCTTTCTGATAACAAAGGGTTTCCGTTATAAGTTTATATCTTTTTTCCTAAACCCCCTCAGTCCTCCATCTTTCCCCTATGACAGTTCCATCACATTACACTCTAATTACTGGTTCAATCATCTGCCTTCTCTATTGGACTGTTCTATCTGTAAGGGCAGGCACCATATCTGAATTACAAAACAGCTTTATCCCCATACCTAAAATAATACCTGGCTCCTATTAGTTGTTCAATAAATACCTACTGAACAAGTGAATAAATAAATTAATCTTGTATAGATAAGCGAACCACAGGTGACAGAAAATTTGGAGGCCATCAACTGGTAAAAGGGAGAAGGACATGTTTCCTAAGGAGGGGGATACAGACAATGGTATAATTCTCAGCTGTGCAAGTGAATGAGCTTTATTCCAGAAACTCACAAGCCTATCATCAGACAAACCTAGTGAAACGGAAGTGGACTTTTGCAACGAGATGCAAAAAAGTAAAAGAAAATATTAGAAATGCAGTAATTTATAACAACAGCAAGCACAGTATTAAAAAAAAAAGTTTCCTTTATACTAGAATGCTATCCCCACATTATACCTGAACATTTATTAGGCACCTGCTAAAGCAAAGAACATGATGAGAGGGGGGAAAGGGTGGGGAGGCAAAGACCTTATCCTCACTGGAGCAGAACTAACTCCTGTCTGAAGGAAAGGTTTAATTTTGCTTTGCTTTTATCTTCAAGCTTGATGAAAAGAAAACAAAGTTTTCACATTGCTGCAAATCAAAAGTCTGACTAGTTAACAACTGGCACAGTTTACTTAATATTTGATAATTCTGATTTCTGACACTTAACAAGTTGTCCCTCCTGTTCTGGGAGGCAAGGCGCCCCATGCCTGCCCGTTCTGCACTCGCTCGGGAGCGTTACACCCATTGCGGTGTCGTAAATGCTGTCAGATCCGCATAGTGCCAGGGATAAACATAGTGAAAGGTCAAAAAAGATTCTCTCCAGGCCTCTTACACATCTTAGATAACCTCAAAAGATTAGTGGCTGTTCATCAGACAGACAAGATTAGAAAAAGGGCCACTTGCATACACTAATCCAATACTTAGCGATAACTTACTGTGTGCTGAGTCCCTACTGCTGAGTACTCTGGACTGGCAGGAAGCTACCTTGGAAATCTCTGCCCGAGGCCTCTGTGTCTCCTCCCCCACTAGGTTAGAAGCCCTGTGACAGCACAGACTACGTCCTCCAGGACCCAGTGCTTGGCGCACTTCACTGCATATAGAAACACAGAAACTGTTAACTAGGAAGAAAATACGCGGTTTCATTTATGATTTACAAATGCTTCTGGAGTATTTACTGGCACGTTAAAATTACAGCATTCGGGTCAACTGCATATGCTGTTTTTCAGATTTCACATCTTCAAGTTTTCTCAAAACTATACAAATATTGTCATTTCTAGTTCAAATGTGATACCGTAAAATTTTTCCCTTTACTTCATCCTGATCTACATTACCTGTCTCATGATACAAATGTTAAAGGTATACCAATTTACCACTTTGTATTAAATTACAAATTTGCCTTGAAGGGTGCTTTTATAAAACTATTACCCAAGTTCTGTAAGGTATAATTAAATAAGTCAAACTAGCCCTTAAGGACCTCTTACTTTGAAATGAAATTTTAGAGCCAAAGAGTGCCTGTAACCTTTAGTGAAGTCACGTCTAAAATTCTTGTCTGAATTTAACAAACTAATCGGATCTCCTTAAAAAAGGCTATTTACACTTTCTAATGTAAAAACTCATGAATCTCGACATCCGCAAAATAGGATTAATTAAAAAAAGTATTTTAAAACAAGACTGTGTTTTACAAAGGGTGCTGTGAGCCATCAAGCTGGGACCCCAGACATCAGTGATCTAGGGTGGGTTGCCCCAGGTTGTCAACTGGCCCTCAGGCCTCTGGCAGTTTAGAAGACTATCAGAAAGCAGCAGCCTTCAAAGGTCAGCCCAGGTGATTCTCCCCCCCCCCCACCAACATCATCAATCACTGATTTAATAAGCATCTCATGGCTCCTTCTGTGACCCTAAACCCCATAATGAGCACTGGGGCGGCAAGATGCTCAAGTTCTGGCATCCAAGGAACTCCAAAGTACTTATTGTATGCCTCACAGATAAGTTATCTCCTTAAAAACTAGTAAATATATACATATATTTATTTAGCAGGAAGATTATTCAGCTTAGTTGAAGCTGTGCCGTCTGAAGTTTCACTCATCTCTAAGAATAGCTGCAGGGAGAGGGCACTGGATCAGAGTTAAAGCCCAGAATTTTGCTTCTACTTATGACACTGACATGCTGAATGATCTTGATAAAATAACTTCAGATTTCTGAATTTCAGCTCTTCATATTCAAATAGAAAAAGCAATTCTTTCTACCCTGAATGTGTTCTGAAGACGGCTATTGGGAAAGTATGTGAAGCATTACAAGTCTGACACAGGAGAAAAGTTCATCACTCTTACTGACATCACAGCCTTAACAAAAAGAGAGAGAGACAGAGAGAGAGATTTACTGCATACAAACCAAAAGCACCACCAAAATGAAGGAATTAATGAAGTCCCCTCTGCTTTAAAATCATAAACTCTCACGACATTCGTATTTAAGATGACCAAAGTAAGAAGGTGCTTGATGATGACGGTCCAGATTGGGTAGCCCATGCCCTGATGACAGCAGCACCTGACTGACCATCTGTCCTAACTCCACTTTCCCCACCTTCAGTCCCTCCTGCATATTGCTGCAACACTCATTTTCACACTAGTTTCCTCACGTTACTTTCTCACTCCACAAGGAAGTGGTCTCCCATTTTGTAAATTGCACCTAAATTCCATTGCATAACTGTCCAGCCCTTCTACAATGTGCATATATTTACTTCCTGATACTTCTTAATTAAGTCAGTGTAGCCCCTTCGCTGCCACACAAACACCATGCTCAGTTCTACGTTGTATTTGTTCAGGTGATCAAGTTCTTCCCACCTTCTATTAACGCCTCAATCTTTACACTATCAAAACCCAAAACAGCCTGAAAGGACTCGTTACAGTGCTTCCTTCTGTATAAAGCCTTATTTTCCATCTCTACCAGCTTTACTTTCCTTTAAAAATCCTAAAATACCAACATAAGTGTTTATCATAAATTCTCTACAAGTTTTTACCAGCTCCTGTGTCAGGACTGATTCTCTTAATTTCTGGGTGCCCGTTACACATAACACAATGGTTAATATATAGAAGGAACAGGTTTATAAGAGAACAAACAGGCTCACTGTGTTAAAAAGAGCAGCACCCAAAAGACAGTCGCGCCCTAACCCCTGAAATCTATAAATGTATTACTTTACGAGCCAAAAAGGACTTTGTGGAATAATGGGGAGATTACCCTGGATTATATGGGTGAGCCTAATTTAATCTTAAAGCAGAGAGATGGAGTGGAAGGGAAGTAGAAGATTCCCTTGAATGGGACTCAAGCTGCTGTTTGTGGAGAGACCACATGGGAAACATGAAAAGGAATGTGGGCGGCCTCTAGGAGCAGAGATAAGCCCCCACTGAAAGCCAGCAAGGAAATGGCTTTAGCCCTACAACCTCAAGGAACTGAAGTCAGACAGTGTGAATGAGCTTGGAAGCACATTCATCTTCCAAGCTTCCAAAAAAGGACCTAGCCCTGCTTGCACCTTGATTTGGGCCTTGTGAGACTGGAAGCAGAGCAAGTAGTGGAGCCATGTTGTACCTAGACGTCTGATCTACAGAACTGTGAAATACAGATAAGTGGTGTTTGAGCTGCTGTATTTGTGCTAATTTATTACGGTAGCAACAAGAAACTAACCTGCTAACAACTGGGGCAGCACAAGGTCAAATAAGAAAGTACACAGGTCAAAAGGCAATTTCAGACATGCTATCCAAACATAAATGGTTCTTTTAAATGCTGGTAAATTGGTTAAACAATCAACAGGCCCACTTGAACAGGGATAACAGGAAAGAACATCCTTAATGTTTCAGTTTTTATTAAGGAAACCATGGAGCAATTCTCATAGCCAAACTGAATTTTAAACTAAGCAGATCAAATATATCAAAACTATAGCATATGCTAGGCTATTTGCTTCAGCTGCTTTTGAAATAAGGCGAGAAACTCACACTAAAATTTTCAAATTCAGGCAAAACTTCCCCTCATGATCCAATCAGTTTTCTTAGACAGGGTTAGGGGTACAGTCTGTACCACAATACAAGGCAAAGTTAAATAACATACAGAAAGACTGTATGCATAGCTATGTTATTATTAATACTATACTAATGCAGGGGCGGTTGGGTGGCTCAGTCAGTTAAGTCATGATCTCAGGGTCCTGGGATTGAGCCCCACATCGGGCTCCCTGCTCAGCCAGGACTCTGCTTCTCCCTCTCCCTCTGCCCCTCCCCCTCGCTCATGGGCGCTCACGCTCTCTAATAAATAAAATCTTTAAAAAAAATAATAAATACTACTCTCTCTAAAAAAATACTGTACTAACACAATAACCATCCGACGGCTATCTAAACAGCACAGGATGTTCTTAACTCCCGATAAACTATACACAGATAAATCAGTGGAACCAGACAGCATTTATCCAGGTGTTCTACAGGAACACAGAAGGAAACCATGAATTTGTTGGTCAAAATCCCAAAGCCATGTCATTCACAAGATCACTGTGCTAAAAGACAGGTGGGACATAAATGTAACACCCACAAGGAGGGCTCCAGAAAAGATTCCGATAACTTGATACCTACTATCTTTACTTACCAAACTAGCACAATGACAAAAACATGATTATAAGTAAAACTTTTCATCTAATTAAAGTAATTTTAAATAACTTTTTTCCCAAACCCAGAATCATGCTCAATGGAAAAAAAAAAAGTTTGGAAAACAGAAAGACACACACACACACACACATATAAATAAAATCACCAATAATCCCAGCATCCAGGGTACTAATCAATACACTATTCTGTTAGGTGTTTTCCTTATTCACACAGTGTTCCTTTCCATACATGTGCATTAATGCCCCTTTTATTAACACAGTATTACACTTTTTTTCAGGTTTAGCATTATGGAAGGTATCTTCTACAACTTGACTTTTTAATCTCATCACAAAATTATATGATTCTCCTAATTAATGGTAACTTCTATTTGTGGAAATATAAGTATTTTTTAAATTTAATATTTAAATTAATATTTAATATTTAATTAAATTTAATTTTATTTAATTTAATAAATTTAATTTATTTAAATTTAATATTTTTTAAATATTTTATTTATTTTTTATGTACATCTCTGGATATAACAGAGCCAAAATAAAATTCTGGCTTCACTACTCACTAGCTTTGTGATACCACATAAGTTACCTAGCCCCACTGGTCCCCCCAAAAAAAGGAACAACATAGTACTATCCCCACAGGGTATGGTGAGTTAGATAAATTAAAATACGTAAAACACTTACAACAGTGCCCAAAATATGGCACGCAACAGAGAGATGTTGGCTATGATTGGTATTATTTCCTACAATAAATTCCAAGACATGTAATTATTGCATAAAAGGCTCACACTTTTAAGAATTTCTAACATGTACTACTGATATTTTTTCCAGAAAAGAAAGTACAAAATAAGTTATTAACCCAGAAGAAATGTATTTTCCATTTAACTTAGCATCTTAAGTACTATTCCACTTACTTTGCCCTATTTCTTGGCCTCTGGATTGAGACCTTCTGAAAGACAGGAAGAAGCCTTTCCCTCTTCAAAACATTAGCAAATTTTTAAACTCTTTCCACAGGCACTCACATTCTTATCTCCTACCTTCCTACCTAATCCTTCCCTCTTGCTGTATGTTCTGGAGAATCAACTATTTTATTCTCCTAAAATACGAGAAAAAGCCCGTATTCTTCTGCCTCATATCAATATTGGGTATGAACTGAGCCTATCTTCTAGGCAAAAACAATACTGTAAGTATCAACACAAATATCATATCTTATAAAACACTCTGAAAGATAAATGATGTTTTGACAAAAAATGGCCTAAAACTATAACTTAATTTGGTTCTTTAAACACCCTGGTAGGCTTTTCCACCAAAAAGAGAAAGGGCACAAAAAAGGAACCAACAAACAAAATACAAAATGAATTACCTTTAGACTAAGAAAAAAATTTAGACCCTGGCTCAAGGTAGAATAATAACAGGGAGTTTGTTTTCTGGAAAGAGCAATTTCAGCTATAGTGTCAAGTGCCAGAAAAATGGTCTTATTTGATGATGACCTAGGAGAAGAAATGCACAAGGAATTCTCCAGATGGGCTAAGAAAAGAAAGCATTTGGTGGTGGTAAAATTCAAAGCTAATAGACCATGGAACATAAAAAAGCTGAGAGCCTTGTCAGAAGAGTTGTGGGTATCAACACCGACAACTTGCAGTTTACACACTCGAGATAATAACTCAACCTACTCTAGGGATGACGGGCCCTGAGCTATGAGTCATGAAAGGTGACATATTCGGGGCTCCTTAAGTGGTCATGGGCTATTTCCTAATGAAACAGCTCAATAAGTTCTGTAGAAAGCATGCAAAAGTGAGGAGTCTCATCAGGAAGAGTATTTGAAACACAGACCATTACTTGACTTCCTCCTCTAAGGAACCATGATGCATTTCTACCACCGATGCTGTTGAGAATCCGCACAGGTTCAACTCAAGAGGAGATGCAGTAAATAAAAAAAAATAAGGTAAAATAATTCAGATGATATGAGGCCCACATAACAATAGATTAGAAGTATTGGTGCTCTACAAACCCAAGAGTAATTTGGGCATAATCAAAGCTTCACGCAATGATGAATGTGACTGAAGTGTGGGGCACTCCTCTGATCGACTGGAGACCTAGTTTCCTGACTTGATGGCCAGAGCAATTGCTGCTATTCATTCAAAGGCTTAGAAGTAAGCTCCTTCCGGGGCACCTAGGTGGCACAGCGGTTAAGCGTCTGCCTTCGGCTCAGGGCGTGATCCCGGCGTTATGGGATCGAGCCCCACGTCAGTCTCCTCCGCTGTGGGCATGCTTCTTCCTCTCCCACTCCCCCTGCTTGTGTTCCCTCTCTCGCTGGCTGTCTCTATCTCTGTCGAATAAATAAACAAAATCTTTAACAAAAAAAAAAAAAAAGTAAGCTCCTTCCAAAAATGGTTCAGACTAAAAATTTAAGTAGACTCACTAAGACTTTTCATTCACTTAGAAATGATGTATACAATACAGGTCACAGAGGAAAATCAGGGCTGCTTGCTTGTAACCCTAGTCCTCTGAGATAACATAAGCAAAGGCAAGCATACTCCTCTCCAAACCACAAAACCCTGGTTGTCAACATCAGAGAGCTACTAGCAGGCTGATGTGACCCAACATGGCACTTCACAGCTCTTTCAGTGAGTGCATTTCCGTGTCCCCAAATTATGGGTAATGAAGTCTATTACAGTTAATGAATTCCTAAGAAAGTACTTTTCTTTGACTGATATTGTATCAATTTCTTTTAAAGTAAAAATCTGTAAAATTGGATATATTTCAAATTGTTAATTGTCAGACAATAACCATAGTTCTTCACACTAGACTTCATGAACTTTTTCAAATTATCGTTTATACAAACCCATAATAACTCATTCGAAAGGCTATTACACCCTAATTAATATATTTTTAGAACACTTTGCAAAAGTATCATTAGTAGTACACTAGAAAATGAATTCCTTAAGAGGTCACGGAAGCTCTACAAATACTGCATTTAGAAATCAGAGTATTTTCATAAAAGGTTTGACAACTATTTCTTTATTTCTTAAAGTATAAAACAGCCTTTTAAAGTAAGATACTTAAAAATTGCTTATTGTACTTTCAAATATTAGCAATGGAAAATAAATTCAAAATATAAAAGTTTTGTGTTAAAAGAATATAAAATACATGTCATCGAGCAGGATGGTCTGACATAGGTAGCTTCCATTCAAGGTTATGTGTGTGTGTGTGTGTGTGTGTGTGCACCTGTAATGTACTCTATACAGACGCATGTATGTATAATACATAATGTATAGTATGTATGTAAAAATACATATGTACAATCTGCATATTATATAATATATATTATATAGATATATAAATAAATGTGAGTGCCTATTTTGAAAGTGGATCAAAACAAGAAACTATATTTGAGTTAAAAGAACAAAGGAGTTCTAAAATTTTCTTACATTTTTTTAAGTTTTTACATTAAAGACTTAATACTTTAGTTCTCATTTGATGAACTATAAATATAAAATAACAATTAATAATGAAATAATTACATGTGCAGAAAGCCCTTCTAATTATACTACATAAACATTTTCAAAGATCAAAAATGAAAAATTTCAGCTAAATCTCATACATGGTGAAGACTATTTTTCATTAGCTTTGTTTCAATTTTCAAAAATTGATCAAAATAAGGTGATTTACATCTTTGAGACTATAACACTGATACATTTGTAATTTCAAGTACGCTCGATCCTTGAACAACGCAGGGGTTAGGGGTGTCAACCCCCACGTAGTCAAAAATCCATGTATACGTTTTGACTCCCCCCAAAACTTAACTACTGATAGCCTACCACTGACCAGAATTACCAATAACATAAACTGTTGGTTAACACATATTTTATATATGTATTACATACCATATTCTCACAATAAAGCTAGAGAAAAGAGGTGTTTTTAAGAAAATCATAAAGATGAAGAGAAAATACATTTATAGTACCGTACTCTATTGAAAAAAATTCACATACAAGTGGACCCACGCAGTTCACACCTATGTTGTTTTAGGGTCGACTGTAACTTGTAATTTGGAAAATCAAGTGATTTATAAAGTCAAGTGAGTTGAAAAACAGTGCAAAATGTACAAAGCATAATTTAAATCAATGTTTTTCTTTGGCTAAACCCTTATACAATCTGAAATGACATTCAAATATGAAAACAAAAAAGTCACCTGTTGTTTCAGTTCTAGGTCTTACAAGTCAAGAAAAGCCTGAGCATTTTACAAATACATTCTAGGTTACAAGGGACACAATTTTATCAAAAACACAACTCTGAGCATAAATTACCTAGCACTTAACTACAGTATGTATTTTTAAATGTAATCATTCATGACGTTACAAGCAGAGTTGAAACTATGAGTTAAACATAGTTTCAGTCCTGCCCTTGGAAACATCTATTAAGGGCCTTATGTACATGGATCTGTGCCAAGCAGCTCATAAGGATGCAGTATTTGCCCTCCAGAATCTTGCTAGTCAGAGATACCTCTCTTTCAATTTTAATTCAATTTCGACACAATAAAGAAAAGCTCTTTTCCTAAAATATAAAAGTCTTTCCTCCTATGGGACTATTTCTCAGGATGGTCCCAAGTGGGTAAGAGTCAACTCTCAGTCCAAGACATGCTCACTTTCACAACAGAGCAGAATGAGAAGTCACAGCACCTCCAGGTCTGGTCTCCTCCCAGACAAGTCCAGCCTCTCCCTTCTCTCACCCACTCCTCTGCCCACAGAATGTACTGGGTGACGTCAAGGTTAAATAGTATCAAAGGTACCTTCCAAGCCCAATAATGTCTCATCATAAAAACTTCACACTCAGGGGTGAAAGAGCATTAGGAATTATTTTTCTAATCAATATTAGAAATGTTGTCTTTCCTTTAATTACATAAAATAAATGCTAGAGAGAGAGAGAGAGACCTAAATAAATAAAAACGAGGCAGAGCAGAGACGGCTAATTAACTAGTTCAGTAACTGGTCTCCCATTTCTCTTTAGTACTACAACTCCTGATTTTCAGCTGGGCACAAGACATCGTATCTTGTCCCACAGGCTTAGAGTTCTGGCCAAGAAGATGCAGTGCTAAGTACTGCGGAGCAACTTTCAGAAACCTTCCAAGAAAGCTGAGCATATGTTATTTGTCCTGTGTCCCTCGGCTCCCCTCCTTCCTGCATGCGGAGACGCAGGACAGTTGAACTACAGCACCCACCCAGGACCACGAAGAGGCACACTGCGGAAGGCAAAGCAATGAGCCACACGGAGCCTGAGTCCTAGTGATGATGGACCCACCACATCAGCCCTACACCACCTACCTCTCAAAATTTAAGAGAGAAATAAATCTCTCCCTTGATTAAACCACGTGCATTTCTTAGTGAAGGGAAACCAAAGCTAATCTGATGGATATGTAAATTTCCAACAAATATAAGTTTTAACTACATATTTTCCCTTGTTTCATTAACAGAATTAACACATTAACACATAAAAACAAACCCAAGACACAGCAGAAAATTGGGCACCATATTCAATTTATGAGATGCAGAAATGTCTATTATAAATCTCTTGCAGAAAAAAAATCATTCTTGGAAATTAGAGTAAAAACATACAAACTCCATCAGACAGTTAGTCTGTAGACATTTGCTCTGAAACAAATAACCTCTCTTGTCCTGCTCTTTCCTTTTCATTTCTAAAATACTAATATTTTCTTTATATTGTTTGCCATAACTCTATCTTTTAGCCACATGACTCTTAAGTCTTCATTAAGAGACACTAAAAGTGACAAAGATTTGAATAAAGAGATTTGCTGTGTATAGGAAGACTTTCTTAAAGGTCAGTTATTCCCAAATTGATTTATAAGTTTAACACAATTCCAAACAAAATCTCATAATTAAGGGAAAACGCAGATATAAATATCAACTTTCTGGATGATGTTTCCACATTTCAAAGCAACAGAAGAAATCATAAAAGAAACAAATGAATCTACTTTGACCATATTTTTCTACCAAACTCGAAATTTGCAATCAAAGCCAGCTTACAATAAAAAGCAAACTACAAACCTGGACAAAATATCTAACAAATTTGACACAATAGAGCTAACTTCCTTAATGTATAAAGAGTTCATGGGAGGTTAATAACAATTTCATAACATGAAAAGACAATGCACAAAATAAGAAATACAAAGGGCTAATATGTATTTAAGTAACTTTTCATTAATATTCAAAGACAAGTAAACCCAAACAAGAAACCACGTCATAGTAAAATCAATGAGATTTTTAAATGGGAACTCCACAGTAGTAGCTACCTAGGCTTGAACTGATAAGGAGCTTTCATGCCCTGCAAAGCAACACAGCTGAGCAGATGCAGAAGCAGGGGCTCCGGAGGAGACAGACCACGTGAATCCTGGCTCTGCCTTTATCATCTTTCTGGGCTGGGTTCTTCTAGCAATAAAGCAGGAATAAAGCACATGCCCCACCATGCAGGGTTGTTGGGAAGACTTAGCGAGAGGAAACATCAGAAGCACTAAGAGTAGTGCCTGACAAAACTAAGAGCTCAGTCATGTTAACTATTATTTTTTTTATTAGTATAATTATTGGAAAGCAACACCATAATATGTATAAAAACCATCAAAATGTTTCTACTTCCCAAACTAGTCACTTAACTTCTGGGAATGTACTCTAAGAAAATAATCCAAAATACCGGAAAGATTTTTATGCACCATTATTTTAATGCAATGTTATATATAATTTTTTAGAGGGGAAGATAACCAAAATCTCTAATAGGTGAACATTAAATCTCATTACATCACTCAGCTCTTAGGATGACCTGATGCATTTCTAACAAAGCAGGAAGAAAAGCTTTCACTGTGATCTTAATTGGGGGACGTAGGGGGTGGGAGCAGATCACAAAATTATATTTACCCCAAATATCAACTATTAATACAAATAAGCACAGAAATAAAGATTTAAAGGAAATAATATGATTAAGAGTAGTTGTCTCAGAAAGGTAAATTACGGTTGATTTTCTATTTCTATTTTTTGCTTCTTTAAACTTTTTATGCTTTACTAATTGCTTACAATGAGCTCATTTTTATAATAAGGAATTTTTTAAATAATTGTTAACTACTGCCACGTATCACAATTACCAGGAAAAAACTGGATTAGTGGGCATTCCACAATGTTAAAAAGTCAGGAATAGCTGCTAAATAAACATTTCAACAAGCCATTTAACAGAGTCTGACAATTTGATTAGCAAATTTTACTCATAAGTTAAGTGTTCATTAAACAGGAAAATTTTAATGTAAAGCACTAAGAGAAGTAAAATGACCCAAATAATCTACTTATTGAATTTTAAATAATTTAACTTCGAGGAACTGAAATTACTTTTGAACTACAGTTTTATTTAAAATCTTTATCCGATATCAAATGTGAAATCTTGAACATATAAATAGGTAAAGATATTATCACTCTGCAAATGAGAAGAATAATCTAAATATAGTATAATTTTCAGAATATAGTAAATTATGTTATAAATGCCCAACAAGCAAAAGAAATAAAATTCACAATCACTGTGCTAAATTAAAAGATGCGGTCTATGGTGAACTTCAGTAGAAATGAGCGTGGCCTGGAGTCACTCTCCACTCCTCTTTCTCAGATCAGAAGCCAGTGGGCTCTACCCTCAGGGAGGTCGCTGTCACCCTGGCCCCACCCCCTCTTCTGCCTGGATTACTGCACTAGCCGTGGCCCTGGGCCCCAGCTTTCAGCCTCAGCATGGATGTCCCCAACACAGCTGCCACCGTGGCCCTTTCCTGCTGGCCCCATTACCTCTTGTTCTGATAGCTTCCTATCTGATGCAGTAAAAACCATCCTTACACAGGCACTGATGGCCAAGCCCCTGTTGCCGCTCCAGCTGCCTCTTCTTCCGTGGACTAGAGTTGTCTGCAGCCCGTGGACTGCCGGCTACTCCTGGAAACCTGCTGACCACTCCTCTGCCAACGTCTGCACTCACCAGAACACTCTTTCCTGAGAAACTGCACTGCACACCCCCTCACTCCTCTCAAGCCTTTGCTCAAATGTCACCATCGTCATGATGCACTCAACCACTACCCTGAAAACTGCAGGCCACTCGCCCCATCACTTACCCCTTGCTCTTTTCCTTCCTCACAGCATTCCTCGCCTTATGCCATAATGTATAATTTATTCGTCATGTTTATTATTTAGTCTTTGTCCCCTCTGCACCAAGTAAAAGCTCAAAAAGGGTAGGAGTTTTTGTCCATTTGGTTCACTGATGTCTCCCAAGTATCTGGAATTTAACTGGCACAGAGTACATGCTAAATAAATATGTACTAAATGAGTGAAAAAAGTGATACATTTACCGTGGTACACATGCTTACCATGGGAAATGTGCCTAAAAATAAATGTAAAATGTTACATGTCTCTCTTTTCACACAAGTGACACTTAATGTGTGCACTGCTAAAGGTGATTACCATCATATATCAGGAAACTATCCCCATGGTGGAGAAAAACACGCACCAGAATACCTGAAAAGAATGTTGGAAAAGGAAGATAAAGACATTCCTTCCCTAAAACTAGCCTCTCATTATCCTTCAATTCTTCATGCAATCCTTCATCTGCCATGCTTTCTTTCTTAAAAGCCAAAATCTGAGAGGTGCCTGGGTGGTTCAGTTGGTTAAGCATCTGACTCTTGGTTTCAGCTCAGGTTATGATCCTGGGGTGATGGGATCTGGCCCCGCATTGGGCTCTGCCCTAAGCAGGGAGACGGCTTGGGATTCTCTTTCTCCCTCTCTCTCTCTGCCCGTCTTCTGTCTCGCACATACTCCCTCTCTCTAAAATAAACAAATAAATCTTTAAAGGAAAAAAAAAACATAAAAATCTGAGTATCAGCAGCCAAATGAAATACTGTCACATGATATAAACAATCAAACACTGCCATGGCCAGCAAAGGGAAAACTTTGAGCAGCCAAGACATTTTAAGTGACACCCATTCTGGCAACAGAATTTTCTGTGCGTATCAATTACAATTTGAGTATTTAGCCACTGCTTCCCTATGAAATCTTAAACTGCCTGAGAGACGCTGGCCTTCTCATCACCTTGTGCTCTGCTCTTCCCTTGCCACGGTGACTAGCAGCACGCAGTGGTTTGCAAAGGTGAATTAAGCGGGGGGGGGCGTGTGGAGATCCCCAGGCCCAAGCACTTGGGAAAACAGTGAGAGATCTACTTCTGGTAAGGCTGTCTCATAGAGAACCTAGAGGAACAAGATTGTAACTGAGCCCCTGGTCAGCTCTACAGTAGTGGTTCTTCTCAGCCACAGCTGGACCTCGAAGTCGCATGGGGAGACTTGCAAACTACGGGCCCTCCCACCAGAGCTCCTGATCCTCACATGTAGCCTGAGTTGAGAACCACTAATCTAACTCATTCTATTCTCTAAAATTTAGCCTCTAAATGGTATTTTCTATGTATATTGTGGGGCTCTCTGTGCCTTTTTCCTTTTCTTATAGAAATCCTACACAGGGCCAATGGCAGAGAATACCTGTCCTGTATGAGCCTGCCTTATGACATCAAGGGGAGAGTCTCGTGGTAAGAGAAGAGAAGGGTACAGTCTAGGGGAAGTGACTTGGAGACAGATCAGCTCTGCTGAGAGCACAGTGATGAGAGGAGTTGGTGCGGCAGAATACTAAAAAGGAAAAAAGGTGGGGCAGAAATCTAAAAATGAGTCCCCTGGATTCTGTCTGAATACAAAGCCATATGTGTGTAGGGTGAGATTCCAAGACACAAGGCAAAAATCAAGGAGGGTGACTGGAGTGAGCCCAGCAAGAAGATACCAGAGCCCCACAGGAACCTCCTTCAGCACCTGGGGCACTGACCAGAGATCCGAAGAGCATGCATTAGAATAAGGTAAACAGGTATGCCTCGGTGGCTCAGTAAGTTAAGTGTCTGACTCTTGATCTCAGCTCAGGTCTTGATCTCAGGGTCATGAGTTCAAGCCCCATACTGGGCTCCACGTTGGGCGTTAAACCTACTTAAAAAGTAAAATAAAATGAAATAATTAAGCTAAACAAATGCCACAATAAAGACTCACCCAAGTGAACAACAAATAAAGTTTGCCCACCACCAGGGCACAAAAGACAAACTCAACAAGATAAAGGTCATAGACGTGTAATGTAGCTTGCTGCCAGAATAAAAAGACTTACTTTTTGAAAGAAAATGCAACTCTTTTTTTTTTTTTAAGATTTTATTTATTTATTTGACAGAGATAGAGACAGCCAGCGAGACAGGGAACACAAGCAGAGGGAGTGGGAGAGGAAGAAGCAGGCTCATAGCGGAGGAGCCTGATGTGGGGCTTGATCCCAGAATGCCGGGATCACGCCCTGAGCCGAAGGCAGACGCTTAACCGCTGTGCCACCCAGGCGCCCCGAAAATGCAACTCTTAATCAGGAGAAAAATCAGACAATATAAACAGATGAAGCAATGACAGATGATGGAATTCATAGACAAGGACTTCAAATGAACACATAAATATATCTGAGGATTTAAAGAAAAACAAGAAACATAATGAATATAGATGAAAACATGGGGGGGATACAGCTGAAAAATGAAATGAAATGAAATTAAAAAGTCACTGGATGTGCTTAAAAGTACATAGACACAGGAGAAGAAAAGATCACTGAATTTGAAGACAGGGCAATAGAAAGTGTACGGACTGAAGCATGGAGAGAAATACGCCTGAAAGAAATAATCTGGGTAAACAGAGAAATCAAACATACTATACATGTCATTGGAGCTCTAGAAGGAGAATGATTTGGAAAATATAAGGTACTGTATGGTGACTAACATAATATAATAAAAATTATTATAAAACATAAAATAAAAAAAGAAAATATAATGTTTAAATTTTAGCAAATTAGTTAAAAATATAAGCCCATATATCCCAAAGGCTGATAAAACCCAAACAGAATAAAAACCAAGAGAACACAAGTCACATCATAATGAAATTCCTTAAAGACAAGTGACAAACAGAAATGCTTACAAGTGGCCAGAAGGGAAAAACAAGATAAATTATACACAAGGAACAGATACGAGTAATTACTGACTTTTCATCAGCAACAATACAAGTCAGAAGACCATGGAAGTGCTTCCTTATCTTTCAGGAAAAAATAAGACTATCACACCTTGGAATTCTATATCCACTGAAAATGTCATTTAAAAATAGAACCAAGACTGGTTTTCAAACAAAGAAATGCTTAGAGAATTTGTTTTCAAAAGACCTGAACTGCCAGAAAAACTTAAAAAGGGTCTTCAGGCAAAAGAACAATGTTATAAGATGCAAACCTGTACCTACAGAAAGGAATAAAAAGCAACCTAAGTGGTAAACATGGATGAACATAAATCAATTTTTTCACATTTTTTAATTTCTTTAAAAGACAATTGAAAGTTAAAGCAAAACCACAAACTGCTGTAATGCTTGTCACATATAATAAAGATAAGAGATGATAATAGCACAAAGGGCAAGAAGACGGAAATGAAAGTACACTACTTTAGTGTATTATCTTTCATGTGGAGGAACAGAATATCAATTAAAGATGGACAATAAATATGTGTATTGTAAACCTTAGAGCAACCAGGAAAAATTAAAAAGGTTTAGTTAGTAAGGCAAAAGAGAGATAGCCGGTTATACTTAAAAATAATCCATAGGAAGTTCGGAAAAAAGGAAAATTTCTACTTATTTTCAAGTATATATAATCTGTATACTTTAAGGAAAATTACTCTAATAGCCAAAGAGACTTATCATATTAAAAATAAAAAAAGCCCCCAAAAATCTAAAGTTGTGTATCACCACTTGAAACTTTACATATTATATTTTATTTATTTATACTATTATGCAAGGTACATAAAAGGTACTCAATAAATATTCAGTGAATGAATAAACTGTGCTTTTAGCATAATACCTAAGAAACTATTATCTAACCCAAGGTCTCAAAAACAAGGACTCCTATGTTTCCTTCTAAGAATTTTACAGGTTTAGCTATAAAAAAAACTTCAATTAATTTTTGTGCAGGTGTGAGGCAGGGGCCCAGATATTCTCTTCACGTGCATATCCAGTTGTCCCAGCACAATTGGCTAGAAACACTATTCTTTTCTCCATTTAATTGTCCTGGCATTTTGGTTCAAAATCATGTGACTATAAATGTAAGGGCTTATTTCTAGACTTTGAATTCTATTCCCTTGAAATAGACACCATCCTTTATGCCAATACCATACGTCTTGAGGACTGTAGCTCTGGAGTGTTTGAAAGTGAGAAGTATGGCTCCTCCAGCTTTTATTTTCTTTTTCAGTATTATTTGGTTATTCTGGGTTTCTTGTATTTCTACATGATTTTAGGATCAGCTGGTTGAATTCTGCAGCAATAATGCAAAGATTCAGCAGGGATTTTTATATGAATTGATTTAAGATCAATTTGGGGAATAATGTCATTTTAATAATATTAAGTCTTCTGATCTATAAACATTTCTTATCTTCCATTTATTTAGATCTTCTTTGATTTAACAATGATTTGTAATTTTCAGTGTACCAGTCTTGTACTCCATTTTTATTCTTACGATTTCACTTTTTTAAAAAAAGATTTTATATATTTATTTGAGAGAGAGAGAGAATGAGCGGTGGAGAGGGGCAGGGAGAGAGAGAAGCAGACTCCCTGCTGAGCAGGAAACCCTATATTGGGCTCGATCCCAGGACCTGGAAATCATGACCTGAGCCTAAGGCAGCTGCTTAACCAACTGAGCTACCCAGGCGGCCCTGATTTCAGTCTTTTCAATGCTATTGTAAATGTAGTTGTTTTTCTCAATTTCATTTGTAGATTGTTCTCCGCTGTATACTACGTTTGAGAAGACTCAATCATCGCTGGCTGAAAATGAATATTATGAAGTATTATGAATACCATAGAACAGATAATCCAATTCTTCCAAATATGACTGCTGGAATTCCTGAGTCTTAATGAATATTTTTTTACTCCCTCTTCTCCCCCGGAGCTGATAAATTCTTAAGAACCTTGTAAATACGTACAATTTAAATATTTCCTGTTAATATTCACTTGCTATTTGCAGGGAATGACAAGATTGCAGAAAGCATACCAGTATCTCCATGTAATTTCTAAAACATTAGATGATACAGTGGCATTATCATCTAGTCCACTGTGCTGAACATAATACATAAATTAATGACAATATCATCTATTTATGTAATTCCAATTTTACGAAGAACAAAATATTTTACAGACATGAGTTCATTAATCCCTACAATACTGCAATGGTTTGCTGGGATCAGGATTAACATCTTCATCTTAGTTTTATAGCCAGGAAAAGTGTGTTATATAGAACAAGGAAACAATGTCCTCAAGGTCATTCAGAAAATCAGAAGCTGGAGCTGATTCTAACAAAAGTCCCTTTCATTTGTCAAGAAATAGAAGTGGGTAGGCTTACATAAAATATGTAGTTATAAAAGTGTACGTGAATCCACATTTTGTATATGTGATCATGCTTTAAGTGTGTTCAAAGTGCTATTAAAAATAAATCTTATGAAAACATTTTACAAAAAATTTTAATTAAAACAATGAATGTTTAAACTCTCTGAAGAAGCAATCCTCAATTAATGATCCTTGTGTACACTGAATTTTCATCTCATAGGTTTGTTTTAATGGCAGTGACTAAATAAACCCTAATTATAACATTCATATGTTTAATCAGAGTAACCAAATGACAGTGAGCTTATGTATAAATGGAATTTTTGTTAAAGGTTTGTCTATCACTAGAATTTCAACTGGAATATAAAACAAAGTTATAAAGAAACACCTCTGGTATGAGAAGTCAAAACAACAAGCAAGAATAAGAAGAAGCTAAAATGGCTGCAGAATAAATTTCCGAATCTCTGTAAATCAACAGGGACTCATGATATGAACCTTGGAGAACATCAAAAGTAAGAAATATTTCTCAGTCTCCCATTGCCTTTGAGAGCTTGTGGATTTCCTACAATAATGGTAAGAAGTTAAAACGACTGCTCTACTTAAAAAAAAAATAAAAGAAGATTATGATCATTATGAGCCAGTATTGTTTACTTCAGTAACTGGTAAGATTAGAGAATAAATTAATGAATAAATCATTTTATAATCAACTAGGTAAGTACATGTACTGGATCAACTGAAATGGCTATGGAAAAAAAAAACTGCTCCAGAACGATCTGCATTAATACTTCATCTATTTAGAATTCTGTTACATGAATACATCAGATTTCCAGAATATACCCAAGAATACAAAATAAATAAAAACATGTTTCTGGGTCACCAAAACAGATGCCAAAAAATCCACAAATTTAAAGCATTTTATGCACAGGCCAGTCCCTTAGGCTGTCACTCAGAATCTAATTGTTCTAATTTTAAACAATCCTAATCAAGATTTTCCCCCAATTCTCTAGCCCATAGCAAACTGGACAGCAAATGAGAGAAGAGGAAAAGGAAGAAAAGCAACAAATAAAAGTCAAGTAAGGAATTGAAGAAATCTCTAGGGAATCTCATTAATCTGAAGGTGACCCAAAAAAGAGCTCAAGCAGATCACCCCTCAATGACACTCAAAGTTAACATGTCCCACCCACAGGCTCAGGACTTTCATTCAACATTTTATCTTAGCCTGCTGGCTTGTACTGTAAGCGCATGTGTAGGATTAATGGTCATCTATGGAAAGATTTCAACAGAGAAGTTAGAAATCAAAATAATCATAAGGCAAATAAAAGCAGCACAGGGAGAACAAAGACTATAAAGAGAGAAAGAAACTTCAAAAAAAAACTCATTACAATTTTCAGAGATACGGTAAGAATATTGCATCTATTAAAACAAGAACAGGGTGCTATGAAAAGGAAAAGAACAAAAAAAGAACTCTTAAAAATTAACAAAATGATAAGGAAAAAAACAAAGAGTTGGAGGATGAAGTTAAAGAAGTCTCCCAGAAAGTAGAGCAAAAAGTCAAAGAAATGCACAAGAAAAGAGAAGAAAAGAAAAGAAATAGAGGGCCAGTACAAGAGGTACAACCAACAAATGATAAGAATCCTAGAAAGGACAGACAGGAAAAAAAAAACGAAGGGGACAACAGCATAAAGAAATTATTGTGGAAAACTCAAAACTGAGAGAAATCAGTTCCTGGATTAAAAAGGACCCACTGAGCACCCAGCACAATGGAAGAAAATTAATCTCCACACCTAGGCATATCATCGTGAAACTTCAAAACATTGGGGAAAAGAGAAATTCTAACAAATAGCAAAGAAAAACTACAAGATCACATCAAAGAATTAGGAAGCAGAATGGCTTTTTAACTTTATAAGCAAGACAATGGCGCAGTACCTTCAAATTACTGACAAAAGTGATTTTCAACCAAGAATTCTCCAACCTATCATTCTAAAAATGAGGGTAGAATAAGAGATTTTTAGATGTATAAGATCTGAAAAAAATGCATCTCCCACGCAACTTTCACTCAAAAGATACTGGAGGTGGTGCTCTACCAAAACAAAAAAGTAATCCAAGAAAGAAGGAAATGTGGGTACAGGAAGCATGAGATCCAGCAGAAGGAAGAAGCAAACGGCATCCTCAGAACACAGTGAAGAATGATCCCAGGACCAGAGCTATGCGATTAAAGAGGGAAGTGATCCAAATTTCAGCAATGTGACTCAAGAAACAGACATGTGAGGACTGTTACCACAATCACCACCCCCACCCACACCCCGCCCCACAACCACCCTGCTTTCAATTGTCTTTTCTACCTGCACACAAAATGCTCAGGAGAGCCTGACCCAGACTCTTATGTGTACCTGGCTAGTCCTAACCACAAGCTGATAGAGTTTCTACTCTCCCCTGACACCCAACTCCCAATCCCACTTTGATGCCTTTATCCACTGAGGACATTCCTTTTACCCTGCAATGGCTACGGTGGTCTACTTTGGAAAGCTGGGGTTGGTACAGGGAATGCAGAAATGGGAAACAGAGAAGCATTCATCCCCTTTCCATATATCTGCCAGACATCTAAAACACGACCCATACAACAGCCCTGTTCTGACCACAGTAAGCCCTAAGCTCCCCAGGACTCGTTCATGACCTTGCCTACCAACCCCAGAAGGGCTTGGTAAACTGCCAGGGATAATGAAGCCCAGCCATGACCCAAAGGTTCAGTTCAGTCTCTCTAATTAAAGAGTCTACAGTGGCAACGCTGCCCTTCTCCTACACAGCTAGGCTTATACACAAGTCACTCAATTTTTCAAAACAACAAATTATTTTATGCAAAAATAACAATGTGGTGGCTAACCTGTAAGGAAGATCAAGGAAACATTATGGGCTCTGAGGCTGAGGGAGAAGGAAACAACAGGAGGGGTAGCACATGGGGGGCTTCTAAGAAAATGATAATGTTTTCTTAATCTGGAAGCTGGGTACTTAGTTGTTCCTTTAATAGTGTTCTTTAAACCATACACACATTTTATATACTCTTCCTCATGTAGTATACACTTCACAATTTAAAAAAAAAGAAAACAAAAATTGCCCCCAAAAATAATAATAATGGCTAAGGCATTAGGAATGATTGGTTAATAAACTCCATTTTAACAAAACAAGGTAGTGCCTTATTAAAATGACTGGAACGCCACAGTAGTCTCATAATAAAGGTGCAGTGATGTCCGCAGCAGAGAGCTGCAAGAGTGATAAGCATCATCTACCACAAAATAAAACATAAAATAGAAAAAAGAACAGGCAGCCTAACAAAGCACCATGCAAGCTAGGACTGTATATATCCCTGTTAATCATCAAATTAAATCAGAGCATAAAATAAATCTGGAAAGATGTCTATCTTAAAGAAACCATTTAGTGCCGAGCTGGGTACAATCTCACCAATTCGGAAAACCAGATTTTCCAAAACAAATAATTCTAGAAGCATCATCATAACCAGGAGTTGTAGAAAGGGAACACTTGACCAAAATGTATTTATATTACAGTGTGACATGCCAAAATCAGGTTTTGGAAAAAACAGAAAGGGGCGCCTGGGTGGCACAGTCGTTAAGCGTCTGCCTTTGGCTCAGGGCGTGATCCCAGCGTTCTGGGATCGAGCCCCACATCAGGCTCTTCTGCTAGGAGCCTGCTTCTTCCTCTCTCACTCCCCCTGCTTGTGTTCCCTCTCTTGCTGGCTGTCTCTGTCAAATAAATAAATAAAATCTTTAAAAAAAAAAAAAAGAAAGAAAAAAAACAGAAAGTATAAAACACCTACATTTTAATTAAATGTTGGATTTCTACACATTCTTACCAATTAACAAATAAAAGCTGGCTCCGAATCAATGGGATTCATTTCCCAACTGATCTTTACCAGCCTGTGTGGCACCGGGCCCCTAATCTGCCGTGTAGCAGAAGTGCCTTTAGGAAGCCTAAAAGGGAGATCTGGGGTGGAAATAACCATACAGAAGCCATCAGCATACAAGTGAGCGTGGAAATTCTGGCTGTGCGTGAGATTATCCTCAGAGAACATAAAGTCAAGTAAGATAAAGCCCACTCATCAAATTCTAAGAGATTCCAACACTGCACAGGTGGACAAGTGAAGAAGCAGGTAAAAGGGCCGCCGTGTCTGTGAAACTGGAGGAGAACAAGGTGAGAGGCGGTATTAGGGGAGCCACGAGAGGAAGATTCAAGAGGGGAAGTAGTACCGCTCCCAGCAGCAGCTGGTGATCAGTAACAGTAGCCAGTAGTAAAATCAATCTTTATTTCTCCGCACAGTGTGCTGGGCGGCACGTTAAGCACTCGATGTCTACTACTTCACTTCATTCTCTCAGCCATGCGATGAAACACCTACTCTCATCACCCCAATACAGAGTCTAGAGACTCCGAGAGGTGGAGTAATGCGCTCCAATCTAGCAAGCTGGAAAATAAGGAGGCCAGGACTGAGAGTCAGTACACCTCAGTTTTCAACTCCTGCAAATTCTAACAAGAGACCCAAGTTCAAACGATGAGTACCCATTCGTATATGGTCATTAGAGTATAAAATATTCCTCATAAAAGTTGACATTTTCAAGGCAAGCCATGAGTTGTTGTTTTTTTTTTTTTACCCCAAAACCTCACACAGACAAGAAACTAGGATTAATTTTACAGATCAATTCAAAACAAGTTTCAAGAATAAAGGTTTAAAACTTCCAAATTAAATGTAGGCCAACTTAGCCTTAGGGTTTTAAATGACCAACTTCTGAGGGCTGGTTTCTTTAAATCAATTATGATCGATATAAGCCAGATGGCCGGACTGTCAAACCAGATAGAGCTGTCTGCATGATAAGGTCACTGCATCTGTCACTGGGAGACTCTGGAAAAAGTGTCACATCCAGAAACTCCCTAACCTCACAGCCCACACATCTGAGAGAAGTCCATCAGGAATTAAGATGTGCAGTGAGGGGATTAGATGGGGTTACAGTGTTTGACAGGGTTTGTCTGTCAAATTATTGTTTGCATTTTTATTGTGGGAGTAAAGACAGGAAACAAAATCAAAGTGCTCCACAGCCTAAATGGCATCTAAGGGGTTTATCAAGGTATGTGATTTTATTCCTTCATCTTTAAACCACTTTTTTACCCTATCTTACTACAAACAATATAATCTTAACAGGCGCCATACTATGTCTGATATCAGGAAGGATAGTGCCGTAATTAAACGTTATTTCTGTGAGGATATGTGTGGTACAGGTTGAGACAAGATCGTATGTGGTATAATATTGTAATTTGCAAAACCATCTCACTCCTGCTGCTGCAGTGACTCGCTCTGGAACAGCAATGACGGGAAAGCCACAGCACGTTCATAACAAAGGTGCAATGATGTCTGCAGCGGAGAGCTACGAGAGTGATAAACATCATCTATCAAAAAATAAAAAATAAAACATAAAAAAGAGCAGGTAGCTTGACATTCCTCACGAATACTGTATTTTTTACCACAGAGGCCCCAGGCCCCTTGCGGACTTTTCTATTTCACAATTTCAGCACTGTGGAATCCTATGTTAGGGGCAAAATAATCTAAAGAAGACAAGAGTAGCCATCGTGCTCCTGTAAGAGTTAACATGCTTGCTGGAGCATTTTGGGGGGTCTTTCTTCCTAGCTAAGCTATAGAGTCAAATCAAGCCTCAGAAATAAGCCTGGTCTTGTCCATTAATAAACATTCCTGTCTAGAAGGATTTTCACTCTTGTATTTGTTGTGAACATTTTTCACATGGAAAAATGACATGACCAACAATAATTATTTAATCACTCTGTGCTGATAGTGCACAGGGCTAGAAACAGGGATGTGGGGACTCAGATTGTTGGGCTGCTTCACAGCCACAATTAAATCAGGTGACCTCTAAAGAGGAGTCTGGTCATGCACTACTAACCTAACTGTGGGAGGTAAAAGGATTTTTATCTTCTGGCCTGTAGAAGAAATTAGCCAAATTTAGCTTGAATTTGTATACCTTCACTACACTAAATGAATTAACCAATGGCCCATTCTTTATGCTTTCACAATGTAACTAATGAAACGGAATTAAGAAGCAAAATATTCAGAATCTAGACATTCTTCATAAAACACGGAAATTCAACATGTGAAAAGTCATTATTCTGAAATTTATTAAGCATAAGCCAATGCATTACACTTGACCTGAATCCTCATTTTTAAATTTTCACCTTCGCCATAAGAATTTTCCAAACAACACATTTGCTAATGCAAAATATGATTTTCCCCATATTTTACAAATAGAAAGCAAAAGAAAATAAAGTAGGGACAGGTAGCCTCCTTCTATAATGCTGATGATACAACGTTAAGACAGCTTGATACCCTGACAAGCTACAGAAACTTTAAAATGTATATGGTATATAACATCATATATAATTGTATACACACACACGTTGGGGGCCAGAACTGATGATGGTGATGACAGTAACAACAGCTAACACACAGAGCACGTGACATCACCGGTCACTATCCCCAGAGGTTCAGATATGCTAACTTCTTCGCGCCTGCAGCAATTCCATGAGACAGGTTCCATGTGATGGACAATTTAGTGATAAGGGGCAAGGCTAGCAGAGAGGTCTGCCACGCAGCTACTGACTCAATGGAAAGCAGGAGTTCAAGACCAAGCCATGTGCTTGCCAGAGTGCAAGCTCTTAACCACTATGTTATATCGTCTCTCTTCCTTCAAAAACGTTTATCAATAATGTTATTTTACAATTAATACCCTATTTGATTTTACAGTGACAGACCATATGATAAATATGTTCTAATTATATACACAATTTTCTTTGGAATTTATGAATCGAAATTTTGAGAAGTGTAGGTAAACAGATCTATGACAGAGTAAGATGTGAACTCGGGAGAGAGTTGGCATATCATCTCCGTGGTTTCCATATTTTAAGAGCCGCCAAGCTCTGAGAACAGCATGTGTAAAGGCACAGAGCTGTGATGGGACACAAAGTGGGGCCTGTGCAGCAGGACAGTGGAGAAGCCAAGCTGACCAGTGATGCAGCCAAAGTCAATGGCGATCTTGTGGGAAGCATGACATCATCCCCACTGTTTTTAAAGAGAATAATCTTGTCTACCTTGTGGAGAGCCCAAACAGAGAAGCCAGCTAGAACTATTACATGCTCCAGCTGTGGGCTTGAACTAAGGCAACCATAAACAAGAGGGAGCTCTCATTGACAGAACAGTTCTGAATCATGATATGGCGTCATCAGCAGGCTGTGGATACTAAGAAAAGCACAGAGATTGTACTAAAGCTTCCAGCTTGAGAGACAGACAGCGACATCCATCGTTAACCAAGACAGGGAATGCCCTGGAGTAGGAGCACTTTAGAAAGACAGAATGTTTTTAAATGCCTTTATTACAAATTTAAAATCTGGGGAAGCTCCTTTTCCCAATCCAAACAGTTCTCAAATATAGACAGCAGAGAAAGTTCTTCATTGAAAGATACCATTTATGAGTAGGTCGAAGATGAGATCTGTGGGCATCAGTCCAACTTCTAACAGGCAATGCGGTTCTCAGACACTCACAATACCACAGCTAGTGAGGTTGCCTCATCACTGAGAATAAGTTCATTCCTACATTTAACAGAGAAGAATACAATTTATACACTCCAATAGGGAATAAACAATTACCAAAAGACACTCCTGGATCAGTCCCCAAGTTTTCTTCCTAAGGTGATAAGTGTTCTTGTCCCAGTAGCCCTTGGGATGTTTCCCCAAACGTACTAGTAGTACCCTCTTATTTTCCCATAAATGTGTTTGAGTCACAGGTTTCAGGTCCTAGAGAAGAGAAGGACAGTGCTAAGCATTAGCCCATAAAAGATAATGGCCTAGAAAGTCAGGGTGCAAACAGACAGACATGAAACCAGGGGACCAAGAAGTGGAGAAGTCCGTATATCACTTCTTGCACACAATAAATGTGTACCAAATAAAGTACATGTAGTAATCTCGGAATTATGCAGCATAATCAGAGAATGAGGTGATTCAAACAGGTGCACTTTACAAATGTTTGCTTTTCTCATTTTAAAAATTGGGTTAACGTTTTAATAACTTTGGTGATTTTCCCAATACAGACCCTGATTTCTTTGACAGAGTATATAAAACGCAACACTTTTTCAAAATTTTGTAATTTCTAACATGAGTTTTCTTACAATAACAATGTTACGATACCCTCAGAAGTTACTACTGACTGAGAGCTCTTTACCACCACCCTAAATGTCCCAGACTAGTATAATCTCTCCTTCTCTTCCAGCTATGATGTCCCTCTCATTTCTCGCTGCTCCATCTAGCATTTCTCATCACCCTCCTCCAAAGTCCTATCTTCAATCTTGACTGTAATGAATAACATATAACAAAACTCATTAAAATTATATATAAAGTAAAAAATACTGATCCAAGGTTAAAAAGCATTTAAGTCTTCCCTATGTAATAAAAAAAGGGACTTTAAAAAGCTGTTTTAAATGTTAGGGGGAGGAGGAGGTATTTGCTTTCTCTTAGGTTCTTAGAACATATTTGACTTCTAAATAAACCAGATGAAAGTTTACTAAAAAATCTAATTTTTCAAAACTCACCTAAAGATAATACAAAACTAGACTCTTCAATGAAGTCTATACCAGAACTTATTCTTTTGCCTGCTCTGGCTATAACAACCCGTTGAAACATCGGACGACTTGTGAGCTGCTTGAATTGATATTTCCAATTCAAACTGGAAGGCTGGATGAAGGATTTGTAATGGAACTTCGGTGCCAATTCAGTCTGGTCTTTCCATGTAGAGACAAATTCAGACTGATCTACTATAGCAAATCCAATGTTCCATAAGTCACAGAGGCTATGTCATAAGTGAGAAAGGATGATCAGACGCGGTATTGGTGAGCTAACACAAGAATGATTCTTTTAACCTTGTGAGAGAGAAATTGAAACTGAAAAGGCTTAGCATTGCAAAAGCTCTGTCTCCTGAAGATAGGTTCATAAAATTCCTTCTATAATTCTCCTTTTCTTTAGTTAACTAAATAAAGGAATAGCCCCAAAAAGTCATATTTCTTGCTTAATTATGGCTCTTTTATCAGTGTGGGTACTTCCTTGTAAATATGTGTAAATTAGAAATAAAGAAAACAAAACTACTCTGTAGTGAGAACAGCGCACTACACAAAAAGTAATACTTCTAATTCTTTTTTGAGAACAAAATCCATATGCATCATTAAAATCTGATTAATGAAGTAACTCGATGGATTGAGCTCTGGTCTTGAAGATTAAAAACTCAGAGTTTCAGCTCTCAAGTAACGGCAAAGATGGATAAATAGATGAAAAGTAGAAAGACACATTAAAATATCTTAGAACATAGGACATGCATGAACTACATATGATTTGAATATCAAATTCCCAGTATTTTCTCAGCTCATCTTTAAATATAAAAATTTTAATCATTAATCAAGTACAGACCAAATTAAGTTCTGTGTTCAATCAAGAAGAGCAAGCTAGACAGCTGCATCTTTCTGTTTGCCATTACTGTCAATGAGTTGGGACTTTGTTTTATAATTACAGTCTTAATAGGATGTCAAGATGTTATGTAACAAACGAAACATCAGTCAACCAGAAAGCAACAGGGCACTTGTTAAACGTGAACTGTGCGATCCCGGATCAAGTCCACTGTGTTAAGGAGGAGGAGGGGCGCTGAGGAAGAACTGTCCACACGTGCCTTTGGTAAGGTCACCCCAATTTCACAGACACATCTGTCAGCCACCAGCTTCTTAATTAGAGACATTACTCTTTAACTCACAAATCTGCTCCCACACACCACAAACAATTTCAGCAGAGGAGAAAGTTCGAGATGAACAGAAAAGACTTTTGGAAATGCTCACTATTTAAATACGTGGTTATTATTGTTTTTCTCATGTTTTAAGCCCCTAAAAGGCATGCATTTGAGGAAATTTAAGTTTTATTCTGCCAAATGCCCAAATCACATCTGGCTTTGCAAATGAAATGAACACCTTGCATTGTATCCAGAAAGCAACAGGAAGTCAATGTAAACTGAACAAAAGGTAATGTGTTCCATATAGACAGAGGATTTTAAATGCCTATTTCGTAAGAGCACCTGAATTCACTGCATCAAATAAATGGTGGTCAGTAAGATACTTTTATCTATGCTAATTATTATTTCTAATTCTTAAATTCTGTGCAAGAGCAAGGAATCTTTAATAGGCTACTTTATACTTCGATTATATAATTGTTGGCATATGAGAAAAAGCATCTGGCTTGCAAACAATGTTGGATTTATTGCTCTGATTCATTTAAAAAGCCATAACACTCATGTTACATTCAGTGGAGCAAAGAGACAATATCTAAAGTTCTACCTCAGCTAAGAATGAGTGTACTGCCTTCATTAGTAGCTGCAAAGACTTCAGGAGAGATAGAGCTATATGTTTATTTCTTTTTCTAAGTAAATCTCATCAGGCAAAATTAGGTAATTCTATAAAAGTTAAGAGTGCTATCACAAGGGTTTGTGAATGGGGGGAGAAAAGAAATACTTTAATCTTTAATTCATTTTATAGGCAATTCAACAACATATTTCTATGACATCTACCACAAAACAGCAATAACTGCATTGTTCAAAGCTCTCAACCAGTGGTTGGGCTGCATACTGAAATTGTTTGGGAACTTTACAAAACACTGATGCCTGGATTCCACCTCCACAGGCTCTGATGTAATTGGCTGGGGGAGGCAGACTGAGCATCGGTAGCCTTAAATGTTCCTCGGGTGATTCCAGTGCCCAGAGGGACCTGCCACTCTAAGCTTCAGACGACTCCTCAGCAATTCCAGTCTTCCCAGTCACCAAACAGGGATCTATTTGCAGTCCTCCCTATGGAGACAGCATGGTAGGAAGACATGCTGACCTCAGCTGTGTGCTCACTCTATGTTGTCAACACGAGAGACATCTGAATGGCAGCCAAAGCGAGCCCCTTAACAAACAGGGAGGCTTGGACATCCTGCTCACTTTAGGCTTCATACCCCCACCAAATGCTCAGACTTCCACCAGGCAATCCAAATCAGATCCTTGTCCTTTTTCTTCTGTAAATCTGTAAAGTGGGGTTACATGAGGGTTAGAGCAAATGTGCAGAGAGCAAAGGTGTGGGAAAGGTGATCAATCATTGACGACGGTTTTGTCACCCCTGCAATTTGCAGCCTCAGGATGAATGCCACACAGGAATAAATGCCAAACAGAAGCAAATTCACCTGTGGGAGTGTGGGACAGGGAGACCCCGTTACCCTCTTAATCTTCTAGAAATCCCTTAAGAGATGACAGGGAAGACACTTCAGCAAGGCCTAAAGGAAGCTCCTTGCCCACACGTGGGTCTGGGACTCCCTGTAACATCCTGTAAGAAAGGGGGGTGAGGGGCTGACAGGCCTCCCAAGTCAGGGGTGTGGGCTCAGGCAGTGTTCTCCATTCACAAGCCATTTCAAGCAGTCAAGTGTCTGGGCAGGTAGCTGTGTTTCGTGTGTTCATACTGAATTCCATTCCTGATAGAGAGTTACTTGGAAGTAGCAGAAGCCAAGGCATTCCATATGGTAAAAGCTTAACACAAAATAAGGTCTCTAAGGAAGTATCAGAAGAAAAGGAATGGCAATCTTTAAAATGATGTATAGAACACATGAATGGCTGGCAATCACAGGTGCTCAATAAGTATTTGTTGAATTAATGAATAAATTTGTTCTATGCCAGATGTGATCCCTAGGCCAAATTTCATACCCTTTCCCCAAGAGTAAAAAAACAATCCTGAAAGAACTGTTAAGAAATATAAATCCTGGGGGGCGCCTGGGGGGAGCAGTTGTTAAGTGTCTGCCTTCCGCTCAGGGTGTGATCCCAGGGTCCTGGGATCGAGCCCCACATGAGGCTCCTCCTGCTTCTTCCTCTCCCACTCCTCCTGCTTATGTTCCCTCTCTCGCTGGCTGTCTCTCTCTGCCAAATAAATAAATAAAAAATCTTTAAAAAAAAATATGGGGCGCCTGGGTGGCACAGCGGTTAAAGCATCTGCCTTCGGCTCAGGGCGTGATTCCGGCGTTATGGGATCGAGCCCCACATCAGGCTCCTCCGCTATGAGCCTGCTTCTTCCTCTCCCACTCCCCCTGCTTGTGTTCCCTCTCTCGCTGACTGTCTCTCTCTGTCAAATAAATAAATAAAAAATCTTTAAAAAAATATGGGGCGCGCCTCGCTGGCGATTAACGTCTGCCTTCGGCTCAGGGCGTGATTCCGGCGTTATGGGATCGAGCCCCACATCAGGCTCCTCCGCTATGAGCCTGCTTCTTCCTCTCCCACTCCCCCTGCTTGTGTTCCCTCTCTCGCTGGCTGTCTCTATCTCTGTCGAATAAATAAATAAAATCTTTAAAAAATATATATATATATATGTGTGTGTGTGTCTGTGTGTGTGTGTGTGTGTATATATATATATAAATCCTGGGAATTCATTTCTCTTCTGCTAATTGGTATCAGTGATAAGGTCTATTAACTTAAAATATGCCTATTTTCTATGACGATAATTTAATAATCCATCATTCATATTAAATTACCTGGACGCAAAGTAAGAAACCTAGCAGTTACAAGATTAAAGAGTTACAAGATACACTATATGAGTGGTAATAATTTTACTTAAGACAGACTTCTTTTCATTTAATTGGTACCTATGTCTAAATATCAAGAAAAATAATTCCAGCTTGAAGGCAAGTGACAATATATCATTTTTGTGTATTCTCTCAAGAAAAAAGAAAATAAACAAACCACCAGTAAGCACAAGGCAAGTAAAAAAAGTTTAACCTGAGAATTAGCTATCCAAATGTATTAGCCTTTGACTATTTTATGTCACTGGCAATATCATTTCTTCATGACAGGACTCATTAAGTGACACTACAATTCCCATTAATTGAGGATTTTACAAGAAAACTTGAACTAGTAATTAGTTGGCATGAATCCTGCTGCATTACCATATATACTTTGTGACCAAATTTTAATAGGACCATCTCATTTGTATTCACACAATGCTGTTAGACCAATTATTTTTTATATGTTGCCTTAAAATAAATCTACTTTACTTTTCACATTAGAAACTTTCCCTGGATTACAAATATGCAGGAAAAAAAATTTTTAATAAAAACAAACTAGGTAGCTAATCCCATCTTGAGTCACACCTCAATCTATCTCAAGATATGCACCTTTCATTATTACTAAATAATTAGTTTCTGAAACTCCAGTACTCAGTGTTGGATGAACAGTAAAACACACACACACACACACACACACACACACACACACTCTTACCAAAATCCAAAGATTCTGAATTATAAAGAAAATGGCAAAAATATATATCTAATATACTAATAGTAATAGAGAATTTTATAATCAATTTTCAATGGGGCAGCAACTATTTATTGAAGACAAAAATCATACCAAACTTTCCATGACAAACTCAACTATTTATAGCCAAAATGATGCTTGTTAAGTTATAACCGAAGAAATAAATATTTTGAATTAAGTGTGTAGATTATTTGATGTCCTAGCTGATAAAGTACTCCACTATATAGACAATAATACTGGCTTCCCGCCCAACCACCATCCCTGCACTTCAACATCCCAGGCTTGAACTGACTCTCAGAACCTTGATTTTGATCACTCTGCCCAAGGCCCGTGTTCTTAAGGAAAGGCTATTGTCAAATCTGCGAGCCCCAACTTACCCTAAGGCAGCAAATGGTTAGGGCCCTTGCTACCCACGGTGGTCTCCCTCACAATGACTGATTTATAATGGGCCTGTGACACAATCCTGGTGACTGAAAGGGCTTGGTGGCTCTACAGGAAGTTCATGAGAAGGCCTTACACACACAGGCCCTTAAATGGGGACATTGACTCTTGTGAGCCTCTGGTCATTTTCTGTGTGAGCCACCCTGAAACCTTGAGGAGAGTGTGTGTAGGGGCACAAGCCCAAGCTGGCAGGCTAAGGAGGCAAGAATGGGAAAATGGGTGAAACGTAGGTTTTTGATGATGCTACTGAGGCCCCCAGCTAACAATCCCTAGAATTACTCTACTTGAAGGATTCTTGTTTTGTAGATAATAAATTTCCTTTCTGCTTAAGGCATTTTCAGTTGTTTTTCCACTACCTATAGCTGAAAGCATCCTAACTCATGACCACTGTAATGGGCTTCAAAAAATCATCCCGTGATCATACAATATGATTATATATTATGCCATAAACTAATCCTTAATTCAAAAGAACAAATTATAGAGATCAGATTCTCTGAAGATAATGTAATAAAAACTGAAATTCGTGACAAAAATAGCCAAATGAGAGGGAAAAAATTTTAATTCTCGTCAAAAATGAAATCACTTGTCAAAGCAGCTACAGAAGCAATTGCAAAATCTTTAGAAAATAATGATAGTAAGAATGTTACACTCCAGAAAAGAGAGAAAAGATAGGAAAAGAAAAAAGAAATAACGCCAGATTTATAATCAAAAGAGCATAAAATTGAGGAGATGAGAAGTAGTTAACAAATTAATCATTTAAAGATATCAGAAAGCAAACAGCAATAAACAAAATAAAGAAAGACAAAAAATGAAAACATGAATCTGGAAAAGAGCTGAGAGAGCTGAGTGTCTTTGAAGAGAGCAGGGAAGACATGCTTTTAGCTTGTCTGATGAACAATTAGATAAAACACAATGTGCAACGGTACAAGTAAGCAAAATGTATAACCTCAGAAACGGATACTACAAAAATTTTAAAGGACATTACATTCAGTTAACAGTATGAAATCTGAATACTTTACCCTTTTCTCATTACTGTGCCCTAAGGGGACTTTCCTAATCAATATCCTGCCCTTGAAATTAAATGCTAAGGAATAAGATTTTTGTTGGGTTGGGGTCAGCTCTGGAGGGCCATAGGCATTGTAATCTCTAAGAATTTTTTGTTTGTTTTGCCTCCTCTGGAACCCAAACCAATTTTCATAATATTGTCCTTGTTGAGAATACACACATTAATACTAAGAATAATGTTTTAGAAAAATAAGGACTTTCCAACTGATTCAAGAGAGGAAATACAAGAAATACAAAAAACAATGGGTAAAGTTGTGAGAGTTTTCAAGAAATTACTCCCAAAAAGATTGACACAAATGATATTACATATAGATAGTATCTAAACTTCCAATTCTCATAATCCTTATGCTAGACCAGGAGTCGGTAGACAGAGCGGCAGGCCAATCTTGGCCTGCCACACGTTCTTACACGGCTTTCCTGGAACACAGCCTCACTCTACCTTTCACACACAACAGCAAAGGCGAGTAGCTGTGACGGATAACATCTCACTCACAAAACCTAAAATATTTATTATCTGGCCCTTTACAAGAAAAACTGTAGACCATAAAAAGATAGCTCATGCAACATTTTCAATGCAAATATAACCTTTATGCCCTTAATACAACAGTTTTAATACACATGCAAGATAAAAACAAGTTGACAGAGGATAAGACAGTTAAGAGAGGCAGAATATAATGTACATTCTTATCAAACACATGTGGAATGTTCACAAAAATTACCAAATATTAGGCCAAAAGAATATATTCACAAACTCAAAAAAACGGAAATCATATTAACCTTTTTAAATGAATGCAGTGAGTTAAAGTTAAAACATAATTACAAAAAGTGCTATCTCCATATTTACCTACTTAGCCATAAAACCTTATGTATAAATGTGTTTGGGAATAAAGGGGGGGAAGAAAAGAAAAATTTGCATTTCCTTTACACATAAATACTAGTTAGAGCTTACAGAATGAAGACTGGGAAACAGTCTGAGCAGGGTCAAAAAAAATTCACAGCATAAGATTTATATACTAGAAAACATAAGACACTGAAAAGAAGTAAAGTTTTTAACTCAGAAAATGACTTTTAAAAAATGATCACAAATAAATTCAAAGAAGAAAGTAGAATAAATCATTAAAGACAAAAGAAAAAATAAATTAGGAAACAAAATAAAAATACCAGGACATATGAAATCCAGGTGCTTTGAAATGATCAAGGAAACTGGCAAAGTTTTGCAAATCAGATTAAGAAAAAAGAAAGTTCAAATCACAGTAGAAATGAAAAAGGGAAAAAAAATAACCTCAGATTTGAAAAAGATTATTTTCCACCATAAAATTTTAATTTTGAAAACCAGGCAGGATGGATAAAATATTAGAAAAATGTACTAAAAACTTCATAAAATAAAACCATGAACAGACCAAATAATCACAAACAAAATTAAGATGACAGGTAATGTTTTAACTATAAAAAAAAAGAAAGAAAGAAAGAAAAAGGAAAGAAAGAAAGAAAAAGAAAAAGCACTAAGTTCAGATGGTTTTTGGAAGTTTTCGAAATCTTCAGGAAATAGATAATTCCTACTATAGTATAGAACTGCCTAGGACAAAGAAAAAGAATTTTTTTTTTAAAAAGCTACCTAACATTTTAAGAGACCAACATAACTAGACTCATCAACAGGATGAAAACAGAAACTTAGATGGAAATAGCATTTATGAACATGGAAGTAACATTTTTAAACAATGTATGATTTTGAAGTATAAAAGCCAGCCAGGTGTTGTAACTGTGTGGGGTTTATCCAAGGCACATACATATAGTCAATGATAAAAGAGGGAAAAGGAAAAATGTGCTAATGATTTTACTATATTAATGTATTAAAGGAGAAAAAAAAATCCTAAGTTTATCAAGTAGAGGCAGGAATATCATCGATAATATTCAACTCCAATTACTAACAAAAATGCTTAGCAAAACCAGATAAAGGGTATATACCAGAAATTCAGAGAAAATTTTACATTTATTGGTAAAATATTAGAAGCATTCATTAAAAGAAAGAGTAAAACAAGGAGATATACTCTACTTGCTACAAACCTACTCATTGGGTATTGCAATAAAATAAACAAAAATTTAGAGCTATAAATATTGGAAAAGGCAAGATTACCATAATTCACAAATAATATGATAATTCACCTATAAAATCAGAGGTAATCAACAGAAAAAAAAAAGAAATTTTGGCAAGTGGGCCACATACAAAGTCAACACAAAAATCAATAGCTTTCTTACACCTCCAAAATAGCCAATTTAAGAATCTAATAGAAAAAAGCAACATAAACACTAAAGTGGGTATAAAACTAAAAGAAATGTTCGAGATCTTTATGAAGACAACTATAAAACTTTACTGAAGAACACAAAAGAAGCCTGGAAAATGAAAAGATACACTTTGTTCAAGAATGGTGAGACTCAATATTGTAAAGGTGTACGTCCGTTTTTAACAAATTCATTGATAAACGTAATCCCTATCCCTACCAAAATTTCAACTTGATTTTTCAGGAACTTGACAAGCTAATCCCAAAACTTACATAAAATAAACGATATGTAAGAAAATATTTCAAAAAACCTTGAAAGAGTATGAGCTAGACAAAACAATACAAAAGCAACACAGCGCTGTCTTAAGTAATATGGTGTGATATTAATAAAGAAAGAATTAAAAAGCCTCAAACCCATCAAACATTATCATTGTTGCCTAGGTCTTCATTGTAGCTAACCCTCACTTGGCACTTATGTCAGAAACACGTCTAAGTTTATTACGTAGATAAGCTCATTTAATTCCCACAACAATCCGTTAAACTAGTTATTTTCATTACCCCACTTTACAACTGAGAAAACTAATACACAGAGAGGCTAAGTAACTGTCTAAGGTCCCATAACTAGTGCTCTGCAGATCGTGCATTCAAGCCCAGTACCTCCGCTCATAGTAACCGCCATATTATCCTGGGACAGCCCAAGGAGTTTGAGAAATAAAAGAGGTAAAATTGCCAATCAATGGACACGCTGAATATTGTCACATACCTCTCTACGCTCTTCTGCTCTCTGCTCTGTACTCCAGGAGGCTGACCTATTGGGACTACACAGTTGGCTCCTGTGACTTCCAGCTGGTTTTATCCAATGCGGAACAAGGGTAAAGAATTAGGTCAAGGGACTTGTTCTGAATCCTACCTGCCCCCAAACCCCCATCCCCTTTCTATACTGTTGCCACTTTCTATATGGTTGCCACTAGGCTCATGACATCCCTGGACAAAATGCCACAGCTCCTATCAGATGGCCTTTCCACTCAGCTTTCTGGACATCTATTTTCCTCTTTCATGGCCTTATCACTTAGAGCCTCATGGTGGAAAAAGCAGTTGTCACCTACTTCACAGAAGGACAGAGTTCTTTTCCATTTCCCTAAACTGCCACACATTGTGAAAGACCCTTTTTTAAACTCTTCTCAAATTATCCCTGTTTGCTTGCACCATCTGTTTTCTGCCAGGACCTAACTGATGCACGAAGGATCAGTTAATCAATCAGCTATCCTTTTAGGCAAATGAATGGTTAAAGCCCTCCTTCATAATACTCACAAAAAATATCCTAGACAAATTGAAGATCAATATACTCAAAGTGAAACTTTATAAATATAATAGAAGGTATAGGAAAGTATTTCATAACCTTGAGTGAGGATTCCTTCTTCAAAAGACACAAAACTTAAATCACATGAGAGAAAAACTTAATGAATTTAAAGACATCAAGATTTTTAATTTTGTGTGACAAAAAACAAGCCAACAGCTTTGGCAGGGAGAATTTGTACTATGAGAAAGGATGACCAATTAAAGCACGTAAAGAATGTCAAAACACCTACGGGAACGATAAACCACACAGCAGTTAAGTGAAAGGACAGGTTCTCCTAAACATATTGTAAAGCTCCAGTAATAAAACATATATTACTGGAGTTTGAAAAGGTAGTGGTTTCATCTTACAGACAAATGACAGATCAGACACCCTAAACTACGTAACTACTGAAAACAATTAAAAACATTAGATGAAATATTTCAAAGAAAAGTATTCTAAAATGTATTTCTGATCAGGCAAGAGCTTAAGAAATTGGTGGGGGGAAATGTGGAAGCTGGACTTAAGGGCAGTGCGTTTTCACGATCTCTGAATTCCAGTGCCCTGGAGCTCTGGGTTGAGTATCAGAAACAGGCAATGAAGTCTATGGTCTCTACGGACTGGGAAGCTCAAAAAAGACTTCCGAATTAAGTTTGAATCCCAAAGTCCTTTGATCAGGGCAAAAAGGTGAGGGAGAAATAAATCCCTGTGTAGAAGAGAAAAGCAAAGGAACAAGTCTGATTTACTGGAGTAGAAGGGAAAGCCCATCCCTGAGAATTTATAACCACCAGGGGGCCTCACACATGTCTGCAGCCCAGATTCCAGCTACATTACCGGGAAGTCCAAAAACAGCCTGCAGCAAAGAATTTTTAAATGTAGCTCTCAGGTAGCTGTGGCCCTGGGCAACTGGCAAAAGCAAGTGCAAATCCCCTCAAGAGGACGGCCTCTTCAATTCAGTATGCAAAGCATTACTGAAGGCAGCCACACAGAGAGGTAAAGGATTAGCAAGCAATTCACACAAGATAAAATATACATAATCAATAAACAGAGAACACAGAAAAAAAACATGAATAATCTCACCCTTGCTAACCAAAGACATGCAAATGAAAACAATAATCAAATACCATTCCACTCACTTTTTGGGCAAAATTTGTGAATCTCATAATATTAGGCGCTAACAAAGTTGTGGGGAAACTAGATTCTCACACATTGCTAACTCATTTATTATTCAACAAATATTTACTGTGCTCCTAATATGTACTTGGTATTATTTTAGTGAAAACACCAAGTCTGTTTAGTTTGTATTCTAGTAGCCAGAGCCAAACAACAAATAAATAAGTATATGTTAAGGGGAGAGAGAACGGTGGAGAGTTAAAGGCTGCAAAGAAAAATAAATCAGGGTAAGTATACAGAGCAAACTTTTTCTGTAAATGACCAGATAGTAAGTATTTTAGGCTGCACAGGCCAAATGGCCTCAGTCAAAACTATTTAACTCTGCCAATGTAGCAAAACAGTGGCCACACAAAAATACGTAAATAAGTATGACTATGTTCCAATAAAACTTTATTTACAAGAAACTGCCCAGGGCCAGATAAGGCCCTCAAACTACAGTCTGTCAACCCCTATTACAGAATGAAGAGCAAATAATTTGTTTTTTCATCTTTTTGAACTATGGTGAAAGTTTAAAATATAAAGAAAAGTACAAAAAATAGCTTAGCAATTACCTGTATACCCAGCGCCCAAGTTTAATATGAACATTTAGCTATATTCGTCTTTTCAATACTTTGTTGGATTATTTCCAAGTAAATGCTAGACATCATGATGGGGCCTCATACATACTCAGCATACATCTTCTGGAAATAAGGATATTTTTCTATATAATCACACTATTGTCACAGATAACAAAATTAACAGGAATTCCTTACTTTCATCCTATCCTCAGTCCATATTCAAATTTCTACAAATATCTAAAAAAATTACAGCTGGTTTGTTTGAATCAGGACCCAACCAAGAGCAACACACTGCATTTGGTTATGAGTTCACTCTGAAGTGAGTTTTAATCTTCATACACATGAACTCACAATAAAAATGATAACATATAAGGAAAGAAAGCATCACAGGAAGGATCAGTGGAAAAAGCAAACATAATCAGACTCAAAAAAAAAAAAAACAACTTAAGACATAATGTTCAGATACAGAACATGAGGTACGGTATTCAGTATGTTTTTAAAAGTAACAGGCAATCAAAGCCACAGAGAACACATTTTCTAAAAATAAAAAAATATATAGAATCACCTAAACAGCAAATTAGATACAGCTTCCAGGAGAGAATTTGTGAGCCAGGAGTTGGGAAGAGTAAGTTACCTAGAATGCAACATAAAACAACCAGCGGCAAGACACATATAACAGCACCCCAGAAGAAAATGATAGAGGGAAAAAACAGAAACTGCAAATCTTCCAGAGTTGATGACAGACATAAATCCTCAGATGTGGGAAGTATAATGAATCTCAATACAATCAAGATAATTATGAAGAATTCACACCTACACACATTATCATGAAACTACAAAACACCAAAGACAAACAGACCATCTTAGGAAGAGAACTCAATTCACTGAGAACTTCTCAATGGCAATAGTGGAAGCCCAAAGACAAAAGACAACTTTATGATGCAGACAGAAAGTAACTGTTAGTCAAAAACAACAACAAAAACCCAGAATGATGCTCTGAAATGCAAGACAAAAAGCTGGGTTAAGAAAATAGTAAACATGATTAACTCTAAACAAATATAACCACATAAAATAACAATAATAATGATATTGCATTTGGGGTTTATAAAAAATGAGAACTAAATATACTAGAAAATAAGAATGTGGAAAAGAAATGACAAGATTTAAAATCATTTAGTGGTCCTTGGAGTGTTAGGGAGAAGTCTTTAGATTCTAAGTATGCATGTTAAACCATTAAGAATAACTACAAAAATAACAGAAATATAATCTATTAAATCCAAAACAGTGGAAGAAAACTGAAAAAGGAGGAAATTTTTAAAAGCCAAAGTGAGGCAAAATAAAATGGTAGAAATAATTCCAAATATATATATAATCATATCATTTTGAGTTCTCTAATTAAAAAGTACTGTCAAACTGTAAAAAAAAAAAAAATTCATAATCTACAAACACAATGATTACAAAAGGATTATTCACCATGACCAAGTGGGATTTACCTATGGGCTGCAAGGCTGATTCAACATCTGCAAATCAATCAATGTCATACACTACATAAATCAAAGAAAGGACAAGAACTATATGATCCTCTCAATAGATGCAAAGAAAGCATTTGACAAAGTACAGCATTCTTTCTTGATTAAAACTCTTCACAGTGTAGGGATAGAGGGAACACACCTCAATATCATAAAAGCCATACATGAAAAGCTCACAGAGAATATCATTCTCAATGGGGAAAAACTGAGAGCTTTTCCCCTAAGGTCAGGAACACGACAGGGATGTCCACTCTCACCACTGCTGTTCAACATAGTACTAGAAGTCCCAGACTCACAATCAGACAACAGAAACAAATAAAAGGCATCTGAATCAGCAAAGAAGAAATCAAACTTTCACCCTTTGCAGATGACATGACACTGTATGTGGAAAACCTAAAAGACTCCACCCCAAAATTGCTAGAACTCATACAGGAATTCAGCAAAGTGGCAGGATATAAAATCAATGCACAGAAATCAGTTGCATTTCTATATACTAACAATGAGACAGAAGAAAGAGAAATTAAGGAGTCAATCCCATTTACAATTGCAACCAAAACCATAAGATACCTAGGAATAAACCTAACCAAAAAGGCAAAGGATCTGTACTCAGAAAACTATACAACACTCATGAAAGAAATTGAGGAAGACACAAAAAATGGAAAAACATTCCATGCTCATGGATTGGAAGAACAAATAATGTTAAAATGTCTATGCTACCTACAGCAATCTACACATTCAATGCAATCCCTATCAAAATGCCATCACTTTTTCCACAGAGCTGGAACAAATCATTCTAAAATTTGTATGGAACCAGAAAAGATCCCAAATAGCCAAAGGAATGTTGAAAAAGAAAACCAAAGCTGATGGCATCACAATTCTGGACTTCAAGCTCTATTATAAAGCTGTAAACATGAAGACAGTATGGTACTGGCACAAAACCAGACACATAGATCAATGGATCAGAATAAAAAACCCGGAAATGGACCCTCAACTCTATGGTCAACTAATCTCCGACAAAGCAGGAAAGAATATCCAGTGGACAAAAGAGTCTCTTCAACAAATGATGTTGGGAAAATTAGACAGCCACATGCAGAAGAATGAAACTGGACCATTTCCTTATGCCATAACACAAAATATACTTAAAATGGATGAAAGACCTAAATATGAGATGGGAATCCATCAAAATCCTAGATGAGAACATAAGCAGCAATCTCTATGACCTTGGCCGCAGCGACTTCTTGCTAGACACTTCTCCAAAGGCAAAGGAAACAAAAACAAAAATGAACTATTGGGACCTCATCAAGATAAAAAGCTTTTGTATGGCAAAGGAAATGGTCAACAAAATCAAAAGACAACTGACATAATGGGAGAAGATATTTGCAAATGACATATCAGATAAAGGGCTAGTATCCAAAATCTATGAAGAACTTACCAAACTCAACACCCAAAGAACAAATAATCCAATCAAGAAACTGGCAGAAGATGTGAACAGATATTTTTCCAAAGAAAACATCCAAATGGCCAACAGACACATGAAAAAATGCTGAACATCCCTCAGCATCAGGGAAATACACATCAAAACCACAGCGCGATACCACCTCACGCCAGTCAGAATAGCTAAAAGTAACAAGTCAGGAAATGACAGATGTTGGTGAAGATGCGGAGAAAAGGGAACCCTCTTACACTGTTGGTGGGAATGCAAGGTGGTAGAGCCACTCTGGGAAACAGGATGGAGGTTCCTCAGAAAGTTGAAAATAGAACAGCTCTATAACCCAGCAACTGTACTGTGAGGAATTTACCCCAAAGATGAATGTAGTGATCTGAAGGGGTACCTGCACCCCAATGTTTATAGCAGCAACGTCCACAATGGCCAAACTATGGAAAGAGCACAGATATCCATCGATTGATGAACGGATAAAGATGTGGTGTGTGTATATATATATACACACACACATATACCCATACACACATATATATATAATGGAATATTACACAGCCATCAAAAATGAAAACTTGCCATTTGCAACGATGTGGATGGAATTAGAGGGTATTATGCTAAGCAAAATAAGTCAATCAGAGAAAGACAATTATCATATGATGTCAAGGATATGTGGAATTTAAGAAACAAGGCAGAGGATCACAGGGGAAGAGAGGAAAAAATAAAACGGGATGAAACCAGAGAGGGAGACAAACCATAAGAGACTCAAACTGAGGGTTGCTGGAGGGTAACTGAGTGATGGACATTAAGGAGGGCATGTGATGTAATGAGCACTGGGTATTATATAAGACTGATGAACCACAGGCCTGTACCTCTGAAACCTATAATACATTACATATTATCTGAATTTACATAAAAAATGTTTAAAAAAGAGAGACACACACACACACACACAAAACATAAGCATATTGAAAGACAGAATGGTAAAGAAGGAAAAAAGACATAGAAGGGAAAGATTAACCAGAAATCTGATGCAAGGCTCACTGGGCTGAAATAGGCAATCCTCATTTCTGGAGACCCTAGGAGAAAGAATCTATTTCCTTGCTTTTTCAAGTTTCTAGAAAGCACCTGGGTTTTTTGACTCATGGTCCCTTCCATCTTCAAGCTGGAGACAGTTGATGGAATACTTTCACATCACACTGCTTTGACCTCTTCTGCCTCCATATCCCACATTCAAGACCACTATGATTACACTGGGCCTACCCAGAAAATCCAGGATAATCTCCATATTTTAAGATCACATGATTAGCAACTTTCATTCCTTCTGTTACCTTAATTCCTCTTTGCCATATAAGTGAACATATTCACAGGTTCTGGAAATGAGAATATGAACATCTTTTTTTTTTTTTTGGTGGGGAGGTGGGAAGGAGGAAGACATTACTCTGCCTTAAAACTCAAAAAGAAAAAATTGAAAGAACTTAGAGAAATTTACAGATACATCATTTAATGGAATATTTTAACATATCTCTCTCAGTAATTGCCAGATAATCAGACTAAAAACAATCATTAAAGATATTGAAGATTTGTACAATATAATTAAGCTGATTAATAGATATTTTTAGAACCTGTATCCAACAGCTGGAGAATAGATACTCTCATGCAAATGTGAAACATTTACAAAAAGTGACCACATACTGGGCCATAAAGCAAGTCTTAAGAAATTTTAAACAATCTGTTTAATATACCTCAAATTCTACGACTATAATGCAAATTTGAAATCAGGATTTCAAAAAACAAGGAAATTTTCATTTAAAAACATATCTAACTCATTGATTGAACAAAAAAATCATAATTAAAATATTAAAATACTTACACATGAACAAAGAAAATAACACGTATTAGAACTCCCAAGAAGGAACAAAAGTGACAGAAAATCTCTAAATTTAAATGCTTCGATTATTTAAAAAAAAAAAAAAAGGCTGAAAGCAATGAAGTAAGCATCTAATTTAAGAATTAGGAAAGGTAGAATAAACCTAAATTAGGTGGAATACAGAAAATAATAAAAGAAATAAATTAACAAAGATTCAATAGAAGTTCAACAAAACCTTTGACTCCTTGAAAAGCCTAATAAAATTGATATATTTCTAGCAACACTGATCAAGAACTGGGTGATGGGCATTAAGGAGGGCACATGATGCAGTGGCCCTGGGTATTACATAAGACTAATGAATCACTGACTTCTACCTTTGAAACTAATAATACAGTGTATGTTAATTAACTGAATTTAAATTAAAAGAAATTTTTAAAAGAAAGGAAGGAAGGGAGAGAGGGAGGGAGGGAGGAATAGGTCCCCACACAAATGAAAGCAAAGATACAAATGTAACATTCATGGTAATTGGATATTCAACTGTATTTGAATTTTATTTAAAGAGAAGATGTAAATGTGACATTCCTGGATTCTTTTTCTAATAATTACATCTGTATGTGTTTAAATACTTTCTCCAAATTAAAAAAATCAGGAAATAAGTGAAGACCTCATTGACAACAGCAATAATAATATTAAATGCCTAACAGCACATTCACAAGAAATGTGGAGAATCTACCTCAAAAAATTAGGGACATAAAAATACTTGATATATAGAGATTTGCCATGTTCTGGTATACACAGAAAAACCTAATAACATAAAGATGCCAAAACTCCCAAATTTATAAGACAAGTTTATAAAATAAGAAGAATTCTAATAAAAAATCCAAGGAGTTATAGTAGAGGCAGCTTTCAGGCAAACAGGTTTGAGCAATGGAATGTTGAAAGGGTCCCCAGTGACCCCCGGCTGAACACAGACAGACCCATCAGGTGACCCACCTCATAATATCCACAGACCCAAACTTAGCAATGGGCTACTTACAACCGGGCACAGTGACCGAAAAAGGGAAAATGCCCTATGTCACTATACCTCCTCACTTTCCCCCAAAGAGGCCTCACCCACTGCCTCCTTGCAGACACCCTCTGTGCCTTGCTGTCCTGCCTTCCAGGTGTATTCAACAAACTTCTGTCGCCTTTTTTTCCTCAGGTGAATTCTTTCACAGCCTGTGCCACCGTTTTCCACGTGATCTGCACCCCACATCTGGGGGCCCCCATGCAATAAGGAGAGACCCCACATTTAGATACCTCAGGTTATTTTATAAAACATAAAATAATTCTCAAGTTAATCCTCGAGTAAATAGAGAGTAACAGCCAAGAAATTTTGGGAAAATAACAAGGAAGATTTGCCCTAAAAACATGAAAGTGTAGTACAAGGGGATAATACCTCAACATTTGTTTACTGATACAAGGATTTAAAGACAAATCAGTGGAACAGAACAGAAAATCCACAAGGGTAATGTTTCATAAGAGGTATGTTTTAAACCGATGGAAAAGGATACACTACTAGAGAAGAAAATACAGGTATATTTTCATCCAACTTCTCAAGGTACACATTAGATAAAAACCATGAAGCAAAAATGAATCATTAGGATGCCACCTGTTGCAAACAGGAAATCTACAGCAACTGGCTTAACTGCAGAGCAGAGGGAGGTCATGTTTCAGGTTCATGTTGACCAAAGTTCTGGTTCCACTTTGCTACAGTTCTCTGGATCTGCCCTGGTCAGCATGTACCAGTTCCTCCACAGTATGGCTCCCATCACGCCTACGAGGTCTCAGTCCTTCATCTGTAGGCCTTCATCTGATCTAAACTGGAACTGCTCTTCCTCCATCCATGCCTAAAGTCCTCTTCATACACCCACCTCTTAATAGTTACTGTAACCAGGAGAATGCCCCGCACTACTTGGACTAGGCCTGAATTCCATTCACAGGAAGGGGCCTGGGATTTTGCCTTTAAACTCAACCAAACAGAATCAATGTTTGGGTGAGGTTATCCAGACTATACTGCAGTTTGCAGAAAATGGCTGGGGAGAAAGAACTAGAGATTTGAAAAGCTTACTACAAAGAGACTGACAAATTTAGCTATATAAAAACGGTAGATTTCGATATAGAAAATAAACCCACCACTTACAAAATCAAAAGATAATGGCACAGTAAGAAAAATGATACATATACTGAAATTTTAAAAATGGTAAAGTCCTATATGACCCCAAGCTTTTGGTAATAAAATCTTGAAGGATTTTACTAAGCTGTATCATTTGGCGGGAAAGTGGAATATGGATTTCAACAACAGTAACAATATGATAATTTAGAAAAAAATGTCATGTCTGCTTTAAGAAACAATAATATTGAAATCACTACTGACCACCATTTGAAAATACAGCCTTGTAATGTTGGATGTTCACAGGTAACAGTAACTGAAGAAGACTGTCTTCATGAAAATGACACACTGCTTTGGATCATGGAATCCTTTGTAACGTTCAGGTCATTAACGTTAAAGAAAGCCATAAAACGTGGAAACAGATCAAAGAAAGAAAATTACAGGAACAGCTTCCATATGCATATTATACATTTTAGGACGCACTCCAAAACCTTTGATGAATGAGACAGAATGTAAATAAAATTAGTCACTTCATCCACAAGTGAGGAACATTGTTTTGAAATAGGTTTTAAATTGGTTTTTAAAACACAGGTTTAAAAATATACAGAGCCTCTTCCATGATAAATAGAAGAAGTTTTAATTAACAAAGATAATAAGCAGGATATATAAACAGGTTCTAAAACTAAATTAAAGATACTAAATTATAGTGGAATTTTAAAAGGAAAGTCAAAATGTTTGAGTTAATTAATGTTTTTGGGCAGAAATCATATAGAACAATGAATAATTAATACCTCATGGTGCCACAGGAAACTACAGAACTAAAGCAAGTTTTTAAACACTGCAGATCCACTCTGAAATCATACATTTGCACACGAAGTTCATATGTGCGGGTGTAATGTACATCATTCTTGAAGATGCATATACAAGCTGGACTTGACAAATGAATTTCTTTACTTTTTGACCAATTCCCCCATAGACTTTTAGCTGGAGGGGGAAAAAACTGGCCGTAATGTAACAAGTAATACCTAAAAGTAAATCTTTTGAAAATCAAACAATTAAAGAGAAATAACTACTTTCCAATAAAACGTTAATAAAATAAACTTCACAACTGAAAATTAAGTGCAGGAGAAGAAAATGAGTATGCCAAGCATCTACCGTGCTGCATCTGGCTCCTGCCAAACCCAGTGACCATACACTGAGCGAGACGCAAGTGCTCTGAAGGGAGGACACCCTACTCTGGAAAGGCTGTCATAAGGAAGTCTGTGTGGTTTGACAGATCCATAAGGAGACAAAGCAATGAGGATGTCTTCCCAGAGGCCTTTAGAATGAGTAGCAGTTTTGCAGGGAGAGTAGGTGGGGCAGTTCATGGCACAGGATTGGGGAGGGTGGCAGGGAGCACGGGGCAGTAATTCCAGACAGAGCGAAAGAACAATGGATGGCTGAAACACAACAGAAAGCAGCCGACAGCTGCTGAGGTCCCAGATCCTGCTGGACCTCATTACAGGCCATGTGCTACAGAAGGGACAATGGGAAGGAACTAGAGAGTCTTGAGCTAGAGAATGGCATGATGAAGTTTGTTTTAAAAGTGTAATCCTGGTTGCTGCATACTGGATGGACGGCAAGGTGCCAAAGTGCCAAAGCAAGAAAATCAGTTACGATGTCACTACAATGATCCAGCAGAGAGACAGCAGTCATGTGAACAAATACGATGTCATTACAGGTGGAGAAAAGTAGGTGAGAGAGAAATATAGGACGCAAACGTGGCAAAACAGTTCTGGATCGATATAACGTATGAAAGAGAAACGTGTATCTAGATGGAGGATAGTGCCATTAACCAAATCAAAGAACACTTTTGAAAGGGGATCCAGTCAGGTAGGCATCAGGGCAGCAGGGCGAGACTGAGGTTAGTACTGGACATCATGAGCAGGAAGTATCTTTAAAACATCTCCTGGAGAAGTGAAGTGGACAGGCAGACGACCCTCCTACAATCTCACATAGCAGGCATCTACCTCATTTCATAGGTAAAAAAGTCAAGGCCCAAAGATGTCAAGGCATTTGCCTCAGGCCACACAGCTAGCAAATAGTGGAGGGCATCTTGTAAACCAAACTATTCTGACTTGAAAGCCCAAATCCCTTCCACTACCCTTCACTGCTATGGTAGCTAAGAATATATACAAATTTGGAAAAATAGCCTAAGCAAAATAAAGGCAAGACAATGGTCTAAAACGATCACCTAGCTTCTACCACACTTCCTGCACACTGTCATATACACTAACGCCTTACGCTGGGAGCGAGGGCTCTATGTTTAGGAAGAAGCTGGAAGTAGAATAAAGGTGACAAGAAGAAAAAAAAGTAATTCAAGATATATTAGTAGCAGAAGCGGTAAGGAAAATGTAGTAATGAATAAGCATATGGAAGTGTAGGGCAGAATTCAAAAGGCTTTTCTGGAGGTCACTTTAGGACTGCCACCATCTCACTGTGTGCAGGAGTCCCGTCTAGAGAGGGCCGGGCGGTCCCTCGGCGGTTTACAACTCCACAAGGCTGTTCTTCAAGCCAGCCTAGAGGTCTGTTTATGCTATGTGCCTACTAATAACACCCAACACAAATCTACCAGGATTACCAAAGAAGTCAATTTGTGAAGCATTTTAAGAGGTGCAAGCCGCATAATTACAATAAGCATTCACACACAATTTCACTCATTTTCTGCATGTTCTTCTAATTGATTCTCCTGGTTTGGGGAAGGATTTGGGGTAGAATCAGCTTTCTGAGATGTGGTGTGAAAGGCTTGGAGTATGAAATTTGGGTTTGAAGTTTTGCTTCACTTACTTTAGCAAATTAGTTCATTGATTTGCAGGTGTGTTTTTTTCATCTTAGATAGGAGTCAACCTTGACCTACCTCGCAAGGTTGCTGTGATGTTCCAGTATATTGGTGTACGTGAAAATATTCTGTAAGCCAGAAGGAGCTGTGCAAATATAAGGGGTAATGAGGAGGATGATGACGACGACGATGATGATGGAGCAAGAAGAGTAGCAAGAGAAAAAAAGGGGAAGAAAAGGAGGAGGGAGGGAAAGGGCCTTTCTTTCATTTTCTTCCATCAGTCATGCTCTCGAGTGTTTCTTCCCTAAGCACTGCCAGCAACCACAATGTCTGGAGCTGTTGCCCTGTGTTCTAATGCTAGCACTCCTGTTATTAGCTTGTAACTTAAACAAGTCACTGGCCTCAGTTTCTTCAAGTAGACATTGAGTACCTTCGGTCCAAAGTTCGAAATTTTGACAGCTTTCTGGTGTTACACACACGTTAACCAAATAGTGAATCATTTTCTTCAAAATTCAAATGGTAGGGGCACCTGGGTGGCACGGTCAGTTAAGCATTCGACTCTTGATTTCAGCTCAGGTCATGATCTGAGGGTCATGAGACGGAGCCCCACGCTGGGCTTCACCCACAGCATGGAGTCTGCTTAAGACTCTCTCCTCTCCCTCTGCCTCTAAAATAAATAAATAAATCTTTAAAAAAATTTCAAACAGTAGTATCACATTTAATTCAAGTCTTCGCGATGGGGAAGTAACCATTTTTAACTAAGTACAGAACCAGTAATTACTGGTTACAAAATACTCTGTGAAGATATAACAATAATAATCGTATATATTTGTTCTTTTAAGACCAACATACTATCTTTGTCTTCTATTGTTTCCTAACTTATTAGCCTCTTCACTCTAATTAGATAGTGCATCTCCTCAGGAAGAAAATCACTAAAAATTTTCCTTTCCTTTCCGCTGTCTAGCAACATAAGGGGCATGTGCCGGATCCACAAATAAAATTCGTGCAAAATGTATAACGTGTAGAAACCAAACTGTTCTTTATAATCGCTCTGCCTGCAGCAAGAGCAGCTTCAAAATTATAACAAAAAAAAAATTATGGCTAAAAATGGAGTTCTGAGAATATCTAGAAACAAGAGATGAAAAATAATATTTCTAATCCTTTTTGCCAACAAAAAGTAATGAAGAGAACTATGGGTTTACTAACCCAAAACAGAGTGGGGCAGGAGCCAGAGATAAAGGATGAGGAAGCACTCACACACACAGAAACAATACCACTTCTTTTGCATAAGCAAAAATACAGAAGAGGGATATGAAGACTACAAAAGTAAAAAACTGACTCAGGACTACAATGCATGCTTCAAGTAATAGTGATTGCAGTTATGAATGATTTGAAGAGTTTGATTTTTTTAAGAGGGAAATGAGCCTTTTCCACAAATCAAATGCAAAATACTTCAATATTTGTTGCAGAGAAACCGCACCTTACAATTGAGGTTTAACGAATGAAGTCCCAGAGAATGCTTCAAACTAGCAGAACCAGGCGAGTTGTACATTAAGAACAGTAAACCAAATGGACTATAAAAAGTCAAATTGTACAAAGCTTATTTTGTTCTTGGTTACTAAAAGAAGCATTTTATCTTTCTTTACAATGTTATCTATCAGTCCACTTGAACACAGAGCTTGCTTGTGTAAACTGACAGCATTTCTTATTCTTGACTTCCTTTAAATATTTTAGCCAAATTGAAAACACAACGTAAATATGCCAAATTGAATTTCATCCGAATTAGTTGAAGAATACAAACTGACTGCTCATATTGCTAACTTTATTAATGATTCCTTAATTAACAAGGTTTTAAGGACCTGTAGTTTGAGGATTAACACATATAAAAATAATATGTGTTATTATTGGTGTGTGAAATAACCCAATTTACAATATCAGGAGATGATAATGATTTTGCAGAAAGAAACAAGGTCTAATAAAAATAATCTAGATTCCTAATACCACTTACTGACAATCACAGCTTTACATCATGCTAAAATTACATATTTATCTCCTCATTAGCAACTAATCTCACTTACTCTTCTTGCCAAACCAATTATGAGAAAATTTTCAGACTCAAAGGAATTAATAGGACACTTGGACCTCTCTCAGTCTTCTCATGACTCAAGTAATTAGCAAGCACTTATATATGAAATCCAAATAGTTTTCCTAAACTAATTAATGAAATGAAGGACATCAAAATGTTATCAACTAATAGCAACTCAAGTCCCATATTCCAATAGTCCTCAAACAGATATAATAATTGCCAGATGTTGACAGGGTCTTTTTGGTCAACTCAGAGATTACTTGGGGGGTGAAAATGAGGAGAAGGAAAGAGAGGTGGTTGCTTATCGATACAGCAAACTATTTACATGATAAAGGAATATTTTATAGGCAATGCCTTGTATATTAAACAGCTTCTGGATTCTCCAACTCTTTAAGCACATAATACAAGGTGGATAAATGATTATAGCAGAAATTTGCATTTATATGATATTTTCTTCCAAGCAGCTCAAAATGGAAAAACATAAGGCTAAGCCATTTTCTCAGAATTTCATAAAAAGACTGGAATTTCTGAAAAGAAATTCAGAAAGCTTGAGTCTCCCGTCAGCTCCTTATTTTCTGTGTCTTTTCAACCATTCATTTCAGAAATCAAAGTGTAACCCTGTATTAGACAGACTTCCTTATTGCTTCCTCTCCTTCCACACACCCAACTTCAATAAAGAGTTTCCATTGTACCCTGCTACAGGTTTTTCTTTCTCCTCAAAGTTTTCTCACTGACTGGCTGAGAAGGCTCAAAGCAGACTTTTTACAGACATGTTATAAATTAATTTCATTAGCTGTTCTTAGCTCTAAGTTTTTAAAAGGTTAAAAATAATAGTAAATCAGAAATTCAATTTAGTTTGAGTATAGATTTTGTATTTCTTTACTAAAAGAGAAGCCCTTCAAGAGATCTTTAAATAGTTGTATATAGTGTTTTAAGGATAGTACATGAACTTTCTCTGAAGCCTACAGCATCAGATCCTATACCTGTTAGGTTTGTTCCTGGTAAAGACTACAAATCCAGAGCCTGGCACAAAATAAGCAGTGTGTGTGTGTGTGTGTGTGTGTGTGTGTGTGTGTGTAAAAGGAGGGAGGGGATTGGCATATATGATGAGGGAGCAGAAGGCAAGCTGAGGACAAAGCACAAGCTGACACCCCACAACCACCTCCCCCCCACAGTCAAGGTGGGATATGTGTGACATTTCTCAGCACTCCTGGCTGCCCCAAAGCTAAGGGAAGGAAAAACAAATGGTTAATTTAGAGATTATAGTCCTGAGGAGTCTCCCTCAATTTACAAACATCTTAGTGATTAACGGGGAAAAAAAGCATTCTTGTTTTGAAAAATATTTTATTTATTTGAGAGAGAGAGGGAGAGTGAGAGAGAGAAAGAGAGTGAGCATGAGAGGGGGCAGGGTCAGAGGTAGAATCAGACTCCCCCACGGAGCAGGGAGCCCGATATGGGACTGGATCCCAGGATCCTGAGATCATGACCTGAACCAAAGGCAGATGCTCAACCAACGGAGCCCCCCAGGTGCCCCAGGAAAAAAGCATTCTTATCAATAACCTAACTTCCGGAAGGAAATGTAGATAAAATTAAATGTCCTTATAATCTGTAGCCCAATGACAAATACTTAAGGCAGGAAGAGTATAATGTTCCTCCAGGAAGCTCCCAACTGTCTTCATGTGAATGCCTTGCTGGAGGGAAAAACCACCTTAACCTGACAATGGCAAGGCCTTCAGTATCTTGTAGGTCCTCTTCAGCATATGAAAATTCTTTTGAAAACCTCCCTTTTTCCTTACATCCCCCAAACCCCAGATCCCAAATACATAATCAGCCACCTCTCACAACCCCGGTGCAGCAGCTCTTTCTGCCCACAAGTTCTGTCCCTGTGCTTTAATAAAACCACCATTTTGCACCAAAGACGTCTCAAGAATTCTTTCTTGGCCATAGCTCTGGACCTCACCCCACCAAACCTCACTTATATTCAAAAATTACATCATATGCATCTCTGAAATCTTTAAACTCTAGATTCAGAAAAGACCAGTTAAGAATTCCTCCCAGGACGCTAGGTCCCAACAAGACTGAAAACAAACAGAACCTCATTCATTTCTTCTCCAGAGACACTAAATATGGTAAAATTAATGGACAGAAGTGCTTCTGGCCATCAGTATTTTTGCATGAAATTTGTGTCTGTGCTAAAATAAACAATATTCCCTCATACCAAGTAAGGCAAATCCCTGAAATCTTTAACCTATGATTAAACCACTGATCAACATAGTTATTTTCCTATGCCTTAATTCAGAGAAGCAGCTTCACCTGATCTGAAATCTTAGGAAGCATTTTCAATTTCTTTGGGAAAATGCCTGACAGACTTCTTTTTAATCTCCCTTTAGATAAAGCTCTCTGAAGATCAAAGGGGCCTCACTCAGATGTGTTTTGCTGTCAGTGGCTAAAAGGGAAAAAACAGACTTCAAGCAAACTGCTCAGAGAATCCTTAAATAATTAGGCATTCAATGGAGAATACAAAGTCTTCAGAAAGGTCACTGGATAAGGAAAAACATGGCATTCACTCACAAAACACTTTCTTTGGAAAACCAAGCTAGAAATAAGCCCTGACTGGAAAACCAAATCACAAGGAATTAGATCAGCTCTCCGTAAACACTCAAAAATACTGAAATATACATAACCTAATGTTACTTACTGCAAGTCTTCAGTTCTAGTCTACTAAAGAATATCTGATGAAGTCAATTAATTGATACAAAAATTCCAAATTTAAAACCAGCCTGTATGGTATCACATGATCAAAAAAACAATCCTTAAACCTAACAATGTATTGTTAATGAGTATTTTGTAACTTCATGTAACCAGGGAAAAGCCCAAATTGTTTAAAGTTAGCCCCCAAAATTATATCAACCAATTTCTATTTAAACCCTTTCAGAAAACACAGTATTGGGCACAAGAGAACTTTGTTTCACCAGTAAAAGAAAGCACGCTTCTCCTGGACAACAAGAATATCTCACATGAAGTACGAATAAAGGAAGGTTGAACATACATAGCTGAACTTTTTTACAACTTGAACAAACTGATTTCTCTATGCTTTATTTCTTCCATCCAAAAATACTGAGATAACTATTCATTTCTTGGATGTATTACATTATAAATGTCTGAGGCGGAGAAAAGCTTAAATCCTCATTCAAGAAGTACAATACCAATAATGACTATGTCCCCTATGTATGACAATTACAAACTCAGAAAACTTAAAAATTATATAAAAGCAAGATCTCTGATACCCTTGTGATGCATTTTCAGATTTCTCCAAGCACTGTTCCAATGCATGAGCTAATAAATAAGGTCTTCTGCTATGGGAAAGAAATAAATTTTCACTTGAAGAATGAGTTTTAATTAAATACTGTCCAATTTAAAACAGTTAAAATTAAGTTTATTTTTAATCCTACCTCAAATTAGAAGTTCAAAAAATGTAGAAAGAAATCACTAATGAAGAAATTGGCTATAAGACCAATTCGTAAAGGTTTCAACAAACTTTGTGCTTAAAGAAACTTGATAGTTGCAAAGATGGACTATGATTTCTGTCATATTTTAGTAACAGGTACCAAATTTAAAAGAATTTACTATGATAGTTAGCTGAAAGCAGACAAACTCATTCAGGTAAAGGAGTATCTAGTCCATTTTTCCAAAAACCTATTAGATACTTATTTTACCGGGTGCAGTTTTCACATGTATCAAAAGTACAGTGGACAACAATTCTTAAACACCATCAGCAGGGCTCTTAATTACAGGAGTAAAAATATTTTCCTCTTCTTGAGAGATGTAAGTGGTATTTAGCTCCAATTCAAATTTTGGTCAATATACAAATTTTACTTTCTTTAATTATCAGCAAATTTTAAAAGCATTTCTTCTATTATAAAAATATGTGTTTGTTATAGAAAAAAATATTTTTATTGATCATAAAAATAACACATGTTCCCCAAGAAGCATAGAGCAAAGTAGAAAGTATCCCAAATTCTGCCATCCAGGTATAACCACATTTATCAACATTTTGGTCTTATTTACTAACTACATATATTTTTTTCAAATATACATGAGGCGTGTGTGTGTGTGTGTATAAAGAGAGAGAGATTTTTACAGCATATTTATCAAAAGAACTAGAAAAAAGATACTAATAAAAAAGAACTGGATATTTACCACAGATGGTGTATAAATATTTCCAATTTTAAGAACTCAGTGCCTCCAGTCATTTGGTATCAATCTATCACATAGTAAATCATTAGTCAAAATCCTTATGGATGAAAATTCCCTTCATGTTGTTCAATTCATCTTTGCTTTGGAGAGGGGCATGGGGATGGGGGGCTTTGGGCAATCCTCTTGACAGATTATCATAAGTGTTTGTATAGCTCTGCCATTATTAGTAAATGTCACAAAAGAAAGGAGTCAGTTATAATTTTAAGTGATAAGCAAGAATGACAAGCAATTTCATATGAACTGTGGATATGGAACATGGCTCAAAAAACAGATATACTCATTCTGAGATAAGAGTGGATGAAGATGAGAAAACTTGCCAAAAAAAAGTACAAGGCTGAGCTCACAGCCCAAACTAAAGGACCCAAATGATAAGACACAACCCAACCAGCTACTTGAAGTCAGGACATAAACTAGGTAAGAACAATGTTCTCCAGGTGAGTACCTAGCATTTCTCCAATATCACAGAGAAAGAGGGATTTGATGTTGCTGTGCTTCCTATTAATGTTTTGGGGAGCAGCATCCAGGGCCTCACTGTAAGGTCAATATCTGCATCCATATCCTGCAGAACACAGCTCCCAGAACTAGCATATAAAGCTAAGAATCTGCCTGAAGGCCTAAGGCTCTTCCTAGCCCAAGAACCAAACAAAATTAGAAAGTTTCCCATGAGTTTAATGTGCCAGTGTGTCCAACGGTCCCATTCTTAAGAGTAGAAGCCAAGGCAGAGCCAGTAACCAAACCTCATCTTCTTAGAGCTGCCCACTTGAGGAGAGAAAACCACCACCTCCCGAAGTAGCATTCAAAGGGTTCATGTCTGTGCTTTACAATCAGTCCAGAAAAACAGAGTGATGGACAATTACTACAGCACCTTTTATTCAGAAAGGATTTGGTCACCTGAGCATGTCTCAGGTGTGGTTAATGAATCCTCCTCTATGTCCCTACAGTTGGTTAGGATTTTAGACCAATGGATAACTCAGCGTTGACTCCCTGAAATGCTCTATCCGTAAGCTGTAAAATCCTTTAGTAAACACCAATATAATGCTCTAAGCTGGCTCACCAGCACTCCTTCCAGACCTTCCAAGTCTGGCTGAATGTTCAGATAAGCAGATAAGAGAACAGAGATCCACCTTCCTTTATGAGATTTTCCCACCCTCCAAAAAATAATTAATCAGGAAGAGTGTGTTTATAGTACATGTCAGGCTTGATCCCCCCAATAACCCAACAATACAAAAGTCACCAATTAGAGGGATGTAAAGCCATGCAAAAAAGAAAGAAAAGCTTTCATAGCTTTTAAATAACAAGAAAAAACGATGGTTAGGGACATCAGAGTATCTCTACTAGAAATACCTCTTCCCAACTTCAGTCTTCAATTGCTGAAATCTCAAATTACGCTGAGGTTTTCACTATGTTTTCTATGCCTATTCCTCCAAAAATCTTCGTTTTTGTTTTAAGTAGTTTTATTCATAGTTGAATTTGTACGTGTTATACAAATGTTGGAAGGAATTATGAGAGCCTCCAGAGAATGCCATTGATTGTCATAGGTGACAAACTAGACATGACAGTCTCTGCTTCACCCCAGAAGCCAGGCCATATCATAAATCAAAAAGTTCTGAGGATTTATCCTCAGAATTCCAGTAATCACTCTGAGTGGAGACTTAACTCCAATTTGCATTGGGAAGCTCTCCAGCAGCAGCCTCTCTCATAGAATTAGCTCCACCACACTCAAATTTCTGATTCTTGGTTCCTGTAAGAGTGTGTGCCCTCCCTTTTCAGGGGTCTTCCTCAAGTGCATTAATGGCTAGCAAAAATGTTAGCCTGAGCCACACAGGGTTTATTATTTTTTTAAATACTCAGAGTAAACTATAGTTCACTGGCAAATTCTTACGGAAAAAAAAATCACATAAATGTTTATTTTTCTCCAGATAAGGGCTAATATATAATATAAAGTCATGATGTATTTTGTAAAAATCTGCTATAAAAACATTGAACTGGGAAATAAGTCATTAAACTGAAATGTACTTTAGCCAAGGTACTCTCTTTATATGTGAATGTCAAAAACACACTATGAATCATATTAAGAAAATATTTATTGTCCTTGTATTATAAATGTTGGCTTTACAAGCATAGCTTTTCTAGGGGTGCATGGGTAGCTCAGTCAGCTAAAAGTCCAACTCCTGATTTCGGCTCAGGTCATGATCTCAGGGTCATGAGATCAAGCCCCACACTGGGCTCTGCACCAGGCCTGGAGCCGGCTCAAGATTCTCTCCCTCTCTCTCTCTCTCTCTCTCTCTCTCTCTGCCCTTCCCCTCCACCCCCCATCCCCTGCTTGTGTGTGTGCTCTCTCTCTCTCTCAAAATTAATTAATTTTTATTTTAAAAAAAGAGGGATATAATGGAAAGGCATGCCAAGTTTTAACTCTATTATCTTGCTAACAACAGAAAGCAAAAGTTCCTCTGACCCAAAAAACAACTTTATATACTTGAAATGAGCATTTCTATGTTTCACTCAGAGAAAGATGTCTCAGTATAACAGTATTCAGAAATAAGTACATAAAATATTTAAATGACTGGTTAAGTCACAGAGCATCCTAAAGGAGGCTGATTGTTTTTCAGATTAAAGATGTCAGAAAAGGAGAGATTAAGAGTAAGAATATTTTACATCTGCTTGGCCCTCTGGGTTCTAAAGCCCCAAAGATGGGGGACATGGCCCTGAGCTTACAGGTGCCTGGAGTGGGATTAAAGGAGAAAGACGGGGCCCCCATGCCTGGAATGTGTCAAACAAGCCAGTTCAGGTGCCAAGGTCACCATTACATTAGATCCTCCTCATACAGCCTGTTATGGAAGGAATGTGCTAAAACCAGACACTAACATGGACAAACTTAAGGGAAGACCAACATTACAGGAGAGACAAGCAGAGATGAAGACTCGCAAAGCCTAAGCCCATCATTTCTTCCTTGAAGCTAAAGTAGTTTAAACATGCACAGAAAACTCACTTACGTTAGAAAACCAGAGGTCACAAACACTCCTGTAGTAATAATCATGATCATCTGATGATTAGTTGGCATTTAATCACAGGCTGGCACTGAACTATGAAATTTTCATTTATATTTTTATATTATGTATAACTGTTATGCCCAATTTTTCTTTTTTGATAGGGAAGTGGGGGAGGGCAGAAGGAGAAGGAGAGAGAATCCTCAAGCAGACTCCCCACTGAGCACAGAGCCCAAAGTAGGGCTCTATCTCACACCCCTGAGATCATGACCTGAGCCAAAATCAAGAATCCAGCACTTAACCCACTGAGCCATCCAGGCACCCCTATTTTCCCTATTCAACAGATGAGCAAGAAAGACTTTCAGAAAAACTGACTTCTGTAAAACTTGCTTAAGATCACATAACAAGTAAGTATAAGAGCCAGGACTCAAACCCCAATCCATCTGATGTCATTCATTCATTCTTTCCTCGCTTATTCACTCATTCAGGAATATGTCAGTCCCAAACATATAATACTAAGAGTTTTGCATTCCCAAGGTTAAAATGCTGGCGGGGGCGGGGGGGGGGGGGGGGGCATGGTCCTTGATGTCATGGGGAAAGAGACATTAATCAAATTGTCACGGAATTAAATGTAAAGTTACATGTGTACAAAGGACTATGAAGGACAAGGAAAGCCTACAAGTCCTCACCCAGTCTCTACAGGAGTCAGGAAGAACCTCCCTGAGGAAATGACGTCTGTGCTAACACCAGAAGGAGGAAAGTTAGGTGAGGGAAGGGAAAGAAACAAGTGTAAAGCCCCCTAGCAGGACAGAGCAAGGCATTCATTCACACATCAGAGGAAAATAAGGGAGAGCAGAGAGGTAAAATCCAGACCACACAGTCCATGTTGAGGACTTTGGCCTTTATCCCAACAGCAACGGGAAGGCACTAAAGAATAAGCAGGTGGGGTAGCATGATATTATTTTTGTGTTTCAGAAATCTTGTTGGCAAAGAGTGGCAAATAGACAGGAAGGGCAGCAGAATGGATGAGACCAGATCCACTAGAAACCACTGCACTTGTCCAAGAAAGAGATGGTGTTAGCTTGGGTTAGGGTGGCAGCAGCAGAAACAGAGAGAGGACAGGTGGGAAAGACATTTAGGAGGAAAAACTGTGAAATGTGGGGATAATGTGGATGAGGCATCGATGAGGACTCCTATGTTATGGAGTGCTTGGCCAAGTAGAAAAGCTTGGCCTAGTACATGGTTAGTCTGTGGTACCCTGGAAACACCCAAGTGAAAATATTGAGTTGATGGTACCCTGGAAACACCCAAGTGAAAATATCGAGTTGATGGTACCCTGGAAACACCCAAGTGAAAATATCGAGTTGATCTCTTTTGAGACCCTGGAAACACCCAAGTGAAAATATCAAGTTGATGGTACCCTGGAAACACCCAAGTGAAAATATCGAGTTGATGGTACCCTGGAAACACCCAAGTGAAAATATCGAGTTGATGGTACCCTGGAAACACCCAAGTGAAAATATCGAGTTGATGTCTTTTGAGAGCCCAAATAAATCTGAATCACCAATAAATAACACATGTAGAGGACGATCCAAACCATATTCATGAAAAAGGTTAGAAGAGTATTGGCTGAGAACAGAACTAGGATTAGCTTTGGGGAGCACATTGTATGACTGGCAGATAATGATATTCAGCCCCCCAAAAAAATATCAAGAGAGAAAGTAGGGGTCATTCAGGAAGAAAAATAGGAAAGAAAGCTTATTGTAACTATTTCAAAAGGACTGAGAGACCATTAGTGAAGAATACTACTGAGACGTCAAGCGAGATGTGAACTGAAGAACATCCTTTCAGCCTGGTTTCCCTGAGGCCACTGATCACCTATCCGGGGCAATTGTGGTACAATGATGGAAACAGAAACCAAGTTAGAGAAATCTGAGATGGGGCAGCAAATACAGACAACTCTTTCCAGAAGTTTGTTTTAAGTGGGAAGAGAGAGAAAGAAGGCAACAGCTAGGTAGATGTAGGGCTGGGGAAGGTCTCGGTTCTTTTTCAATATAGAAGAGTCTTGAATATGTTCAAATGCTGACAGAATTGTCTTGGGTTAGGAGGAACATTTTGAATTTTAAGAAAGGAAAAAGATAAAAGATAAATTGATAGTACACATTTCGTAGGAGGATAGAATAGGATAGAATTCCAAATCCAAGTGGAGATAACCAACTTTAAATATTTAACAAAAGGAGGAAAAGCTGAAGATGTATGTAACTCAGTCATTTCTACAAGTAAGACAGTGAGGGAGTTTTTAATCCAATGGCTTCTGTTTCTCTGTCAAGTATAAAGTACATCATCTATTGAAAAGGTGGGGCAGAAGGCCAGGGAAAACTGTGAGGCAAAAAAGAAACCTCATGAGGCCTGGGTGGCTCAGTCGGTTAAGCATCTGCCTTCAGATTGGGTCGTGATCCCGGGGTCCTGGGATCGAGCCACACATCGGGCTCCCTGCTCAGCGGGGAGCCTGCTTCTCCCTCTCCTTCTGCCTGCCGCTCCACCCTGCTTGTTCTGTCAAATAAAATAAGGTAAGGTAAGGAAGGGTAAGGGTAAGGGTAAGGTAAGGTAAGGTAAAATAAAAAATAAAATTAAATTAAATTAAATTAAAAAGTAAAATAAAATAAAACCTCAGAATAGTTCAGTGATGACCAGTCACACAACCGCTAAGTGCCAGGAGGATTCTAATCCAGATCTTAAAACTTGAATGCAGCCCTCATGCCACTCCACAGCAGGGGCTGCTCTGTCCTCCGGCCCTTTAGTTTTTTTCTTCACATCATTTTCCCCAACTCTGACTCTTGCACAAAGACATTCTGGCTAATGAAATCACAGGACTTCTCAGGGAGATGTGGATCCTGGCTAAAACTTCCTGAGCTTATTATACCACTCAGGGTGATGGTTTTAAACAACAAGTTCACATTACATATATCAAGTAGGCAAGGAAGTCATGGGAATGAGATCATGTTGCTCACAGAACAGTCACAACGACTAGAAAACAACCCTCAAAAATGGGCAAGAATCAAGAAAAGCTAGAGAAAAGCCAAGATCCAACAACAGGAAGGCTACTTTCGGCAACCTCTGGGTCACAGAGTTTGAACATTTCTTAACTAGACTGCTCTCCAAATTGATTTCTACAACACACCAACCATCATGCACGACAGTTAAACTGAAAACTTCACAAGCCATCAAAAATATTGAAATGTGCACAATCCAGTTAAATGCTATGTATGTACGTATGTAATATCCTATGAAATTTCCACTTCAGATATGTATGTTTCAAATTGGCTGTGATTTGGTCTTGAATATTTATGTATTATTTAGAATGTAAAAATACAGATTTCTCTATCAAAGATAAAAAGGCTGCTCTTCAGTCAAGAATCTAGTCTAAGATTTCTTATTTTAAAAATGCCAGAGGTCCTTGGGTGGCTCAGTCAGTTAAGCCTCCAACTCCTGATTTTGGCTCAGGTCATGACTCAGGGTCGTGAGATCGAGTCCCAAGTTGGGCTCCGTGCTGGGCGTGGATCCTGCTTAAGACTCTCTCTGTCCCTCTCCCTCTGCCCCTCTCCACTCCCTCTCTAAATGAATGAATGAATGATAAAAATGCCAAATGATAAGGAACAGAGCAATGAAGAAATAGATAACCAGAACTGGTTTCTATATGTTAAATAATTTTAAGATTCATTCATTCTCCAATTTATAATAATTGGGCTCTTTTTTGCCCGGAAATTAGTTCTTTTAACTGATCCGTCCACAATGACTAAACAAAGCTACGTGACACCACAATCACAGTTGACCCTTGAACAACACGGGTTTGAACTATAGGGTTCACTTATATCTGGGTTTTTTTCAATAAATACAATACAGTACTGTAAGTGCATTTTCCCTTTTTTATGATAAAATTTTAAGAGCACTCTCTTTTCTCTAGCTTACTTTAGTGTAAGAATACAATATATAATACATATAAGATACAAAACAAGTGTTAACTGATTGTTTCTGTTATTGGTACGACTTCTGGTCAAGAGTAAGCTATAGTAAGTAGTTAGGTTTTGGGGGAATCATTAGTTAAATACAGATTTTTACTTTGCAGGGGTCAGTGCCCCTAATCCCCATGGTGATCAAAGGTCAGCTGTAATCCTAATTATTCTCAAATTGGAACATACAGCAAGGTAATATAAAATAAAGATAAACATAAGGGGGGAAATGGCAAGATTCAAGTCATTAACTTTGGAAACTGAATGAATGAGATTTTGTATACCTCAACTGATTTGGCATACTGACATATTATAAACTACCACAATTCCTGCTCTTCACTAAAAGCACATCTCCAAATTTCTCCCAAAGACTAAAAAAAAAAATCATTTATAAAATCTGAACTGCATCAAATAACAGATACAGAAAAAACAACTTCAGTTTTTCCATGACATAAACACCTACAGCCTATAGTAAAGATATATACTGATTCAGATTCTGAAGCAGTTTCTGAAAATTAGTAATTCGCTAACTAAGCTTTCTCAGATAAAGTGACTTAATTCACCAATTTCCAACTTTCCCAGACTATTCTTATGAAAGGCATAACTCAATCATACCAAACTATAATACAGCAAGCAGACCACATTATGTGACCCACATGCACTACACTTGTCCCCATTCTACCATTTGGTTGATGAAAATGTAGAAAGCATTTTCCCATTAAAAAGATAAATGCCATTATGCCTAAACACTCCAGGAAGCAATAGTTTATGGAAATACGAACACCATTTACCTTCCTAAAATACCACCAGATCTTAATAGATTAAAAAAAAAAAGACTTCAAAATAAACACTTATCCCAAAATCACTTAATTTTAAAATGTTGGACAAAAAACAAAAAATATTCAAAATAAAAATCACTTTCTTCGCTACCCAGAAGCAGGCAGATTTCTAAAAATTAACATTCTATTTATTGAGAAATCTCAATAAATGTGACTGACACCTTCTCTCACCTACACAATACCCATCTCTCCTCTTTTTCTGCTTAAATAACTCTGAGTCAGTTCAAATAGCAGTAGAGGGGCACATGGGTGGCTCAGTAGGTTAGGCATCTGCCTTCCACTCAGGTCATGATGATCCAAGGTGCTGGGATCGAGTCCCACTTGGGCTCCCTGAGCCTGCTTCTTCCTCTACCCACCCCCTGGCTCATGCTCTCTCGCTCCTCTCTCAAATAAATAAATAAATTCTTAAAAAAAAATAAAGAGCTTTCAAAGAGCAGTAGAGAGGGAGAGGAGGCCGTTACCCCAGGCCAAGGATAGGAGTTACAACTGGTTTAAACAAACCGGTCACTGTGGTGACCTCACCGGTCTTGATTAGTGACAGGTCCATGCAGTCTGTGGGACTGAGTTCTGGCCAACAACAGTTCTCAGTTCTGGAAACACTGATCTGTGGGGTGGGGACTTGGGAAATCATCTGCTTTCTTGGTTTTAGAACAGAGAAAGAACAATTACATTCTGCAGGCATTTTCCTTCATCTCTTGGCCCTTTTCCCTACTTCCTGCCTGGAATAGACAAGTGTTGCCACGACTATGAGGCAGCAAGCATAGGGACAAAGAAGGAGAAGCAGAAAGACAGGAAGAGCCTGAGTTCTTGATGGTATTGGGAGCAGCTACATCTGATCCTGTCCTGACCATCTGTCAACTTCAGATAAAGTTTAAAATAAAACAAAACACAGGGAAGATTCATAAGGTTCAAATCATTTGGAACCAGACACATTTCAAAGTGATAAAGTATATAAAAACTTTATGACTGAAAGCATACCTTATGCAAAAAGAGGTTTAAGAATTTACTACAACTGTAATAGCAAATTCTACTAAATGGACAAGATACTTCAGGGCATGAACAGACAATAACCTCATGCAATTTGTTCTTTAAAAATGCAAAATTTAAAATAGAAAGAATATACTAAAGTCATGCATTGAAAGATACATAACTGTAATGATGTCAGTTGTCCTCAAGTTGACCTATAGATTTAATGCAATCCCATTCAAAATCTTAGCAGAGTACTTTTACATCTTCGTGTGTATCTATGATGACATTGATTCTACAAACTTATAGGGAAATACAAAAAGGTCAATAATAATCAAGACAATGTTGAAGAGAACAAATTTAGAGACTTTTTCATTACCAAACATAAAGTCTATTTATAAAACTAGAGTCATTAAAATAGTGTGGTAATCTAAAAGGCAACCTATAGAATGGGAGAAGATACTCACAAACAACATACTGGATAAAGGGCTAGTATCCCAAATCTATAAAGAACTTACCAAACTCAACATCCCCCCCCCCAAAAAAAATCCAGTCGAGAAGTGGGCAGATGACATGAACAGACATTTCTCCAAATAAGACATACAAATGGCTTACAGACGCATGAAAAATGCTCAATATCACTCAGCGTCAGGGAAATACATCTCAAAACCACAATGAGATACCACCACACACTGGTCAGATAGCTGAAATTAACAACTCAGGAAACAACAGATGTTGGCGAGGATACAGAGAAAGGGGAACCTTCTTTAAATGGCAGTGGGAATGCAAATTGGTGAAACCACTCCGAAAAACAGTATGGAGGTTCCTCAAAAAATTAAAAATAGAACTACCCTACACCACAACAATTGCGCTACTAGGCATTTATCTAAAGGATACAAAAACGGTGATTTGAAGGGGCACATGCACCCCCATGTTTATATAGCAGCAATGTCCAAAACAGCCAAATTAAAAAGAGCCAAGATATCCTTTGACAGATGAATGGATAAAGAAGATCTGATATTACTCAGCCATCAAAAAGAATGAAATCTTTCCATTTGCAACAACGTGGATGGAACTAGAGGGTATTAGGCTAAGTGAAATAAGTCAGTCAGGGAAAGACAAATACCATATGATTACAATCATATATGGAATTTAAGAAACGAAACAGATGAACATAGGGGAAGGAAAGGAAAAATAAAACAAGATAAAAACAGAGACGGAGGCAAACCATAACAGACTCTTAACCATAGGGCACAAACTGAGGGTTGCTAGAGGGCAGGTTGTTGGAGGGATGGGGTAACTGGGCAATGGGCATTAAGGAGGGCACTTGATATTCTGAGTACTGGGTATTATATGCAACTGATGAATCACTAAATTCTACCCCTGAAACTAATGATACACTATATGTTACCTAAATTGAATTTAAAAAAATAGTGTGGTAATGGCACAAAAATAAACAAAAGATAACAATAAAACATGTCTACTTGCTTAAGCAAAGAGTCCTACATAAACACAGTCACTTAATTTACGACAAATGTGACACTACAGTGCCTAAGAGAAATGATTATCATATTAATAATGATGTTGTGTCCAGACACACATATGGAAAAAATAATTTTTTTTTAAGTAAGCTCTACGCCCAGCATGGAACCCAGTGTGGGGCTTAAACTCATGACACTGAGATCAAGACCTAGGCTGAGATCAAGAGTCAACTGAGCCACCCAGGTCCCCCCTGGAAAAAATAAATCTTTTCCTCTACCTCTTACTCATACTCATATATATAAAAGCCAATTCCAGACAGACTGTATACCTATTAGATTATTCTGTTTCTTACCAGGACTCTGACCATAATGGTGCTTTATAAAAAAGAGATATGAGAGAAAAAAGGGAGAGATAATAACAATATCATAGAAATAATATACTAACAGACAAAACACCAGGAAAGTGGTTAAGATCCACTGAGGGGATCTCCCTGTGTACAAAACAGAAGGTAAGAGAGCTGTGCAATAGAAGAGGAAAGACAATTAGAAGATAAATCCAGGAGACGTATTTCCAAACAGAAGAAGTTCACTTATTCCTTCATCCAACAAATATTCATTGCAAATAGTACTTACTTTGTAAAGACAGTGTCCTAACACTCAGGATAAAACAACAAACAAAAGAGACAAAAATCCCTCTAGTTATGGGACTTACATTCTAGCAGAGTTCCATATAGCAAGAAGGGAAACACAAGAGGAAAGACAATGAGACATTTTCCCAGGACAGAAAAACAGTTTCCAGATTAAAGAAACCCACAAAGCCCCATCCCAGCGCAACAATGCCACATCAAGGGCTATCAACCCGAAGTTTCAAACCATCAAAGATAAAAAGAACTATCTCAAAGTAGTCACATTTTTGTACATCAAATACAAGAATTAGAATGCCATTTTATTTCACAAGAAAATCACCAGAGGTTGTAAGGCAATGGGCAATACTTTGAAAATTACGAAGGAAAATGATTTTCAACCAAGAATTTCATACCTAGACAAGTGTTAGAGTAAAATAAAGGCATTTTCAAAGATGTGAAGTGCATAAAAATTTCCTTTCACACGTGCATTCTTAGGAAACTCCCAGAGGATGTGCACTAACAAACAAGGATTGAAATAAGCAACAGAGAGACAGCAAAGGAGGCTGGCAAAGGAAGGAGGCAGAATGGTGGTGACATGCATTCCATGATGGTTGTTCTATGGAAGACCCATGGAGCAACCAACTCAGATTAAAGCTTTCTCTTAGAGGAACACCTCCAAGGGGAAAAAAGAGAGGAGGAGGAGAAGAAGGAGGAGGAGGAGGAGGAGGGGAAGGAGGAGAAGGAGGAGGAGGAGGAGGAGAAGGAGGAGGAGGAGAAGGAGGAGGAGGAAGAGAAGGAGGAGGGGAAGGAGGAGGAGGAGGAAGAGAAGAGGAGGAGGGGAAGGAGGAGGAGGGGAAGGAGGAGGAGGAGGAAGAGAAGGAGGAGGAGGAGAAGGAGGAGGAGGAGGAGAAGGAGGAGAAGGAGGAGGAAGAGAAGGAGGCGGAGAAGAAGGAGGAGGAGGAGGAGAAGGAGGAGGAGAAGGAGAAGGAGAAGGAGGAGGAGGAGAAGGAGGAGGAGGAGAAGGAGGAGGAGGAGAAGGAGGAGGAGGAGAAGGAGGAGGAAGAGAAGGAGGAGGAGGAGAAGGAGGAGGAGGAGGAGAAGGAGGAGAAGGAGGAGGAAGAGAAGGAGGAGGAGAAGAAGGAGGAGGAGGAGGAGAAGGAGGAGGAGAAGGAGAAGGAGAAGGAGGAGGAGAAGGAGGAGGAGGAGGAGAAGGAGAAGGAGGAGGAGAAGAAGAAATGATTTTAAAAAGGAAAAAAAAAAGGAAATAAGCCAACTGGTTTATATGGCCATATTAAGCTCAACTTCACACAGTTTAGGGATAAGCTAATAACAGGTACATAGAAAACCAAACAAAACAGACACCTGTGAAGAAAAGAAATATCCTCATGGGATATAGTATATGCCAATAATCAACAATCATAAAACATAAGCACCAAGTTCTGATTTGACCAAAAGTTATAAAATTGGGAGGACGAAGGGAGGGGAGAAGGAAATGTATATGGTATGCATGGAAGAGACAGGGAAAGGGCACAAGAATCAGTTAAGAGAGTTATATCCTCATCCTGCAAGACTTCTGGAAGGCAGAAAGCAGAAGTGAATTGGTCAGGGATGCCAAGATTGGAGGCAAAACAAAATGGTAGGCATCTTATGAGCCCCTACCCGTAAGAAGAAAGCAAACCAGGCCTGGTGCTTCTCCACCTCTAAACTAGCAAAGGAGGCAGCTAAGTAAGTTCATTTCTCCCCTTGATCAATAGAAATCCCAGCAATGATAACAGCACAACCAGAAAGAGGGTTCAATTAAGAATCTCATTGATAAGTGGCAGAAACAGCATTCCTCTTCCCCACCAGATCTGAGAGTCCCTTCTTCCAGTCAAAGTCACCCAGCAGGCCAGAACAGAAGAGCACCTTCTGCACCCTCAGGAGGCAGCAGCAGGAATAGGCAGCAGCAGGAATTGGTGCAAGGCCTGTAGGCATCAGAAGAAAAAACAAAACAACAACAAAAAAGGACAAAACAAAACAATAACAAAAAACAGCTCAAAACAGCACAACAAAGGCTCTAAAAATTAAGATGTCATTGGAACCACTAAAAAATGTAGATCAGTACCCAAGTGCTGAACCTAAACATGGTGACTGAGAGTTAAAATAAAAGGTGTGAGTAGGAACAAACACTTGATAGCCAAACTATCCAAGATACAATTCAAAATCATAAATATACCCAAAACCAGGAAAATCAAAACTGAATGAGAAAATACTATCAATTGATGCCAACACTCTAACACACACGGTAGAACTTTCTGATAAGAATTGCATTTTATTTTTAATTTTTTATTTTAGTATAATTGACACACAATATTACATTAGTTTCAGGTGTACAACATAGTGATTTGACTTCTCCATACATTATGCTCTGCTCCCCACAAATGTAGCTACCATCTGTCCCCATACAACACGATTAAATTATCATTGGCTATATCCCCTATGCTGTGCCTTTTAGTCCCATGACTTATTCATTCCATAACTGGAAACCTGTACCTTCCACTCCTCTTCACCCATTTTGCTCATCCTCCCATCCCCCCTTCCTTCTGGCAACCACCACTTTGTTCTCCATATTTATAGGTCTGATCCTGCTTTTTGTTTATTCATTTGTTTTGTTTTTTAGATTCCACATAAGTGAAATCATATGGTATTATCAGTCTGACATGTCACTTAGCCTAATACCCTCTAGGTCCATCCATGTTGTCGCAAATGTCAAGATCTCATCCTTTTTATGGCGATGTGATATTCCAGTGTGTGTGTGTGTGTGTGTGTGTGTGTGTGTGTGTGTGTGTGTGTGTCACATCCTCCTTGTGCATTTGTCTACTGACAGACACTTGGGTTCCTTCCTTACTTTGGCTTTTGTAAATAATACTGCAATAAACACGGGATGCATAGATCTTTTTGAATTACTCTTTCTGTTTTCTTTGGGTAAATAGCCAGGAATGGAATTACTGGATTATATGCTGTTTCTATTTTTAATTTTTG